>NC_090934.1:530718995-531026573 GCF_040938575.1 Ambystoma mexicanum
CATCTCTGCGAAAAATGTATGAACTACGAAACATAATATTTTCATTGTGAAAAGAGGACAAGCCAAAATCTCTTAGGAAGGCACAAACAGCCTTATTGACATTACGCCTTGCTTTCTCCATTTGTGTACCACATGAGAAAGAACGAAGCCACATTTGTCTCTGCGCAATCCGTGAAAAAATTACTTTGGAGTTTGGAAACATGTCCATGATCTTCTGAGGTACTTCTTTCATTGCAAATTGCAAAGAAATTCCAGACACATGTCCTAAACTGTTCCCTCCACAATGAATTACGATTATGTCTGGATGTTCCTCTATCTTCAAAGTTGCACAGAGAGGTAGCAAGTCCAACCACTTCATTCTACGCACTCCATGCCAGTGCACTTCCACATGTGGGAATCCAAGATCTATAGATATTCCACAGCTTTCTGCATGCACCTTCAACGAGTCTCCCAAAATCCACACAATCCGTTTTTTGAAACACTCAGCCATAGCTATCTGTTCTTCTCTCAGCAAAAAGAATATCTGAGAAGACCTCTCCTAGCACAACACACTCACTAAACTTTACTGACCAATCCCTTGCTACATTCAATCTCATTTGCATGCCTCCCCACCCTAAATTCCCCGGATGTAATATGCGGTGTCCTAGAACTACCGCCATGACCGCGAACATATCGTAACATGGACAGCCCTTCTACCATTTCCACTTCACTCTCTGTACCATTCCCTCATTGGATGTAGCTAAGAAATCACAAGAAATCACATGACCATCCACCAATCAAATCCAAGACCTCTACATGTAACTGCATCATCATAGATCAGCACTGCAAATGTAAGGTGAATCTCTCGGAGTACAAGTCTCATACCATTGGCAAGCACGATCTACGAGAAATCTACGAGAAATACTATATAAATACTCCAAGATTTCTACTTGCAGCTTCGTCCATATCCATATGCATGAACACAAACTACAGGTATGCATATTTTCTATACAGTACATGAACACATTTTCTAACCGACTTTTACCTTGTATAATCTGTAAAATTAATCTAGGATCATTTTTCCATTGTCCTAAAATGAACTGTGACTTACAAACCTTTATACAATTTAATTTCTTCATACACACACACATGCAAATAATGTTAAATCAACATTTTTTAAATAAAATATATAGACTACATATAATCAAACAAAATTACATGCACACTCTATGATCAAATCTCAAACAATAATATTCGTACAAACACACAATTGGTTTTAATTTTTTCAATTTATATAATTACTTACATTTATATAGGACAAGCAGGCTATGACATTGACTCACTATTACGTGGAAAAGCAGGCTATGACATTGACTCACTATTAGGTGGAAAAGCTCAGTTACAGGAATAGTGGTATACAGTGGTACATTATGAATTTCACAAGCCATAGTAAAGCTATTTTCTTTCCTACAGTTAGTCATTAGATAGTTTTAATGGTTTTGAGGAAGGCGCTGAGCATTTCAATTTAAAAAATCTATGTCTAAATTAAAAACAGTGCTATATACAAACCAAATTACTAATTTCTTTCTTTTACAATTGCAGTGAAGACCATTCTCCAGAAAAGAAGCAGCCGAATTTGAAGTACAAAGAACAACTAAGAAGCAAACTGCTCATTTTAGAAAAAAAGTAAGTAAAATGTTACCTTAATATTTGAATTATTACTCAAACACACTGTAAGGTTAATTCATGCTATTTCTGTGCCTAGAAATAGAGATTCTGCACCTTTCTGACCAAAAATCCCCCCGTCTTAAACAGTGATTTACTGGCAGAATGGCCCACAAATTCCTATTTTTCGACACACAAATTACCTAACTCAGCCGCTAGAATTTAGATGTTGTAGAACAAACAACTGTTTTAATTGTGTAGCTTTAGATATACTATTTATACTTCTCCAAACCACTGGCTTACTTTTTTCTGTCATCTGAACCCCAGTTTAGTAACACATTAATTCAAGAATACCCATCCCTAGTAGTTGTACTTCCCAAAGCACAATCACACACCATTACATACATCTTTATCATCTTACTCAAACACTCATGCACACAACACACATGCATTCCAACACCCCAACCCATACCTTCTGTATTTTTTTCAACAGACCCTAAAGAATGCCTACCAAAAAGCAACTCCGTAGAAAGGAACGCAGAAGTAGAGCAAATGAAAAGAAAACTCTCCAACATAAACATCCATCTATAGCAGAATTGGTAAAAAAAATGTTGAAACACAACAGCTAATACAGTCATGTAGTGAAACAGAAGAAGTTTCTAGTACACAAACTTTGCTTCCTCTATCAAAAAGTAAAACAAACAAAAAACAATTAACAGAAAATCAACTATCACTACAAATAAAAGTTCTTCTATAAATCTTGATGTAGTACAAAGTAAGCATACCAAGAAAAGTATTTTAGCCAAAATGATCTGTCACAAAGTCCTTCAAAATCTTATGAAAACAGGAGAGAAACCAGGTTCAACACTTCAAACCTATCGTCGAAAAGTAATCTTAGAAGCGGTGATAGACAGTGCAATTCTTCTCAAAAGAAAGTTATTTATTTTAGTGTTAAACAGAATGAAACCACTAACAAAACTAATAAATAAATTACAAAAAAGACTTCTCAATAAACAAAATATCAACAGAAAGAACTTCTTAAAT
This sequence comes from Ambystoma mexicanum, assembly GCF_040938575.1. Classification (NCBI taxonomy): domain Eukaryota; kingdom Metazoa; phylum Chordata; class Amphibia; order Caudata; family Ambystomatidae; genus Ambystoma; species Ambystoma mexicanum. The sequence goes on from NC_090934.1 coordinate 530,721,684, forward strand.
ATCTGTGGAGGTGGATGGAGTCACACTACAAGCACAGAACCATACTTTAATGAAGAAGCGTACAAACCAAAGCAAACAAATACAATTGCCATACATAGCAGTGGACGAGGTTATGAAAAAGTTAACAATACCATAATGGAACAAGAAGTACTCCTTACAAAAATATGCCCTGAAAAAAAAAATGTACCCCTCCATTCCACTGAATCAGAACATCTAGTGTACAAATGGCCATGCACGTCAATGTGTAACATTCCCAAAAAAATGTTCAAGTCTTTACGCCAATTCCTCAATCAATATGTGAAAAGCAAAGACAAAATCAAAATTAAACTACTGCAAAATATGGATGCTTGTCCAGTACGCAAGTACACAGGACTACAAGGACATTCATTGGCCTGCATTTCAGGACCTACTTGCAAAACAACCTTCCATGATATCAAAAAGATATCAACACATCATGCAAGTATAAGAAATCTAGTTTATAAACTGTACTATGCTAAAAGTCCTGTTTTAGCACTAGCCAATTTAAATAACATTCTTCTACATGGTACAGCAAAAGACCTAGTAAAAGAAATCGACTATATCTAGACAAAATATTATGGAAGTGAAACCCACTTACAAGATGAATAAGCTGTAAACCAACTTCGTAACAATTCTGCAAATGGCAACCTTTCACTACACACATACAAAAAAGAAATACCAAAATTTGAAAGTACTTCAGCTGAAGTACCAAACCACGTGTGTGTATGTTGTTGCAGAACTTTTTATAAAAGTAACACAAAAACTGTAGACCTATCATACAAAATAGAAGACAATGAAGAATCTAAATGGTTTGAATTAGCTCTCTACTTATAGCAGAAAACAAATACGAAATAACGGACCCCATAATACTTTGCAGTTACTGCAACACAAAACTTGACAACAACCAAACTCCTTCACGTGCTGTCACAAATAACTTGGAATTATATCCACTACCAAAACCCCTTCAACAACTTAATTTATATGAGAGCATCATAATTCAAACAGTGCACCCATTTCAAGCAATAATACGCCTTCAATCAAAAACTGCAAAATTACCTCCCTCTAAATTAGTGAAAGGTATTTGTGGAAAAGTAGTGTATTTACCATTAGATCTAAAAGAAAAAGTGCACACTCTAGGAGTGCAATGTCCAATGCAACAATCTTTAATTATCTTGGTAAATGGAATACCTACAAAAGACAAAACAAAAAAATTTGGCAACAACTGGTAGATTTACATAAAGTTAGAGAAGCCCTGCAATATCTTAAAGAGAATAATGAATATTACAAAGAAATTAATATTGAAGAAAACTTGAAAGATACAACTGAAATAATTTAAGAGACACAAGAAGCTGGTCAATTTGAGTTCCTAGATCCTGCTACAATATCAAACACTTTAGACCATTATACAATTCATCCATTGGACTCTACTCACACCATAGAAGATGCACTGGAAACGTACCAAATGCGTCAAACAAAATGATCACCAATCAGCATATGCTAAAAAAGTATAGAAGCACGTGCTTTTCCTCTACTCTTTCCGACTGGCAAAGGAGGAAGATACGATGATAGACCTATTCAAATATCAGCATCAGAATATCGCTCATTACGAATGTATTCAGAAGATCCCAGATTTCGATAAAATGTGGAATCCATATTCCACCTACTCTTTGAAAGTGAACTAGCAACTTTATGTTACAGAGTTGCACACATATTAAAATCAGGATCACACTTTCAAAATATGACAGCTACACAATTATTACAAAAAGTTCAACAAAAAGATGAGGTTTTACAAGCAAATCTTACAAATCTATTAGCAAATATGCGTGGTAATAAAGAGTACTGGTTTCGACGTCATGGAGATGTACGTGGTATGATCAGAAACCTTGGCCCACCCACTTGGTTTGTTACATTAAATTGTGCAGAATATGCATGGGAAGTTTTACATGCTTTCCTACGCATATCAAACGAAAACAAAACAAACATAGATATACTAACACCTGGAGAACTTTGTTCTCAGGATCCTGTTAATGTTTCAAGATATTTTCACCATCACTTCATTGCTATGCTACATTTTCTTTGTAATAAAACTGTTCCTCCCCTTGGAGAAGTGCAACACTTCTTTTGGAGAAAAGAATACCAAGCCAGAGGAGCACCACATGCTTTTCTGGATTAAAGATGCTCCTAAATTTGGTCAAGACAGTGATGCCACTATTTTACAGTTTATTTAAAAATATGTCACTTGTGAAATTCCATCAGAATCCACAAATAGTGATCTTCATGCACACATTTTACAATTCCAAAGACTCAAATGTGGCAAATATTGTCGTTGCAAATACAAAAACAAAGGGAAATACTACAGAAAATGCTGATTTGGTTTCCCTAGACCAGTTATAAATACAGGTCAAGTGAACAACCTCATGTCTTCAGTTAGATATAGTGTTAAAGGTAAGTCACCTAAAAATACATATTGCATAAAAAGAAAAGAAGAAGAAAAAAATATCAATGATTACAATGCAATCATTGCCCACTTATGGAATGCAAACATAGATGTGCAGTACATTGCAGACAATTCTACTGCAGTTGCACGATATGTCACAGAATACTTAACCAAATCAGAAAAGACAGAGCTTCAAGACCTCTGGAATGACCTGTCATCAGATAAAAGTGTCTCAGAAATTATACAGCTTGGACATAAAAATGCTGTCCCCTAGAGAATGTGGATCCTATGAAGCAGCTGATCGATTAACTGGTACTGCATTGTATGGTAAATCTGCAAATATAGTATGGCTAAGTCTTGGTACAGCTAAATCTAGAAAAAGAGTTCTAAAATCATACGAAGATATAGAAACAATAGCCAAACATGATTCCAACAGCCAAGACATTTTAAGAAACCATTTATTGGACACATACTACACAAACAGGAGTACCACTTTGGAAACCATGTGTCTATACCACATAGCCCAAAACTACACATACAAAAATAATATAAAACCTGATGAACAAAACCGTAAATAAAAAGTGACAAACTGTGAAGGCAGCTTAGTAAAACTCACCAAACAAAATTTAATTAATCTAATGAAATTGTCATTAAAGACTCCTCAACATAAAGAAGTATATTACATGTCCCTGCTACAACTCTTTAAACCATGGAGAAAAGAAGAAGAAATACTAGATAACTATGACTCATATGAAGACGCTTTCAAAGCAAATGAAAGCAGTATAACTGATGTAAACTTTGCACAGTACAAAAGGTAAGGACACTCCTGACAGTAGTCAACCTTCTGTCACAGGAAACCAAGAACCACTGGGAGACCCACTAATAACAAATGAGGCAGAATTAGCTATGATAGAAGTAGAAAACACCATGTGTCAGTATGAAGATAAAGAAGACTTAACTATACTACAATCAAAGCTAAACAATGAGCAACGTAGCATTTTTCAAGAAGTAACAAAAGAAATTGCACATGGTGTTCAACATGAAAACAAAGAATGCACCTGTCAAAATCACAAATCTATACTATTGTATGTCAGTGGTGAAGCTGGTTCTGACAATACATTCCTAAATCATCAGTAACTTCCTTCAACAATTGACAAACAACAAACTGTCAGCTGTTGTCACTGCCCCCACAGGTTTAGCTCCCTACAGCATAGGTGGTGTCACTTTACACCAATTACTACTCCTGCCAGTAGAACACCAAAACAAATTAGATTATTACAAAAGTTCTGCAGAAGCTGCAATGGAACTACGCAGAGTATTGAAACAAATGAAAATGCTACTAATAGATGAAGTGAGCATGGTGTCCAACCTAATGTTGGCTTTGATTCACCTCAGATTACAAGAAGTACTAAAAAAAAAACTATGAAGAGCTCTTTGCAGGAAAACATATTATTGTTTTCGGAGATCTTCTTCAATTGACACCAGTAAAAGGTGAGCCTATTTTTAAAACATTAGGACACAAACTCTGCCGTAAAATTGTTGGCAGCATTGGAAATGTCAACCTTTGGCAACATTTCCAATACAGAGAATTAACAGAAAACGTGTGCCAATCTGCAGATCTTACTTATGCCAACATCTTAAAAGGTATCAGAGTTGGTATACTTTCTAAAGATGCAGAAGCAATATTGAAAACCTGGCACATTGATGCACTTTATGGTAATAATGCATGTGCTACAGATGTTATGGAACAATTAGCCCACAAAAATGTCAATTGTATGGCCTTAATGCCAACTCTTGCAAGCTGTTTCAAATTCAATGAAATAATGTTAAGTAAAGAAATGCAACCAATAATGGAACATAGCGCCACAGACAAACTAGATGTACATGGAATGACACTACCCATGTGTGACAAAGCCACAAAATTGTTTAGAAAAATCAATCTCAATCACAGCAGGCTTAGAAAAGATAATAAAATTATCCTTAAATTGCAGAGTAATGCTGAAACATAACCTTGACGTGGACCAAGGAATAGTTAATGGAGCACTGGGTACAGTTGTTGGCTTTCCAACATACCCACGTGACAACAAAATTCAGTTTGTCAATATTCTCTTTGACAAACTTTCAGAAGTAAAAAGAATAGGACGCTCAACAGCTCGATTCCTTCTCTTCAAAGACATGTATGTACGCAGAGAACAATTTTCTCTAACTCTTGCATACGCAGTCACCATTCATAAATCACAAGGTCTTACCCTAGACAAAGCAATGATAGACATTGGTAACACAGTCTTTAAAGAAGGCATTAGCTACGTAGCACTTTCACGCTTACGTACACTTGACAGTCTATTTCTAATCAACTTTGATGCAAGTAAAATTAATGCTGATATTCCTTGCATTTTAGAATACAATAGACTTCGTTCACTGTACACTTCCCATCTAAACACATATTCGGTTCCATAAAAAGTAAAACATTATAAAAGAAAAATAAATAAAACAGATAAGCAACAGGATGTCACTGCAAATCCTCCAAAGACAGTAAAAGAAAGTAATACTTCATCAAGTGACACAAGCAAAAAAGAATCAATTAGGGAAAGTAAACCAGGTACTTCTTCAAATAAGGAAGACAAACTCCAAAAAATGCAGTCAGATACAGAACTACCTGATCCATTTAAACTCTCAAATATAGTTGGTGTAAGTTGCTACGCAAATGTAGCAATGAATATTCTATTTCAATTACCACCAATTGTTGAGAACATTTACTTACACAGTACAGACCCATTGTGTTTGCAAATGTTAGTACTTCACAGAAACGCAGCAAACACTCCTGACAACACGTATAGTGTTTATGGAATAAGACAACAATTGGACTACTGTGCTGGAACGGTGAAATTCATTATAATTTCACAGGAAGATCCACAAGAATTTCTAATGTACTTACTATTAGTACTGGAAAACAACACCATACCTATAAATGAAATCTTTCAGATTTCATACATGTGGAAACATACATGCACTCTCTGCAACAATGTGACACAAGAACAAGTCCCCAATGAACGCTTTGTGTATATATCAATACCTAATTGTGAATCCGTTCCATTTCAGCAACTTGTGCAAAATGGAAACCATGGTAGATTATGTTCGACCTGCAATTCAGATAATCGCTCCACGTCAGTAATACAAACACATAGTAAATACGTAATACTAATGCTTCTACGTTACAATGCAGATGGTACCAAAAACAACTGCAAGCTGACTGGAGTCACACATGGTCAAATATCACTTCGTAGAAAAACCTTCACAACAATAGGTATAATCTACCACGTAGGAGCCACAACCAATTCAGGGCACTACACTGCATACATAAAAAAGAAATGTGGATGTTTGAATGTAATGATAGTACCATTCCTCTAAAGCAGAGATTACCAGCAAATCTTACAAACGCTTATTTAATGTTCTTAAAAACAAAATTTGATAAATAATCTGTACTTAAACCTTAAGTACACTTGTAGTAAAAAAATATAAACTGTCACAATATTCCAAAAGCTATCTAACTGCCCAAAGATGCTACAACAACTAATCAGATAAATTGATACGACTCAAAAAGAAAAACAAACAGACAGTTAGAATACGCCAATTGGTATCTAACTGTCCCAAAATTTAGAAATATCCAAACAGATAAATCAATACCATGAAATTATATCAAAAAATAAACAGTTAGAATACGCCTACTGGTATCTAACTGCTCCAAAATTTCACAATATCAAAACAAATACCTAATAGCTTACTGCTCCCAAAAACTGGAACAATCCAATGTATAAAGCATTAGCCAGAAACAACAAGTAAACACTGAAAACAAACAAACAAATAAACTGTAGCATAACACACACAGTTTTTTTTAATCCAACATGGATTTTTTTTCTCCCACAGACCCAATGATTTTAGCAACAAACACAGAAACTGAGCAAATTGCACAGTACTCTGGTTTGTCATCTACTAAATAGGAGGGTCAAAAAAAAGAAGAAAATGTTTATTGTACAATGTAATAAGTCTTCATAAAATACTAATACTAACATGCTATTTTCTTTTATCACAGAAATGAACAAGAAAACATGGACTCCCGTTACTAAACCAAATAGTAAGTATAACATGATAAATACAACCATCGCAGCATATCACACCCATATTGGCTTATAACAATGTTCCTTATAAATTTGTTTTTGACCCAAAGTTATAAGCCACTATGAGTGTGATATGCTGTGGTGCTTTTGGCCAGAGCATAGACTCTTGGGTGCATTGCATATGAGTGTGATATGCTGCAGTAGTTATGGCCAGGGCATAGAGTCTTGGGTGCATGGCCAAATGGCCATGCACCCAACATTCTATACCCTGGCCACAACCACTGCAGCATATCACACCCATAGATTCAAGCATTGCAACCATTTTAATGTCCGCGGACACAAGGAAGTTCCTAGAACACATTCAACTTGCCAGAGGACGATACGGACAGCGTCCGCAGGACACCCCCATTTTCTTTATGTACGAACATTTCAGGACACTGTGAGTGTTCTTAGAACACTTTCAGCTTGACAAGGAACAATACAGACAACATCTTCAGGACACCCCCTGCGAACATTCCAAGACCCCACAAGTCTTCTTAAAACATTTTCAACTTGTCACCAAATCCATTCTGTTTATTTACGAACATTTCAGAACAGCCGTGTTGTCCGCAGACAAATCAAACACAACAAAAGTGTCTAGCACATAAAAAAATACAACATTGCACCTATCTCATACTCCCCCACCCTCCCCAAACACTCTTACACACCAACACACTCACATAAATACAATGTTTAAACCAAGTTTCACCTCGCTGTCCGCATTTGTCCGCGAATGCAAGATGTCGGGCGCCACCAAAAAATTTGATGCGCTCCATGCCCCACGCCGTCCAATCAGCGAACACGTCGGATGTACGCGGACATCGCGCAAGCCGCTCGGCCAATCAGGGCACTGTCCGCGGAGCGAACCGGGAAGTCCGTCCGCGAAGCGAACAGAGATATCACAAATTTTTTTGCCTTACATTTTGGTCATTTTAAAAAAAAATACTAGACGGATTTAAATCTGTCCAGCGGTTTGGACTGTAGGCGTGCACAAAGTTTTTTCCCATTATGTCTATGGGAGAAAACAAAGGTTTTGGGACCCCCCCTATAAATTTGCCCCCCCTGGACCAAACCTCTGCAAAGTTTGGTGAGGATTCGTCCAGAGGGAGCAAAGTTATAAGCCACCCAAAAAATGTTCTTCCTATGGAAACACCAACTTAACCATAACTACGTGGACGCTACCGCATCCATGTAATGAGGGATGGATTGTGATTAGGTCTGCAAAGTCAGGTGGGCAACTTATGCACTCCCTTATTGCAAGCCATCTTCAACAGTAAACACAATGCATCATTGGCTTTCAAACTATAAGGCCATTTGTTATATGGCCCTCTACAATTGATTGGCATGCATGTACCCTTCTGGAGCATTTGATTCGCTAGCAGCACATATGCAGGTACCCCAGGTGCTATTGGGTGGACCTGACTGTAGCTCCCCACCCAGTTAGCCCAACATCTCTCATCGCTCATGCCTTCAGCCATTCAGGTTGTCTTTGAACCTGGCCTTGTAGTTGCTTTTCTTCTCTGGGAATATAAGGGTGTATGAGCATGTTCTTATAAATGTTCATGTCTATATGTCCAATTCTATTTCCATCCTGGACTCACATGACAGGAGACAGTGAATCGGCCCATTTTATAGAATTTAATTGTCTTGAATAAAGAAACTTGGCACTCATGGTGTTCTCTCTTTGCAACTTAACAAGGGATGCATCAGTGTCTCATATTCACGGTTTTCAAGGACTGATAACCAGTTTTGGCTGCCTTAGCCTTTGACACCAGGCCAAGCAGTATTCCCTTGGTCCATCTTCGAGCCTCGAATTATTTCTTTGCTGCAACACACACTCAGCTATGAATCATCCTTTCTCCATTGGTTGAGCTTACTAAAATGTTGACATTGAATATCCAGAATCTACATACATATTTATATTGGTGACACCGCCTGCAGTCTATTCACTACGTATAGCCAGCCTTCACAATTAATTAGTCTACTTGCGTTACGGCATCTGTACAGTTATAAAATGGCTTGTATTTTCTGCAGGGCGTCTTACACGTGCAAACTTCATTCCGCAAATTAAAGTCTTCTCAATTATTTACTTCACGATCAGATTCTATAAGGTATATGCCTTCTCTTCTTTGGTCATTCTTCTTAGTGCATCACACTCATTTCATGTGACGCCACCAGCCTCTCCCTTTCACATCTTCACACTTCTTCAGGGACCTCCTTCAGGAGACCGTCATTTCTTTGGGGATCCATCACACAGGGTTTCTCAGTGGATACCTTGTCTCAAAGGCTCTTTGAGTAATCACCACCATCACTGGCGCTCCACATGTCGCAATTTTGATATCCAACATATAGGCAAAATAGGGGCGGGGCGTTCTGCAGAGGCATTCAGCTGCTCCTCTACAAATGTTTTCTTCCTGTCTCCCAGATTCTCTGAGCACCAAGCCGTTGCCGTTGCTGTACCACTTCACTTTATTGAATGCAGTCGGGTCCGCTCAACACCAAATTTGAAGTGCCACTTTTTCTATAACTGAGACCCATCAACCCTCAAGCTCCACCTTCTCTTCACCACCTGTTGTTTTGCAGTTTCTTCAAGCCTTGAGCTGCCAAATCGCACCAGTTTTTCAACCAGCTCACTGAATAGACTCCAAATTGATGCCGCAAAAAGCATTCAGACTTCTTGATCGATGCTGTCAAGTATAAAAAGAAGGTTTAAGGTATCTAAAGTCATTCTACCCCCATGGCTTAGTTAAAAGGACCCCAGTAACATTTAAGAACCTACGTTTTACCTTTTAAAGAAATATTGTTATATCCTGAACATTTCTGTAAAGCCAATTGCCTGTATATACATTGTATACATCTGTCCTCCTCCTAGAGTGCCCCTTTTAAGCAAATGTCTGCATATTCTGTGTATTTCATTACACAGGTGGGTTGCCAGCAATTTTTTCCATTTGCCTATATATTTATTTTCATTAGAGGCTTTCTATATAAAACTTTGATTGGACATTTCCTTTATTTTGGTACCAAAGTAACATTGTTCCTTGGATGCTTCCTTGTTGGTTTACTCTCCTCTTGAAGAGTATAGGCTGCCTTAAGACCATGCAACCTTACAGAAGCAAAGGAAGTTTCACATACATGTTGTGCCTCTTTCACCTTTATGGCTGAGATCACTTCTGGTTCAGTAGTTGCAGTCTAGAGCTGAGTAAGAGTTTAGAAACGACTACTCATCCCTGCACTCGAGAGGAGTAGTAGTCATTTTGCCACAGTTTTACGTTAGGTTGCATAGCCCAACCACAGCCCAAGATAAAACAAATCATGTTTGGCATATACTGCTGAAAGGTGAGACATATTTAAATGTCCCTGTTGTTATGTGTTGTGTTTGGGGCCAGTATTAGATTAAATTACCTGCACACTCCTGCCACAATGTTCCAGTGCAGTAGGAGGATCCGGGTAGATGCCAAATTGACATAAAAGTAACTGTAGGTCATTTGGCTGTTAATGTGCCCTTCTAGTAATTAAACAGAATATTTTTCATTTGAGGACGGAAGGAAGGTGGTGTTTGTTGATAGTACTAACCTTCTCCTCTAAATTATGTTTGTTTTCTCACAGGATGGATTACAAACTTTTAAATGAAGGGAGTTGAGTGGATGGCAAGTATCATGAGGGTACAATATGTTTTGTTTTGTTATTATACATTAGGTTACTGTGATTTGTACTGCATACCAGTGTCATTTGGTTGTTGACTAAGCATTTGGGTGGTTCTACAAGAGATTGAGTTGGGTTTCGTTATTAGGGACAGATGGAGTATACAAGACAGCTTTGCTGTTTTGTTGATGAGTGCACATTCGAAGTACACTCTCCTCACCCTGCAGGTCAGATTTTATATCCTTTTCAGCTACCATAAAGACATTGTGTCTGTAGAGACAAATACATAGGTTCACTTGTCAGGGATTTTGTAATAAAAATGAGGCCTTGAACAAATAAAATGATGCTTGCCTTCTCAGCAAGAGCAAGAGAAATGAGCTGTCCAGACGTTTACTTTTGGGGGCGGGGGGTTCTGCCTCCTGCTAATTGTCACATTTAAAATGAAGCCACACTTCATAATAGAAAAGTAATGCCACATATTTTCCTTCACCCATTGTAAGAAGCTCAAAATATGGAGACTGGAGTTCAATCCGAATACTGTCACTTTTTTAGAGTGCATTTAATTCCCAAGGAATACAATAATACACAGAAAGTGTATTAGAAATGTATTTCCATTAATGTCTATCTTTTATATGTGTTGTGGTGTACGCAGACCAATATTGGCAAAGCACACCCCATGTGTGAATCCAAAATATCAAGCACAGAATGTTATACATTACGTGTGCAGTTTTAAGCTGAGAACAAAGTTGTTGTTTTAAGTGACTGTCTTTTTCTGAGTGAAACACACAAGTTTGTAAAAATACTGAAGATGTATTTTTTTGCAATTACACCAATCAAAGTTATATAGATTTAATTTGAACATAGAGGGGCTGCAATGAAAGAACAGAGTTGAAATTGTAAATTCAATTCTCACTGAATTGGCATGATGGGGAACTCAGGTCTGGTTGGAACCTGTTAGAAATTAAATACATATTATGGTAGCAGATACGCTCTATAGAAGTACTCCATGAATTCATTAATTGAAACAAGTAAATTTCAAAAGAGGATTTGTAACCCATTTCATCATCCCTCAATGTCAAAGTTGCATTAGGTATGAGAGTTCAACAGAAGAGGTGAATGACATTCAGATGTACTATGAACCGACACCTGACTTGGATTAGTCAACATAAAATGTAATTGAAAATATGCACAACTAAAGAAAAATAGCTTTGTATAGGATAACATGGATAGAAATATCTAAGCAATGTATAATTTCCACCCTCTGTGGGAGAACTGCTACAATTGCCCACCCCAAAATATAAATGCATTTGAAATGGAGCACAAAATCTTGGGAAAATGTGTAAAAATGAAATAAAGCAGTGCATTGCAAACAAAACATTTGATTGACACCATATTTAGATAGTTTGGAGATAATAGTAGAAGCTATCAGATTATGTAAAAGACAATGGGGTCATCATTTTTTAAAATTGCTTTAAAATGGTGAAACCTTGTAAAATCATTAAATTGAATTGCACAATGTCCAGTAACGTCTCGATACATCACGTGACTTGCACAGTCTAAAAATATACGTTTTATCAAGGTTGCTCATATGAGTCAGAACATATTAAAAAAATATTGTGAAGTTTTTGTTAAAAAAAGATTAGCTTCTGTCCCTCCTTTTCTAGTCATGTGGAAAGCAAACCACTCCTCTGTGACAAGCGAGGGGAAGGGAATATAATGGCATACCCACCCATAGGACAGAAGGAAGAAGTCTGACCAGATAGACTGTTTGGCAAGGAACATTGAGAAGGGGAATACATTGGAGATTGGAGAGCAAAACCTCACCCAGAGGGAAGATTTCTCCATTGAGATCCAACCAATAGAAGGAAGACATGTCGGTACTTGTTGATTTAGTTCCACACGGGCTACCTGATTTGAATGTTTGCTGACAAAATTAAGTCTGCCTGACTGGGTGCTTAGCTGGTTCAACCAAATCCAAAATGTACATCTGCAAAGATAAATCAGCCCTAAACCCCACATTGTCCATGTTCTAATCAGCGTTAAAATGTGGGTGGATAAAAGGATTTGGAATGCAATGAGGGGCACTTTGAAAACATGGATATAGGCGCTAATAGCTCAATGCCAGTGTTCCATAAATCCATATCTATTACAAAGTGAGATGTGGTTTCTTTAAGGCCCATTTCATTATGCTGTGAAAACCAAAATACAAATATGAAAGCTTTTTGGCTGCAAACTTAAAGTGGGATTGCCTTTGTAAAGTTAAATAATATTTTAAATATGAGTAGTGGTTTAAACTGGTGTGGTGTCATGGTCCAATGTCAATTACTATTGCCTGGAATGATATTATGCATTTAATGCAGCCAGGGAGAAGCATAGTATAGACTAGATATTTGTGTGACAGAATGCATGCTTAAAGAAATTGATTGTTTTTATTAATGACTGTGTGAAATGCAGACCTCAGCATTCCCTGTCTTTCAATGATTAGGCAGAGTCAGGTGCAATGTGAAACACTTGTGTATAGGCGCGTTACAAATGCCATATCATATCATATCAATGTGGGAGGGAAGAGGACATTCAACTAAGTATATGTTAACTGGAGAATAGTGAATCTGAAGCTCAAACATATAAAGAGACTGACAAGACTAAATGCAGGCCCCTTTAAAACTGTGCATCTGGACTGAAAGGAATATATTCATATTTAATAAAAGTCACCCACACACACTCACACACTGATAAAAGAAAAGAAGCAATGCAAGGTTTAATGAAAGTCACATAAACATACTATAGAGAACTGCACCCACAGTTGCATATGTAACGTAGGATACAAGTGGATTCAGAACAGAATATATAGATTTCCAAGAACATTACCTATGAATTCAAACTTACATGAGCTAATGCAAACAAGTCACCTTTTGCATGTACATGGCTTAACAGGTAGTCATATTCTAGCTGTTCGTTGTCTATATGTCATGTGACCTCTACATAGTGAATATGTTCAATGTCTCACACCTGCACAGGTGGGTTGGTGTATGTGTATATTTCGAATGCTGATTGATGTAATTTTTCTCCGGTATCATACTTGTCTTGATGCCTGAGAAAATCAAATGTTTAACCATATTTAAATTATATATAAAGGAAGAGCAAGTGAGTGAAAGTGTATGCCTTTGTGGACTTTGCAGCGAGATTCAAATAGGCAGCTAGAATTTTGTTTGTATTCATGATTTTTTTGTATACATGTGCTTTGTGGTGTTCTCCATAGTAATGCTGGAGACCAACTTGGTTTAAGTGGTTTCAATTCATTTTAAATGCATTTCTATTTTTGGCTATCTCACTGTCTGTTCTTTGGCCCTCACGTTTGGAAAGTGTGGAGGTGGGATTATAGAGATGGAGCATGAGATTGGTATGTCACATCTGTGTTAGCCAATATTAAAATATATACAAATATTCACTGCACGCTAACTCTCACAATTTTTAGAATTATTGATATATAAACCTGTTTGTTCTTCTTTAAAACATTATCCTTAGTAAGGTTTGTCCAGAAAAATACCCTGAGCGAAATGTCACAGTGCAATTTAGGAAATAAATGCACACCTTTTCCACCACTACTACATCAGATGTTTAAAACATCCTGGAAAAAATACACTAAGCGGTGTACAAGTCAATTCAAATGACGGTTCAATGTACAAGTGCATTATTTTTATTGTGGGCTGTACTGTCAAACGTATGCTCTATCTGGATTTTTGCCCAGGGAATCTTTAAAACCAGAATGAAATAGGTCTTCTATTTTACATTATTGCTTTGTTATTACTGTTAACATGTAATAGCACTGAAAGAATGTCAAAGAAACATAGTTTGTAACTGTTCAAACGAGTATGAGAACATAAATGTTATTGGCATGACCCACAAGGTCAGAGCCCACTGGTGGCAATCAGCTATGTGCATGTATACATTCTAATTTTCCTTTTTAATGGATGTAGAAAGGTGACATGAATGGCACTGAGCTGTTGTGGATTGTTTAAAGTTAAAGACCAACGAGTGAGTAGGAGCAGATTAAGTGGCAGCAACCAGTTTCTGCCCAGAGTGCAAGCCTCCGAGTGTTGAGTCTGCCCCCATGCCAGAACTCTCTCAAGAGTCAGGAATGGTAGAAGAAGTTGGCCTCCATTTTCAGCGTAGGTTATTCAAAATGATGGGTCATGGTGAAGGAGAAATTCACACAGGAAGACATGTTCTTGCTCTGTGCGCAGGACGATATTTTAAAATGACACATACTATATTCCTTTAACCAAGATAATAGTAGACCTGTAATATAGAATTCATATTTTAGGGTGTTTTGCTTCCATTCTTCCCTCCTCCCCCTTTGCCCTCTTAACCCGATAATATGATAAAACACTTTAGTAAATCCTGTAAGTGGTTTCAGCCCAGCACTCCAACTAAGTCAATGCCTAGCGTGAGATGCCCAGCTGGAACCCTTAAGTATATATTTTTATGTCTAAAGTTCTTTTATTTCTGAACGATGTACCCTTGTATCACGCCCCTCTCTTTGAATCCCCCCCTGTCTCACTGAACCAAGATGAAGGTTTGCTTTGCAAAGTTGAAAGATTTATTTTATGAATTGAACAATATATATATATCACACTTTTATGAATATGAACAATATCTAAATATCACACTATTAATATTTATACAATGATCAGCGTTGGGTGATATTACAGTCAGCAATCTCTTTAATCAATAGGAGTATGGATGGAAAGAATAATGTAGCATAGAATAAAACTGGGTGTGGGTTCAATGAAATGCAATGATATGAGATTAATGCAGCACAGAAATAAAACTTGATATGAATTAAATCAAATGCAATGTAATCACTCTTTCCCCCTGATACTACTCAATCCCCCCTAATATGCAGTATGGAGATGGAAGGAGAGAAAACAGATTTCAAGAATAAACACTCTACAAATGCAGTTTCAATCGAGTTCCCCCCAGCAAGCTTAGAGAGAACAGGAATGATTTTAAAACAGGTCAAATGCTTTTAAATGCGATTTTGAATGAATGGGAAAAATGCTAAAAATTAATTTAAATCCACTAAATTGGATTCAGAACTAGTGGTAGCTGCTTTGGATAGCTTCAGGTAAACACTAGCAATGATGGTGGGATAACTGGTAGATAGGAAACTGAATTCAGAGGTTAAATGCAAAGAAATAGCTATTTTACACGTGGTGAAATTGAGCCAAATGCAGAATCTCGGCAAACATTTTCCGCGCGCGTTAAGCGCGATTTCGGCAAAACTATATCGTATGTAAAGGTCGATTTTTCTCAAAAAGAGTCAAGATTTCAAATGAAAGATGTGCTTTTGAAAATGACAAACAAGGATTGGCTTTATACTAAGGGGCTATGAAGATGCGAGATACCAACGGTACAGCCACCAGTCCAGAGGCGTCCTTGTCTGATCTTTGCCCGCTGCGACACTTGCCTTTCTTCAGCAAATATATATTAGTGCAAAGATGATTATCACTACAATTATCACAGGATTATATGGATGAGAGAAGGATTCAGGACAGATAAAAGAGGTTCTATAGTGCAGTTCTGGATATGATAGAATGGGTTGGATAGGATTACTTAAGGATAAAAGATTGGCTATGGACAATTCTATGCTAAATACTCACAACTATGGTTTTGGAATAGGCCTGTCAAAGATCTGGTCAAGGGTTTTGGACTGGAATCTGCTAGCCACCGGACAGGATTCAGGCGCTTGGTTATGCACTCAGCAAGGCACTCTATCTCTGCACGGCCTCTTGGAATGGATCTGACGGGTTGTTTCTGGGTTACAGCTCTGGTCTACTGGTTTGGATCTCTGGGTTCTAGCAAGGGTTCTTGGCAAGAAGCAGTAAAACAGCACAGCCCGGCTGTTGCATTGGTTGTGCCCCTTGGAAGTTTGGGGTTAAAATCAGGTTGCAAGATTTTAAAGACCAGCTGAGAAGGGTTCAGCTTTGGATTTGGGCCTTCTGCTTTCAGAGTTCTGGATATAAATCATAGGAGAGAGGGTGTCACTGTGCCTTGGGTATTCAGAATAGAAGGGGGTTAATGTTATTCCTGAAACTCCCCTTGTCAACCCAAAGTTGATGCAATAAATGCTGAAATATCTATTTAGATCTAATCCTCTTGACAAAACAGGTGGAGCACCAAGAAGAGGCAAAATATCATAAACAATATGTAGATGAATTACTATGCAGAAAACAAACAACAACAAAACACAAGTCTCAGTTGAAGTAAAACAATTCTGTATATAGTTACATCAACAAATTATGAAGATCACTGTTTGTCTGGTGGAAATCCACCAGATATGTAAAAGTTGCAACCAATGTCCGTGATATAAAACAAACAACATAAAATGTGATAATGGAAAGACAACTTGTTATATTATGACACACACCCAATGTTTTCCTGTTCTCTAATTACAGAAAAATATATAGGTTTAGATCCAGGTGGTGGTGTCTAAAAGATGGACAAACATGCAAAAAAAGAAAAAAAGAAAGGAGAAGAATGATAGGCAGAAGGAAAGAACGTATATAGTGGACAGTAGCAGCAAAGTTAGGACAGGAGTGTGACTGCCTGTCCTGCCACAAAATTAAGAACACATCAATGCGGTCAACATAGTTTATGCTGCTATGATTCGAAAGTGACTCCTTATTGTTGCCCAATAGAAGGTCTAGGGAGGAAAATGCAAACAGAAAAACCTGATATTTCTTCTCAGGTATATCGTCCTTTTCCAAAGTAGTAGTTTGCCTGGGGAGAAAAATGCAAACAGAAAAATCTGCTATTTCTTCTCAGGTATATCATCCTTTTCCGAAGTAGGAGTTTGCCAACGCCGTGGGGGATCCTAATTTGGAGAAGGTGTCAAGATGTGTGGGTAGATCTAGAGGTACCCACACTCCCCTCACTGGTTCTTGCGTTTCGGCGGTTACTGGTCACAAAAAAAGTAGAGAGCAGTGAAGTATTCCGCCTTCATCAGGGCAGTGATTATTACATTTCTGCAGAAGTACAAAGGGCTGGTATCCTGATAGATAAGTCGGGGTTAGTACTAAAGTTGTTGAAAGGATGAACCGAAGAAAGAAAAATAGAGTTCTCCACTGGAGTTCCTTATTCAGTGTATAGTTCATGTAAAGCTTTCTACCGTGGCTGCCTGGTCAGCAGTGAAAATAGATAGAAAAAGAGTGCACCAATTCTTTCCTAATATTCCCATGCACCGGTGCCCAAGCAAACTGTGTCTTCCCTCAGAGTTCACTGTGGCACTGGGATGCCATAGAAGGTGTGAGGAAGTGATAGGGAGACTGCATTGAGTTCAGTCTCTATACCTTATTGGTCCCGGGGCAGAGTAACCGTGGGTAGGAGCAATTGTGTGACCTCGAGTTCTGGAGTCTTGATCTGGGTTCTGGAGTCTTGGACTGGGTTCTTCCTGCAGAGTGCTTCACCAGTAAATCAGTTGATGGGTGAATGTGTGTGTGTCTAGGTCCTCAACAGTCCCTATTTATGTATTTCCCAAAGGGGTGGGCAGGCTGATTATACTAAGCCCAACCCTCTAGGAATCCGATTGGTCAGAGAATTTCCTCTCCCCTGATTTGAGAAGCAACCAGAGTGTCATGATATGTCATGGTGATGCTGCAATTTGCAATCCAGGGAAAAACCTCCCCTTTGTTTCTACACAGATAATCTATTTTTCATATAAAAAACATTTCCAATATCACCAACTTGCTAATAATACATATTTACATCCCAAATTAAATAAGGCACGTATCCATCAAAGTCCCATCTTCCTAAGAGTTTTGGTTAAAAAATGACAGTTTTTCACGCTTTTGGCTGGTTACCCAGTGTCAGATCTGTACAAATTTTCCCAGATACATGCACATAACATCTGGGCATACTCCTGTGAAGTTTCATATTTTTAGCATTATCACAACTACTACAAAGTCCACATTTTAGTGGTTCAGTCTCTGAATATCGCACAAATTCCAGAGTGGTTTTAAAACGTGAGCAGACATTTTGTTCAGTTTTCTATGAGCCTTTTTCAAACAGATATTTTCCGTGCTCTCCGAATAAACAAAACTGTCTGTCTCTGCCCCCAAGGTTTTGTCTAGGCTAGAACAGTCCCGAGCTTCTTCCTGCCAGCAGTTGTTTTCTGTCACACCCAAATTTGCATTTCCTTTCATTCAAGGGAGTCTTTTGTTTCTTGTCAGAGCAACAGGCCAAAGTCCCCTCCCATTTGCTTTCACACCTCCCTGCCAGTTCTTCAGCAGAGGGCAGGGGGGAAGATTCCTTTGTTTGGGAGAAAATATGGAATGTCTTTGAAGCTCATTGTGGCTGGCTTTAACTTACTTTTAAAACAATGTTTAAAATAATCTTTCTCTAAAATACAATTTACATTTTTACAAATATAGCCACAAATCTCTTACTTCCAGACGTTTTAAAACATAGAGATTGAATTGTCACCCTATATTGCTTTTGATGGGAAGTCTCTTCTTTTCCATCCTTTGATTTTAATGTACAAGTTTAAACTGACAGGTTAAGTAATGGCAGTTTCTGACACATGCGAGCGGTGGTACTGTGCCCATTTTTAACATATGTTTCCAAGCAAGCATCTTTGAATGTGGATTTTCTTCTGATAAAATATGTTTCTGCTGACATTGTGCTTAGGTGCATTCTTTAAATAATGTGATGTTTAACACCCAACAAGGATGTTGGATCTTTTGAGATGTTTGGGAACCATGATTTTTGCACATTCGACAGCCAAGGAAAACGGATTTTTAAAGCAGTTCTGGGTTTTCCTTTGCAATGCAGCACTGATTTTTCAAGTAGTTTTATTTTCCTCTGTGGGCAGCCAAATGATAGGTTTTGGCATTGGTCTCCTGTGTTACCACTGAATTAGGCAAAATGGATTGGCGGCCTATTTTTCAGGTTTTCCTGCGCACTTTCAGATATTTTTAGCGCAAAGTTCTTTTTGGTGGCCACTCTGTTGTTTCTGATGCAAGCAGCACACAGTGATGTTGCAGAGCATAGACTAGTGGGTTAAAACATCCCACAAGCCCCCCCTGCGATTTGGCATTGACCGTCCATCAATGGGAAGTTGCAAGACTGGGATGTCAGTCTCTTTTCTTTTGGTTTCAAAATGGCAAAGTTCATCGTCCTTTCTTACGTCAGGGGTGGATCGACCAGTTCTCCTTGCCCAGTCCTGATGTGAGTATGGAGCGATACCATGGGCCCCTTGGATCTTTGCTCCCGGTCCTTGGGAGGTCCTCCTTGGTCTTAGTCTCCATGGTTTCCAATCCTAGGATGACAAAGCAAAAGCATATTTGTAGACATTTCCCCACCACTATTAATGTAGTGGGGCGGAGACATACATTTTGATAAATCAGGACACATTTTTCAATTGTAATTTATGGACTATATATGGAATATGTTATAGTTGGAATTCTAGGGAGCTGGAGTGTCCCCCTCTGGGGTTCCAGAAGACTCACCCAGTTGCTGCAGAGTGTGCCTAGAATGGCAACACTTTAGTTGGTTAATGTGGACCCACTTATCTTCCCCCTCCGCCGAACTGCCTTTGGGGATGCGGATTTTGTAGGCGACTGGTGAGATTTTGTCTACAATTTCAAAAGGTCCCATCCAGCTAGGCAAACATTTGTGCTGTTTGGCCTGGTTCCTTTGGAAATTACATAAGTAGACCTGGTCTCCTTCATTGTATCTTTTTTCTAGTAGTCTTTAAGTCATAGTGGGTCTTCATGCTGTCTGCAGATCTTTCTAGATTTCGCTGAGCATAGGCAAAAGCATGTTGGAGGTGTTTGCTTAGATTTTCAACATACTCATGAGTTGTGGAGGCATTGATCAATGTCTGTTCTTGGATTCTGTAGAGCAGATGCTGAGGAAGCACCATCTTGCATCCAGTCATCAGCTCAAATGGTGACATTTTAGTTGCAGATGAAGGGGTAGATGTGATGGCCATTAGAACAAGAGGTAATCGAATATCCCAACTTGGCCCAGAATGTGCCACAAACTTTTTTAATATGCTCACAATTGTTTTATTATATCTCTCCACTTCACCACTAGAGGCAGCCCGATAAGCAATGTGTAGCTTCCTTTTGACCCCAAGTATCTCCCACATCTTTGTCACTACTTCGCTAGTGAAGTGGCTACCTCAATCTGACTTGATCTTTTGGGGTAGTCCAAAACGTGAAAAGATGTGGTTGATCATCAGGGCAGCTGCTGTTTCTGCCTTGCAATTTGGGGCCAGGAGACATTCCACCCATTTAGTAAACAAGCACGTCACGGTCAACATGTACTTGTTTCCCCTAGAGGAACGAATCATGGGCCTGATATAGCTGACTTGTAAATCTGACCAAGGCAGTGTCATCCCCCTCTTTTGGAGAGGCGCACGGTGTGTGAGGGATGTTGGCTGAAATTGTGCACACACAAGACACCCCTTCAAATATTGGTCGAAGTCCTGCCCCATGTGTGGCCAGTATGCAACCTCTCTTAAGATTTCAAGTGTTGTATGAGAACCCCTATGACTGGCTGTGGCCGCATCATGGGCGTGACTTAACATCAGGCTTCGGCATGAGGTAGGGACCACCCACTGATCATGGCCAGCCAAGGATCTCCTTACCAACAAACCGTCTTGGATTCAGAACATTTTTGGACATTTCATCAACACTCTGAGGTCCTCTTTCCCTATTTAATCAGAATCCGCCGGGGGAAAGTTCTCAGGGTCCTCAATGTGTTGATAAAACTTACCAATTATTGGATCCCCTTTTTGAGCTGTAATCAAATCAGCATCTAGTGTCTCCTTACTCCATTGTGCAGTTGTGAGGGCATTGTGAGCATTTGTCTGGGACCTAGTGATAGTAGTGACCTGGATTTCTCTCAATAGGGACTCGATCTCTAGTAGATCCCCTTGGATGGCTCCGGTTTTGCCCAGCTGATCAGCTAAGTCATTTTCAGTTTTGTCTGGTCCCTCCACTTTGGAATGACCCTTGATCTTTTTCCAGTAGATGGTCATTCCATTCGAGGTGACCAGATCATCGACCTTTTGAATTAATTTCCTTTGTTTCAAGGGTTTATTATTAGCACATAGCATGCCTCTGGTTTTCCAGTTAACCAGGTGCTCCACGAACCCATTCCGTACATAATCTGAATCTGTGATTATGACCAGTTTGTGGACTTGATGTTGGACAGCACTGAGGATGGCTTGATGCACAGCCATCAACTCTGCCACTTGACTACTTCTGGTGCCAATCTTGTACCCAGCGGAGGGTTCTGGGGTCTCATTCACCCATGCATTCCCTACGCCGGCCAAATGTTCTTTTTCCCCGTTGTTGTGAACATGGTAAGAGCATCCATCTACATAGACAGTGGGCATTCACTCACACTTTTCTTCTCCAAATACTTCGTGTGGGGAATTGAGGTATGCCTCCATGTTGTCCTTCATTTTTAGACTCTCGTCCTCCAGACAGTTTTCTCTGGCACAATCATGCAAGTCAGCCAGATCTAGCGCGAGGGGACTCTTCATGTTTTGGCCATATATGACCGCCACAGGAAAGCCTTGCATTGACAGAATCCAGGAAGTAATTCAGGAATTACCCCCATGTCCAGCCCGGATTCTGTCACTATGATGTGTTCCCCCTGGATAAACGGGTGGTAATTCTTCAATGCCCACAGCGTTGCCAGGAGTGCCTTCTTACAATTGTTGAATTTTTCCTCCACAGAGGATAAAGTTTTACTCGCATAGGAGATTACTTTATTGACCTTGTCATGCTTTTGGTATAATACTGAAGTCAAGCATGTATTAGAGAACCCTGTCTCCAAGAAGAATGCTTTGCTTTTGACAGGGCAAGTTAGACAAGGCGCTTGTGAGACGCTTCTTTTGAGTTGTTTCACTGCCTCGGCTTGTTCTGGACCCCACTCCCACTTGACCCCCCCTTCAAAAGATGAATCAGGGGTCTTGTGATCTCTGCATAGTCCTCAATGAACTTCCTACTGTAATAAGTCAGTCCAAGGAGGCTTCTTAGTTCCCGCAGAGTCGTGGGGTCTTTCAATTTCTGGAGTGCTTCCACTTTCTTTTCCTGGGGAAAGAGACGCTGAGGAATAAGCTCATGCCCCAAGAAATTGACACGGGTTCTACAGCACTGTGCCTTTTGAAAGGAAAGATTTGCTCCAGCGGCCCTCAACTGTGTCAGAACATAACGGATCTCCTCTATGTGTTCTTCCACAGTTGAGCTTTTGATGGGAACATCATCTACATCGGCCAGGTAACCCCTTTCACCCAGATTGTGCATGGCCTTATGCAGAAAAATGTTGAATTCATTGCCGGAGTTGATGGATCCGAAGGGAGTCCGGGTCCA
The DNA here is from genome assembly GCF_040938575.1 of Ambystoma mexicanum. Taxonomy (NCBI): domain Eukaryota; kingdom Metazoa; phylum Chordata; class Amphibia; order Caudata; family Ambystomatidae; genus Ambystoma; species Ambystoma mexicanum. The sequence continues at coordinate 530,744,324 of NC_090934.1, forward strand.
TGTGCACTGCTGCCCCCCAACGGGAAAAGGCCAGCTTGTATTGGTCCTCCCTACTGACAGTTACAGTCCAGTATCCATTGGTCAGGTCTATTGCAGTGAATACCTCTGACCCCTGGCTCTGGGCCAGCCCTTGGTCAATCTAGGGAGGAGGCCATCAGAAAGTATGGAGCCATTTGTTGAGCTCCCTAAGGTCGGCGCAGAGTCTCCACTGGCCATTTGGCTTCAATATCCCCGGCACCAGATTATTGAAGGTGCTGTGGACAGGTCCTGATTATCCCACGGGACTCAAGGTTCTTAATTATTTCAGTAAGGGACTCCATTGATGCGAGCGGCAAGCAACATTGCTTCACAAACACTGCCAGGGTCCGTGGGAATTGTTGTTGTGTGGATGTCGGTGTGACCACAGTCATATGAGTCCACCGCAAACAGATCTTGAAAATCCAAGAAAACTTGTTTCAATTTTTGCCTCTGCTCCAGAGTCTCACAAAATCAGCTAGGTTGACTCACTCTTCAACCATCTGCCTGAAGCCTGGAAAGTCTTCTGGTTTTGCTATCTCAGCGGCCTCCTCCAGCTGGTTGGAGAAGTCCCTGGTCAAAGTACTGATTTGGACCGGTGGCTTCAGGTGGGAAAGGTAGCCCTCATGGACCTGGAAAATCACCTCATCCCTCCTGAAGTCAAAGGTCACATCCTCCTTATCATAAGGGCAGAAAGTGTACACCAGGAAGTTCCCCTCATGCTGGGTAAAGATCCTGTTTGGTGTTGTGTTATCATCACTGTCACTGTCAATACAGTTCTTGGGGATTGGTCCTAACAGTTCATTGCCTAAATCTATGGAAAAATGACAGTCATCAACCACCATCCCAATAATGGTGCCTGCGGCTAGAGTGATACTCTTTAAGTCGCTGTTATCCACCTCTATTTGAATGGTGTCATGTTCTATATTGACTAGTGGTGTTGGGTTTACCCCCAACCCTTGCTGTTGGAGAGAAGCATTTAGATGAATATAAGCATCAGGGTTTTTCAATTTCTGTCCGCTTTTAACTTTCTCCTCCAGGGAGAATTGTCAGGTCCTTTCTGGGATGATGACTTCCTCTCCAATCTGAATTTCAACTGCATAAGGCAGCAGTTGAGCTGACCTAAATGCTTTCTCTGGGTCATCAAAGCCCATGGGATTATCCGCTAATCGGGACCAAGCTTTGAAGTTTATTAGATCCAAACTAATGGCAAAGCGATTGAGAATGTCACTGCCTAAGTAAATGCCGGCAGTGACGTCTTGCACGACCCAATAATTTTTGACTATGCTCTTGTTGCCTATGGATATTTTGATCATACACCTGCTTGGCAGGGGATGTCTGGAATTGGGTGTTTCCAGATCCATTTCCCATTTGTCTATCAGTTTGAATGTGGGAATGGCTGGATCTTTTGGGAGTTGGCGGAACGTGGCTTCGCTGATGAAGCTCTTACCGTTGTTCACACACACTCGGGCGAGAACAGAGTCCTTCCCTTCATTTAACTGAACGGAGATGAACAATTGCTCCGCAATTTGCTGGATATCAGGCAGGCTTTGAGCTGATTTCTCATCTTTCTGGACTACAGGAGCGGGATATGTCTGATTGTGGATTGGTAGAGAATTTCAGAGTGTTTCCTTCCAGTGTGGAATGCCACCTTAAACTGGAAGGAAGGTTGATTTTCAGAAATAGAGAGGACCCCACATCACCAGTTTGATGTCCTACTGCTATTACTGTCACGTCTGGGATTTGCTTGTTCTGGAAGTGAAATTCTACCTGGTCAGGTTTTTGTTCAACCATGTGGCAGGTGCCGTTTAAACTAACATGGTTGACACTCTGTTTTACTTTTATCGGTCGGCTAGTCTGGGTCCAGAGGACCTTGTTTATGCAATATATTAGGGGTGACAACCTTCACAGGAGGTCATTCCCTAGTGAACAAGGGGTGCCCTCTGGAGTCACAACTATGACCGGGTACTTCACCTTGTGGTGCCCAATATTAATGTCCAAATCTGCAGTCCCCTCGACGGGAATTTCCTTCATGTCAACGTTTTGAAGTTGTCCAGGAAGAAGGGTGAGAGGAATTTGGTAATCCCCCCCCCCCCTCCTGAATTCGTTTTATCAAAGGCCTTTTTGGACAGAAAGGTAGCTTGGGATCCAGTGTACACCAGTGCCAAAATTGTACCCTGCCCCTGTATTTGTACCGGGGCATAGAATCTTCCCTCCTTCTCCGCAAGGGGGCACAGATAATGTACATTTTTGGACAACTGGTGGGTTAGTTTTCTAATGTTGGACACTGATAAGGAGGTGATTTGGGCAGAATTCTGTGGGGAGTCTTGGGAATCTGCAAAGAAAATGTGGCAACTAGATTTGGGAGAAGTTTTGGGTTCCCCTTCTTCTGGTGCTGGGCTGCCCCCCCTTTTTGGAGGCAGTCACCAGGGTTGGTTTTAACCAGGGGATTTTCCTGCTGTTGGTTCTGGGATTGGATGATGGGCGGTGCTAGCTCAGTCTCCACATCTCCCCAGTCTGGATTTGAATCCTTTGGGACCCATTTCTCTTTGGGAGGAGTTCCCCCATCTCTGAAGGAGAAGATCATTTTCCCATAATCCTTCAAATTGGAAGTTATGTATCTCTTCCACAAAATGGGTCTTTTTGGGTTCTTTGTTTCTCCTACCCCCCTCTGCTCCTTGGGTGGCAGACTTTCAGGGGCAGGAGATTTTGGTTCCGGTTCCTGGGTTTCCAGGGGATTTTTACAAGTGGTGAAGGAAGCTTCCTCGAAGGCTTTACACCCCCCTTCCCCTTGTGCCTCCTCCCTGTGAACCAGTGGGTTGTCGGGTTTCTGCCCCCGTTATTGCTTTGGAGCACCTGGTCCAGAGTTTGGGGCATTCTGCACCGGCATGCTGATCAGAGGGTTCTGTTGAGCCCTCAGCATGCGATCCAGATCCTGTGCCATTTTTTGGACCTGGCGCTCTAGCTGTGACACCCGCTCAGGCTGATACAGGGTTCTGTTGTCTCCCCTGGGCTGATCCCGGGAAGGGTAGCTATCCCTTCTCTGAAAATACCCCGGGTTTCGAAAGTTTGTCTGGGCTGAGGAAAGTGGGGAAGGAAGGATGGATTGTTCTGGGGTAGAAAGTTTTGTGGGTACCTGGGCAATAAAGAGCAAAACAGTCCATGAAAGAAAGAACAAATGAAAGCAATAGTTAAAGAAAGAGTGGATGAAAGAGGAAAATAGTGTAAAGGAAAGAAAGAAAGAAAGAAAGAAAGAAAGAAAGAAAGAAAGAAAGAAAGAAAGAAAGAAAGAAAGAAAGAAAGAAAGAAAGAAAGAAAGAAAGAAAGAAAGAAAGGAAGAAAGAAGGAAAAGAAAAGAGACTGGGCCTCATTCCGAGTTTGGAGGTAAGTTCCGTTCATTACCGGCATGGTGCAAATAAGGTGTCCGAGCTGGCAGTAGACCGCTAAAAGCACCCTATTACGGGTTCGCGGGCATGAGCTTTGACCCATGACGGTAATGAACATAGCAGCATGCTGGAAAAGGGCCCGAAAACCCCCCTACCGGCATGAACCGCACCATAGCTAACACTACCGCCTTAGCGCAACGCAGCATTATCGGTGACCGTAAATAGCGGTCACCGTTATTTAAGGTCACTGTTACATTGCGGAACCGGAATCAGCGTCATCGCACAGGAACTGGAAGGAGCACAGCAGCCATCTTTAAAAACACAATCCATTGGCATCCTCACCAGACAGGACGCCTGGCAAACTTTCAACACTGTGGAAACAACCCATCATCAAGGAGGAATGCCCAAAGCACCAAAAAATGGAGCTGCCCACCTCAGGAAGGAGCGCTTCAGTCCTGATGAGCTCCAGATGATGGTGGATACCCTCCACAAGCATTCCGACACCGTCTTCAGCACTGACATGCAGAGGGTGGCGGTAATCCAAAAGAAAGAGATCTGGGCTATGGTAGCACAGAAGGCCAACGCCGTGGGCCACACCCCCCACACCACTAAGGACTGCCGAAAAAGGTGGGATGACCTGCGGCTGAGGGTGCAGAGCATCCTCTCGGCTAATAGAAGCCATGCCCTGGAGACAGGAGGAGGCCCTGGTTCACCGATGAAATTAATGTCATGGGAGGAGACATGTGCGGCCATGATAGGCCCAGAAGCCATCGAAGGGGTCGGAGACATGGAGTGCGGGGCAACGTCATCCGTTGATGGAGGTGAGTGTCCATAGTCAATACTGCCAACGCAAATGTTATGAAAGTCATTGCTAAGGACTGGGCAATGTGCCACGGCATGTTCGGCCACACCCCCCCTTTAAAACATGCCGAAACAAGTGATACCCAGGCTAGTGCCAGATGCGAGGCCGTAACCTATATGACACATACCACACAAAGAGGTCCATTCCGTGAGGCACACAGGGCAGTTGATCTAAACAGTGTGCATGTGACCCACCACAGTACCCGGCCAACATGAGTGACACAGACATATGTATGCAATTACCACCCAAGCACAGAATAATGTGCTGTTCTCCACCATAATGCTGATAAACCACTAGTATCTGATTGTGATATTGTAGCCATGTCCAAATGCTGGCTCTCTAATCATCACTCATGCCATCCCTCTCTTCCACCCCCACAGGCAGCGAGCATGACAGCGAGGACCAGGCAAGCAACCGGCCCAGCACCTCCAGGGGCCAAGTCAGGGCCCACCATCTACCTGCGAGCAGGAAAACACCTGGAGGCACACCACCGGCTCCAGCAAGGCCCGTGGAGGGTGCACAACCCCCACCCCTACCCCACCCTGCACTGGCAGCAGACACATGCCCTACGCCGCGCTCTGAGGAGTCAAGTTTGGCTGGGGAGATTGCAGCCACGCCCCCCCCGGATGTTGCCGACAGCCCCTTATCCATTTGCGGAGCAACTGAGGAGGACACATGTGAGATCCTCCACACCCCTGATGGCCAGACCAACCCCCAGGTCTCACATAGTGACTCTGGTGAGAGTGACACACCTGGTATTACGGTGCGAGGATCAACACGGGGACATGCCAGTCCTGTGACCAGATCCCTCAGTGAAGTGCCAGAAACACAGGTGAGCCCGATTCCCAGCGGGCCAACAATATCAGCCATTGATGCAGAGCGGGCTCAGCAGCTCACAGGCCTCATCAATGACTTTATGCAAGACAATCAGCAGGCCAGTGAGGAGTGGCAGAACAAACTGAGGGCACTGGGCGAGGTCATCACAGACAGCACAAACCGGTTATGTGAGGTCCTTGGCCGGATAGTGGATACGCTGAGGCTGCACCTCCTGCATGACAGCCCAAGCAGGAGGACACACCTTCTTTATGCTCTTCCACCCAGACCAGCCCGGTCTGTCGGTCCCAATGTAATTTGTGCCGCCAGGACATGCCTCCCCCTGGCACTGGGAGCACACAGTGACAATGATGCCATACACATGTGGCCTATGTGGTCCTTATGGAACTAGTGTGGGGTTGTTGTGGTGGGAGGGGGAGGGGTGAGGGTGTGTTTGGGAGTTGTGGTGGGAGGGGAGGGGGGTGAGGGTGTGTTTTGGGAGTTGTGGTGGGAGGGGGAGGGGGGTGAGGGCGGTGGTGGGTTTGTTTTTCATGTTTGATCCTTCAATTTCAATACACCGGTTGTTCAACTAAAAAATCTAGAGTGGACATTCATCATTGAGCATGTGTCATTTTATATTGCACAGTGCAAAGTGTACATGTGTCCCCACACCCAGTGCCCGACGTCCTGACATCCTCACATCCTCTGCTGACTTGTGTGCCACAAATATTGTGCAATCAATGCTTGCCACAAGGCATGACCCTCCTGTGCAACTGCACCATGATGCTGTCCTGCCCCTTCTTCCTCTTTCTCCGCTTCATCATCATCAGGTGGTAGCAGTTCCATGTCGGAGGCAGGGGCACGTTCCAACGGATGCACATATTGTGCAGCATTACACATGCCATGGTGATCTTGGACACCTTCTCATGGCTGTAGATGAGTGTCCCACCTGACCGGCTGAGGCAGCAAAATCGTGCCTTCAACGGGCCAAAGGTCTGCTCAATATCCACACGTGTACGGGTATGGGAATGATTATAGTCCTTGTCGTGCCTGTTCTGGGGGTTTCGGACAGGGGTCATGAGCCACGGTTCAAGGGATAGCCACATCACCTGCATGAGAGGGGAATGAAGTTAAGTGTTTGTACATTCAAGGCAGACAACTGAACTAGTCTTGCATGGCAGCAGGTGATTTCTGCCCATATGCACATGTCCCTGGATGCACTGACCCCATTTCTGGCCCCGCTATGTGTCCTGTGCAATGGAATGATAGAGGGGTGGCATCCTAAGATGCTTTATGGAGTGCACTCACATCTTGGACCACATGCATCGTATATGCATGCTGCACTCTTGGGGTTAAATCATTGATGTGTTGTGTTCTGTCATGTAGGTAGTCATGTGCCGTTTCACTTGCTTTGGGGCCCATTGTCGGTGAGGTGCACATCATGCACTGCCTTCCACATTTCCACCCAGGTGGAGTACGCAGCCACACACCTCACAACCCTGATGCACTGCCATAGCTCAGTCAGGAAACTCACCAAGCAGCCAGGCACGTCCAGCATGTTGCTCCATATTGCGTGGTAGCTTGGAGTTCCGCAGGACCAAAGAGTCATGAGTTGATCCGGGATGTCAGGCACAGCAATGTTTGATGATCTTGCTGGTGTTACATACCATCTGCACATTGATGGAGTGGTATTGCTTGTGGTTGCGATACGCCACCTCCTTGGCATACGGGACCATGAACTCCACATGGGTACAGTCAAGTGCACCTATATAATTTGGCATGTCTGCCAGTGCATGGAGGGCAACATTTGTATCGAATATATCCTGGGGAGTCTGTGGTAGCGATATGTGGTCCCTTGTGTGCTTGAGGAGGGCATCCAGCACTTGGGACAGTATCCGTGAATATATGGGTTGTGATATGCCATGCTTGTGCCCCACTGTGTGCTGGTAGGTGCCTGTGGCAAGGAAGTGCAGAACAAACACTACCTTCAGTAGAGGGGGGATAGTGGTGCGTATTTATATGAGCCTCACTATGTTGTTGTTTATCAGGTCCACCACGGTGGTGATGGTGTCATGGTCAAGCCGTTACAGTGTGTGGATCTGCTCAGATGTTGGGTTGAAGGGGGTGTCTCTGTTGCAAGGGATTGGGGGCTGCCAGCGTGGTAACAGTGGCTGCACTGGTGGGGCATGCTGGGCCTGTCTCACCCTCCTTCTCCTCCTGTATCTCCTCTGTGATGGGGCCTGTTGTTGTCATTGTTGTTGTTGTTGTTGTTGTAGTTGAGGCCTTGCAAGCAGGGCCTCCAGCACCAGTTATGCTACCACTATTGGTATCATCTTGGTGTGGAAGGGGGTGTGGTGTGTGGGTGTGCTCCTTTTGTTCTGGCCCTGACTCCATTGCCACCATCTGTGCTGATTGTGTGCACCTGTGGCACTTGGTAACACTGCTCAGGGTTCTTAACACCTTCTCGGAGATGCTGGTATTTACTCCATGCTGGTAAGGTCTTTTTCGGCCTTCAGGAGGCCGTTATTTGCATGTCCGCATTACTTGGGATCAGCTCCGGTTTACACCATGCCGCTAATTTCAGCACGGTGTGTCGCACGCAGCTATACCGCTATTTACGGCATCATACTTTACGGTGCGGTAAATAGCAGTCTGGTTGGTCATAATAGCCCATAGCGGTAAGCGATGCCGGTAATCCTTCACCAGCATCGTTTTTCCCTTACCTCCAACCTCGGAATCACCCCCATTGTCATGGAGAGCTATATACTGGATTATATATTACCCTTTTTAAAGGAGCAAGTCTTTAATGGTAGCTCTTAGGTTCCCAGGTAAGAAAAGCTGGATGTGGGTTGCCATATAGCGCTCTCTGTATTCCAATATACTGTGGGACCCTGCAGAACTTGCTGACAGTCAATTACGGTGTCCACATTCAATTCAACCAGCATGGATGGGGGGAATTGGGTGCTGTTTGGTGGGCTAATCAGAATCACTGAATACCAAGATTCAAAGTGTTCTGGGAGGCTTGTGGGCCCTGTATAAGAAACAGATCACGTTCACTTCCTCATGGTAGTATTTTATTTAGGTTGTCAGAGGTTGTTAGGTTGCATGAGTGCACAAGAAAGTCCACACCTTGTGTTTTACAGGGACCTGTTGGATTTAGAGGACTCTGGTGATCTTTTTGCCAGCTCATTAGATTCGAGTACTCTTTGATCCCAATCCCCCTTTTCCTGTTTGTGTTAATTGGGCACGCTTTGTCACCTTCATATTGTACACTCACTTACCGTCATAAAAGGACCAATGTCAGTTGACTCTGTCTTTCCCCTCCTCCTTTACCTTTATGTTACAAAAGATGTTTCAAAAAGAAAAAACAAGCCATTTTCCCTGTTGTATCTTTACAGTAAGCCCATTTGGCTATGTGTGTATCCTGCTAGGCCTGTGTGACTTTTTTCACGTGTTTCCATTACCTTTCCATTAACACCCAAAACAATTAAAAGACAAATACAAAAACGTATCTCTTCTGCATTCTGGTGTGTTTGGGCGTAGTGGGCCATTTTTCATTGTTCTTGTTGTCTAGCATTATTCTTTCCTAAGGAAGAAATTGAAGTCATGAAGTGGGTCAGGGATTTATATTTGGAGGAGGAAGAACTGATGAAGATTGAATTATTTTGGGATGAGAATGTAAATTGCCATTTGCAGGCCTAAGAGGGGAATGGCATGCTGCTGTTGGTTTGTGCCCTCTATGTGTCAGAAGGCCATAACTAGAGTAGTCATTACAGGTTGCAAGGAAATTGAAGGATATGTCAGAAAGAGTGGAAACAAGTCTAGCAATAGAAAGTTTGGTATCACCCAAATAACAGAACAGCCCAAAAATAATTTTGAAAAGACACAGGCAGAAAGTGCACTACACTACTAAGTGCAATGAGACACTGGCAGTTGGTATGTAGACTAAAAATAGAGTATCACAACATCAGTCTGACTGTCCCTCCTCACCTCGATCACTGCACCTAGGGATTGGTGGTGTGCAGCCTATCTATGATATGATTTGACAGAACATGTATATGTATAAAACACCTGTACACGAGTGTTTCTAAATGTGACAAGACAAGGATGGGGAAACAGAGGGAGGTAATATAAGGATCTTTCTACGCCTTGTGTCATTCAGATCACACAAGTGCAGGGAAGTGCAAGGGGAGAAGTGCCGAGGGAGGCAGGGTGAAGTGCAGGTAACTCAAAAAGTTGTTCAATCAAAGGCAGTTACATTATATGGTGCTCCGAGATGGGGTTTCCAGAAGACCGATGAGTTGCAAGCCAGAGAGAATCAATTTTTTAGGAGACCTCAGTGTGTTTATCTATTCACAGAGAATTGGGACTGGAATTCTGGGAGGACCAGTGGGCTGAGTATGAAAATAATTTGGCTAACTTTCATGCAACGATTAGTCGGCCACATGAGATCCAACCTTATTTGGTTTGGGTCTCTTATAAAAAAGATTGCTGGCTAATCACATAGGCGAGGTTTGATTGCCTCTTTGTGCGGGGGAATACAGGGAAATGGAAAGGTTATCCGGACTCCGCGGCGTGCCCAGTGTGCGGACATGATAAAGAAGATTTGGTTCATCTGTTATTGTTCTGCCAGGGGCATATTGAGATCCAGAGAGCAACGATAATTCCAGTTCTTAGGGAGACCAAGATCTATCATCATAAAGCAGCTATTTCATTTCTTCTGAGTGCCGACTCTGTTCCGGGTGCATGGGCACTGCTCTCCTTTCTGAAGAGGGCAATGTATTTTAGAAAGGGGATTTTGAGGGCACAGGGTGAGGGATGATAAAATGTACCCGGCAGAGCTGTAATGTGAAAAGGCACAGAGTTTTTAGACTTGTTTTAAATTTTGTCGCTACATTGATAGTATTGTTTTGTATTACATATGTTAGTTTATTATTGGACCGTTGTTTGAAGCTGTATAATGGGGTTTCGGTGTATACTTTCAAGGTAATGGATTTTATTTCTTGTAATTGCTTGGTTTTATTTGTTGTAATTGTTTGGTCTTATGTGTTTTATGGATTTTGAATCCGAAATAAACTTTCTAAAAAAATAAATATTTGTGACTATCCCACTTAATTTAAAACATTATTCATTGTTTTATATCATGTTTTTCACGCCAATCTAGCATACTTAAAGTGGGAACTGCCTGCCTCACACCCCGTTTAGTAGTGGAAGAGCTGTTCTGGTCCACCTGTAGATTACAAAAAGTAGTTATCACCATAAAGTTAAATACCCTGGACATTGGTTAATCCCAACTCTCCCAACGCAAACAAAAACAAGTTGAACACTCTGTCATATTCACTGTGGATTGTGGCTAGTCCTCAGGTCATCTCCCAGTCCACCAGCATCCTTTGCATGGATTTTAATGCACAGAGATTTAAACGTGAGCGTGACCCGTTATGCTCACTGTGGGCGTCATCACACTTACCATAGATGACGACTCAGCGACTAGCACTGAGTTCAGCCATCTTGGAAAGAGCATCCCATACAGTGAAGTTGCCTATTAACCCATTCAGTATACAATGTCTTAATCTACTTTGCCAGTTCTGTACTTATATTATGTCAGCCTACACAATAGTAGCCGCATCCTGCAGTGCATCTCCTAAACCTTATGTTTATTTCAGATCTACAATTCTCATTTGTCCGGTATTAGAGGGATGGATGCTAGCTGTTATAGCAACTGTGCGTGTAATAGTCGGCTCCCTATCTTAAACCCAGTTGGGTTGGAACAAATGTTCCCTTCATTATTTTTCTCTATGTGTGGAATTAGTTTGCTGTCATGCGCACATTATTTTCCACGGGCGCAACTGACTAATGAGGTAAGCCACTTTGTGAGCAAATGCAGTTAATGCAATATTGTCTCTGAATAGAGTTTGTAAAGACATTTCTGCTTCCCATCCATTGTGATTCTATACAAATCTGTGTTCAAGTTGCATCTTAACACACTTTTTCCAAACACCTAGGCAAAAACAATATTTTATATCTATAATTTATATAATTTATAAAAGTGATAATGTTTGGTTGGCTGGGCGTGTGGCAAAGGTTTGTTCCTTATGAAATTCCACACTATTTCACCAATCTTCACCAGGGTTTGCATGGTTACCTGTTAGGACCCTCTGGCCAATACTGGCTACATGACATTTGGACACCCCACCCCTTTCTGTGGGTTTCACCACCTTCACACATGAGACGGTTGCCTGAATGGACCTGTCCTCAACCCTAAAATGCACGGTTTCTGAGACATTTGCACCAAAATGAGCCACAACAAACTGCACCATGCCAGGGTGAGGCAAAAGGTTGGGGAAGAGCACAGTAAGTCCCAGTGTGCAGCAGCACAGCAACTCTCGCCTCCCCCAACATCTTCTTGCTAGTGTTATCATAAAGACAGCTCATTAGCTAGTCCACGACCTCAAGATCAGACACAGTACACAGCAAAGATACTCCTGTGCAGAGAATAACTGTGTTTTATGCCACTGTAAAAACACTCCTGTGTCTTACAAAAAACAAATATCACTTATCATAATTGATGTGGCTGTCAAAAAATTCAGACGGAATACAATATTTGCAGATGGAATAATGGCAACTAAAAGCAATGTGTCAGAAAACATGCCAATATGAGTTTGTGTGCCACTTTAACGAAGTAATTCAAGGGGCCGGAGAATATGCATTGTTTGTGTAAGGATGTGTAATATGTAATAATGATAATTGCATCAGACTAACTGCACCTCAGAATATGATGGTCAGAAATCTTGGGCCCCTGCTTACTATACACATTATGTTGTCCTGTGAGTTGTGACAACACTTACTCAAAATAGGCCTTACAGCTAAAGGATATAAACACACATCCGTTTTTACGTCCTAAAAACAGGAAAATGTGCCCAACAAAAATGGAAAACAATGCCTTTCCCTTGCTTCTACCCACAAAGCTGCACTGATATTTTTTCAAATTAGTTGCCACAAGAGCATTGGCATAGGAAATAACTATAATACAATTGCTGCCTGATACCAAGATGAATTTTAAGGGGAAATAACATATTTTAATAAGTATAAAACATCCCTACTGGCAAAGCTAATTACTTTTTTACTCCCTGAAAACTCTTTACAATCCAAGTAGGGAGCATATACTTATCAGAGGCATTCTTACAACACTGACATAATAAGTGAAAGGACAAGGCTCATAATAAAGCCTATAGTTTTGCCCTCCATTCCTCACCACAGCCTAGACAAAATTCAACAAGCCTTACTGAAGTTTCTTATAGAGCACCTTTGCAGAAAATCACATATATATGCCTTTTAAGTTAATAGCAGCAATGCTGAGCGGTACAATAGATTGAGTGGCTTCTTCTTTAACCAGGGACCCAACTTCTGTAATTCAGTTTTATCACTTAAGTAAGTTGCAGGAGGAGCTTAAGACGATAAATGAAGAACACATGGTCATCTACAAAAGCCCTCAACAGCGGAGCATAGATAGAAACAGAAGGTGGAGTTTCCTACCCATTAGCAAACACAAGTCCTGTCCTGTACTCTACTGCCGAAACATCTGACTTGTTATTTTTTAATTTGCTGATTTGTCCATCACCATGGAGTGTTCTCCTGTGCCCTTCCACCTGTGATCCCTTCACCATTTGCTCCTGTGCTAGTCTCCGATACTGGTTGACAGAGCGCTGTAAAAGGTGAGGGATTGTACATGGGTGGACTGGGAACTAAAAAGATGCTCTAGAGATAATTTTCAAAGTGGCCCCATATTCCACATATTCTGCAAGCCCAATACTTTAACCATGAGAACATTTGAAAATAAAACACAAAAGAGGTCCAGGGATAAGAGGCCTACAGGTAAACATCTAGAATTCCCTATAGGACATTTCACCCTCTGTGGTTATAGCAGTAAACACTCACTGGGATATTTGCATACCCACAATACTTTGCAAGCAAAACATATTTAAAGTCTCATTATGATATAAAGTGCATTGTAAGGCAATGTCATGAATCTGCATGCAGTTCCAACTAGATCTCTTGCAACATACCCCACCCCTATAACCCTATAGTATTGTACAAGTGCTTTGTGAAGCCGTTATTGTATAGCAGTGATTTACCATATCATTTATTGAGGTCTATGCCAAATGCAACTCTGAACATTCCGAAAGGATGCAAATTGTATGAAAATAATTCTATTGTCTGAATATCCATTCCCGTAATATTATAGAGGAGTAATGCCAGGGATAGCCCATACCTATTATCCCTTGCAGGCCAAGTAAATGACATTGCAATGTTGCTCTACACTTATAGGGTAATGTTAGCAATGCTAAACTAGGAGATGCCGAGCAAGACATTTGTCTACTCAAAATCATTAGAGGGGAAACTAATATTTGAGACCCATAATGTATTAACTTGCTACGGGACCACTGCAAAGCAGTTGTGTGACATATATTCAAAGAAGAGAAAGCAATGGACGAGGTTACACATCCAAGTAGCCTGCTTACTAACAGTCCATATCCCATATTTGTCTGATAGTTGGGTTACATAGGGCGGGTGATGTGTTTGGTAAGGAACCTTGAGCAACATAAATTCTGGCATTTGAACGTTATTCATATTACCATAAACATAAAACAAGTAGATGCAGGTACAAGTCTGGGAGTCATTCATAGAGCCAAGTGAGGAAAAGTCAAGGTTGATATTTAAATGCGTTCTGAGGCAGAAGCTAGAGACATAAGGTTAACGTATGGGAAAGTCAAGTATCAGAGTCATGGGTAGGAAGGAACATGTTTTGGTTAATATGTCCAGGCATATCTTGGTTAGATTCTTCTGTTGATGGATCCACTTTTTAATATACGTTTTTGACCTCCTGTAAGTGTATTCTGTTGTTGAGGTTTTTAGAGTAATACAGATGAGCTATGCCAGAATATCAAGATTAGTTTGTTATTTTAAGGGAAAGAAAATGTCCAGTAATTGTTGTTGCTAGTACCTTATTAACTCTTTTTGAATAGATGAGAATTGTTTGTGTGCTGCTGAAAATCCTGTGTGTGGCACTCAGAAACAAGCTGGGCAGGCACACATGAGCACAGTTTAGAGGAAACATTCTTTGGAACTGCAGCCGATCACCCCGGCAATGTCCAGTAATGATCCATAGTGTAGTTTGGTTGTTGATCGTTGGACTAGACCAGCAGGTCTGGCACCTGGCAGTATACTACTATACTATCTTGGGCACTGCAGGATCAATGACTACCAGCAGGATTGGATGGCTTCCACTTTAGTTGCCCCCCTTAAATATCAGGCACTTTTGTTTAGTGGCTGACAGCTAGGGCTTGCCAGCAAATTATTTTGTTTAGTCCTTTTGAGTCGGTCTGTAAACTAAAAATCCATCTTTGCTCTCTATTGAACAGGATGGTGTGCATATTGACTCCTTAGCTGGATGGTTTGGTACAGTCACAAATGGAGGGAACAGATTTTGAGGGTTTGCCACTGCCATGGGGTAAGGAGTCAGATGAGGAGGCTGGTTTGGAAACATACTGTTTGCCACTGCCAGGAGGCAGGTCTGACTAAAAGACTGTTTGTCACTGTCACAGTAGGAAACAGCAGAGTGGAAGGTGGAGAAGCCAGGGCCGGTGTAGTGTGCGTTTGTACCAGAGGGACGGAAGAGACTTGAGGCAGATGAAATGAGGCGGAAGGTGGTGGCACAGGATGAGGAAGAAGAGCAACAGACCATGCAACCTTAGGTGGCCCGACAGAAGTTGTCTTGCTGGAATAAGAGACTGAGGCCTCTGTACCTGTGTCTGTTGTTGCAGAGGGGGCAAGGCAAACATGGTTGCCATATCAGATTTCAGGCAGCACAGAAGACACACCAACCCCAGGCAGAGGGAGTGCCCATCTTGATATTGACAACCTTTGCAAATCAAAGGCCACAAGCACACATGAGATCAGCAAGAGGGTGCCAATATAAATGAAACAGCGGCAGGTGCGGAGATGTAGTCTCTGAGACACAACAATTTACTTCTGTAAAGGCTGAGAAAAAAAAGACTTTCCAAAGGCAGAAATAGGAATGAAAAATGGTATCATAAACTGATCTGTCCAGACTATTGGAAGTATAGGATACATAGAAGTCAAAGGAGATAAGGGCAAAAATGAAATGTAAAGTTTGGGCTCATTTGAAAGTGGGGTGCCTATATAGTTATTTCAGATTTAAGAAGTCTGGATTTGTATTTACGTTGTGTGATGAGGAGGAGGAGGAGGCAGCATCTACTTCTTCTCAAAAACAACATAACCCGCAAAATCTTCAAGAAAAAAATATAGCCAAATGTGGAGGACTGCAAGTAAAAATAATAAGTAGTGCAAGCACTGACCAAACATCAAATCAGCGTACGTTTGCAGGAAGAAATGAGTAGTGTTGCAATAATAGTGGCTTTTCGAGTGTTAAGGCATGCACTCCTCCTCCTTGCTTATGTTCTGTGTTGCATCTAGTAATGTGCTAGTGACTAAGCATATGTTCAGTAATTAGAGAAAGGTGTCTTTGGTAAACCTTCTGTAATAAACAGCAAATAAAAAAAATCGGACCTATCATTAATCTCAAAGCAATGTGCCGAGGGTCAGTGAGGGTTAAGCAGTGCTGCTTTCAGGTGCGAGTCATTTGATGTTTTTTTATTTTGTAATGTACTAATTATAATATGGACAGCTGCCATATCATTCATATTATGAATTCTGGGACCAAGTTCATCAAACATTAAGATTTTGTATTTTAAGCGATGTTTTGATGAAATGCATTCTTTCGTCATGTATTTCTGGATATTCACTTGTACATAGGGTAAATTAATGTTCACCTTTTGTGTTTATGTGAGATTTTTACTGTTTTACTTGTTGCAATTATGTCACATATGCTGTCATTATTAAAGTGTTGTTGACCTTTTGTGGCTCATTTTGATCTGGTTAACGTTTACTGGCATAATATGTGATGTGATATTAATAACTTTTTAACTTGCAACAAGTATTTGGCCTGACCAATAAAAGATGGCACACTGATTTACAGCGACTGAATCTCCATCAGTCAAAATAATTCAGTGATATCCTTCTTCTTACAACGACAAAAAATAGCACATGCATCCAACTTATCCAATGCGAGTTGGTCTCTGGATGTACTAGAGTCACTAGTAGTTCTAGAATGATGGACTATCCTATTTAATTTCCTTCCACTGACTTAGGTATATCCTATTTTAATTTTCTACCTCTCCCACAAGTAAATCTTGGGTCTGGCCACTAAAATATGGCACATTGATCTTCAGCCACTGAATGTCATCTAATCGTACTTCCTCCAAACCATTTGTTGATGCTCTTCTTTGTCAAACAAGTTAGTCCCTGGGATGCAGTATAGCCACACGTGTTGTGACAAAAACAGTGCCTACCCTATTGAGTTCCTACCTTTCCATCAACTAAAATCCTATTTTAATGTTCTTCTTATCCCCAAACTATAACTGATTCCCTTAGCTGCTATAGTATCCTCCCGATTCGGCATCTGCCGAACAAGACCAATCCTGAAAATGAGCCATGCATGCCGTATTTAAACTATTTCAACCTGAACTACCCAAAACACTTTTTCCAAACTAGTGATATGTTTGGAGCAACTTATTTATCAAAGCATTTCAGTTTATGGCTGAACAGTTTTGCCCAGAAGGAGCTGCCACTCACTGTTTCTCCATCTACTTCTAGCCTTTTTGCCTTCATATTTGTGCCTTTGAGTTCCAGTACTATAACTACACTGAAGAAAACCAGTTAATTCTCCAGATTCAGACTCATGACAAGATCTTCCAAAATCAGCTGCCTTCGTGTTTTATTGCCATTGATAAACTGATGGGTCAAAACTTCCTATAAATGAACATGTCCAAAAACAGAGATGCTCATAGTGGAAATACTATACAGGCCAACACTCAATCATGTGGGCCAAAATCACTCTATTTGTGCCATACGTTCCAAAAACATTACTGGAGAATTAATAAGGGCTATTTGATCAAACACTATCCTTAAACTCGTAACTCACACGGGTACTGTCAAAAGGTTATTTCCATTTAAAACAATCTGATGTCTATGTCACTATCGACCTTATGCACAGAGAGTAAATCTAGTGGTGGCATTGGGCTTTTCAAGAGTTATGCAATGGCATTCTGTCTAGGTTTGAAAGATAGATACATCTGTAGGCTACAAGATTTTCAGACACTGAAGCCTGCATAATGACAGCAATCACAGAGAGAGCAAAACCTTCCTATTATGGTAACTCTGGTTTCCATTGGATAAACAAATGTTTGTCCATGTTTCATATATGACTCTTCAAGCCTTCCATATCAATTGCCACATGTTTCTTAAAAGGGTATCTTCTGTGCTTAATCCTAAGAGTTGAAACTACTTGCCTGTGGCACCACAAACATAGATCATAAGAAGCTTTGTAAAGTATCAAAAACTTCAAATTCTTTATGCAGATTTCATTAACACAAACAAATATTCATTCTTATCGTGGCTACCAACATTCTATGATCAAATAATTTGTTATTTTCAATCAAAAGGTGTTCACAGCTACGAAACAGGGCTTCACTCATACTGATATAATCTATCCTGGAGTAGGAATATCCCCTTTGCCAGGTGGCCTTGCTAGTAATATCCCCTTGTACATTGCCAGTTAGTATAATTGAGACTCATTCCTTACAAACCTTGTTCCAATACTCACTGAACTTCCTTTTCCCTGATTTCAATCCCTGATCCCCTATACTTATCATTTATTCCACCATTTACAGAGGTTACTCAAGTAGAATTACAATCACGAGCAAGTATAACTTCCCCATCAGGTCTATTAACTTTGAAAAGGCCAAGAAGATTCTCAGGTTCTGCTATGAAACTTTCAATTGTGGCGTGAGAAGGATGCCAATATGTGCTCATCGGCAAGCAATTACGAATATATTTCCCATTACCAAAGCTAACTTTACAGCCAAAATACCCTTCATTTTACATGACATCATTTGACAAGAATGGCTGAAGCTGTTTTTAAATGCTGTCAGAAAACCACCCGATGGTCTACCCCCATTTGATTTGTGTTGCTTCCTGCTGGGAAATCTGTAACCATCCCAAATAATGTGTCTTTGAGTACATAGGTCTTGAAGGTAAATGACTGTGGGCCGGTTCACATCAGCACATAACTTATTATTTTGAATCACTTGGTGGTAGCCTCTCATGTTTCACAATAAAAAGGTCACCTTTTCAGAGGTGATTGAAGAATTCACAATTTCATTAAAGACAATGGGCCAAATTCACAGAAGCATTTTATAATGGTGCAATTCCATAGGAAAACGTTCTGTGATTCAGGCCCAATATCTGCCTCCCACCTTCAAACCATTATTCAATGACGAGGTCGCAGACAGTCACAGCCAATCCTCTGCCAAAGTTATCTGTGGGTTAGGCTGTTCCGTGAATCAAACTTTCCTAGTATTTTTGTCAACAGAACAACATATTTTAAGACCAACACCAAGGATCCCACAGTTATCAATATTTCTATCATGGACTTTATTTCGATTGGTAGGAGATGTGAGGCTCCGAGAACTAGGTTGTAGGTCATAGACCATAGTTCTCAGTGTGTCAACTTCTTCCAACAGCATGGTATAAAAAGCCTTAGAGGGAATTTAAATTGCTACACTATCAGTTGTTCTATCATCCCAAAAAATGTCCCTATTCAATGGCCCTTGTTAATATAAGCTTTAGGTGAGGTATTTCGCTGAAAAGGGATACGATATTCGATCCTTTTAAAGGCATTGATGTTGCGATCATAACATAGGTTCTAATATTAGAAATGGCAAACGACTATTTGATTCTCTTCATGGGACCGTCGTTGTTGCGTCCCACCTTTTCCTGCAATAAAAGGAACATTGCTTGTAAACATCAGGCTTACGATTTTATGCTGGGTCTGGGTCTGGGTCAGGACGTAGGTGGTTAGAGGACGTGAATTATTGTGTTGGCTTGTGCTACAAGTCTCCTGATTGGTATCGCCTGTACCTTTTTTAAAGTTATTGCTGTACTGTTTGTGTCATCTGATAACAGCTGTTTTTTTAATCAATTCTTTATCCATATGTCCAATAGATTTCGCACTTGAAGTTTCGGCAGATTTATGCTTTTGTCCATCACAAGCCTCATACACAGTGTTATCTGAAACGGGCTTGATTTGCTTTGTCTGCTGTTTAACTAGATGTGAGTTTAACTGCGTTCCCCTTGGCTTCATTTGCGGGAGCCTCCACTAAGGGCAAGGAGCAGAGACACTTTTGTGATTTCCTTTTTGTTTTCTCCTTTCATTTAGAGGTTTTTAGTTTCCTTAGAGGATTCCCCTGGTACCTGTGGGTCCTTCTACTGTACTTTGCCAATCAACTTTTGTTTAGGGAAGCCAAAGGTGGGTGGTTTTACCGGTGGTCATTCATGATGTAGAATGAATAATGTCGAAAGTCAAAATGTCAAAAACATTTTTTAGAAAACAATAATGTCGAAAACCAATAATGTCGAATTTTTTCAACATTTTTTCGAATTTTTTGAAATAAATAAATAAATATATATATAATTAAAATGTGTTGAGTATGAGGGGTGAGAGGGTGGGGGTTGGGGGGTGGCCGGGGGGTGTTGGGTGAGGGGGGTTGGAGGGACCCCCGTAGTAAATGATACTCTTCTTGTTTATGTATTTATTGATAGTGCTAAATGACATTTTTTTCAAATTTTTTTTTCTAAAAATTGACTCTTTTCATTATATGTATAGGTTTTCGACATTATTGTTTTCTACATTTTTTTTTCTACATTTTTGTAAGTCGACATTTTTTTTCTACATTATGACTATAAACCGGTTTTACCTTACACAGCTCTCTCTCCACATCCTCTACTTGTGAATGCTTGTGATCACTGCCTGAATTCCAGGCCCTAGACCTCGTCGGATTATAATGATCCGTGCTTCCAATACATTTCTCTGGGTTGGTGGTTTTACGCAGGGACACTAACATGGGTAAAAAGTTTGTTGTTTCCAATTTAAATTTAATTACACTCAAAACAATGGAGTGCGACCGCACTTTGTCACAAATGTCAAAATGTCTGACGAAAGCACTCAATACGGAGCTCAGAGCTGATATTGTTGGGGCAGATAGTGTAATTCATTCATCCCCATTCCTTAACATGTGGTCCAGTTGGGGGTTATCCCCATTATACCCATGTATAGACGTACTCTGTTGACAAGAGTAGAGTATTCATCGAAGGCTTGGCCGACAGCAATTGTCCTGGATGTTATTTCCTTTGCCATCCTGGGCCATATCATGTCACTCATTATCCCCCTCACTACAATCTGAGTTAAAGGAGTGAAAGTCAACAGCTTCGTTCATCTCTAGCAGTGTCATTTATATTGTTTTGATCAATAGATGTGTGCAAACATCTGGGCTGTACAGGTATGATCTCTGTACTTGTTCCTTAAGGTCGGAATATATCCGTGATTCTTTGCCCTACAGTTGGAGTTACTTCTGTGATTTTCGTTCTGCCAGTGGCCTTTTTTCTAACCCTTCGTTATATTGTGGGGGTGAGAGGGTGAGAGGGAGAGTGGATCAATGTGCTTGGTTTCACTGAAATAACCTCTACCTACTCTTGCTGTGAACTGCAAGCACCATGCTCTTGGTCATTTGGCACTAACACTGCCTCTAATTCCACAAGCTCTGTGTTAAACTGGGTACCCAGTTCCGTAATAAGTGCAGGTTCAGAATTTCTTCTCAAGTTATAGGAGCTTTAACCTGCCATTAGTAATTGTGGCTGTTTTTCTTTTACCCACTATCATGGATGCCTCAAGCTGCCATGAACCGCTGTAAACTGCAGATCTCTGCAAAAATCCCAAGCACTCTGCTAGCGTGGGAGTTTTTAAATGTTTTAGGTGATGGCACAAGCAACGTGTGTTGCACCAAAAGGACTCCTCAAACAACTTGTCTTCCACCATGCGGTTCCACTGTAAACTGCAGACCTCTGCAGAACTCTACAGCGCTCCGCTAGCACGGGATTTTTAAATATTCCAGGTGATGGGACCGGCAGCCTTGCACCAAAAGGACTCTTCAACATGTCTTCCACCAAGTGGTTCCACTGTAAACTGCAGTCCTCTGCAGAATTCTGCAGCACTTTTCTAGCACGGGAGTGTTTAAATGTTGCAGGTGATGGCACCAGCAGTCTATGTTGCACCAAAAGGACTGCTCAAACAACGTGTCTTCCACCAAGCGGTTCCTCTGTAAACTGCAGACCCCTTGTCTGAAATAAGACCTTATGTGTATTATCTGTGAAATGAGTCACATTTAGTTAAATAGTATCCCTGCAGGGCTGCAATGACCTATAGGGTACTCTGGAGATTTCTTGATGGGCCTCTGCACCCTGGCCCTCTTTTATGTTTTATTTTCAAATATTCTCATAGGAAAATTGCTAGGCTTGCTCAAAATGTGCCATATGAACATTATTTGAACATTATTTCCAGGGCCTCTCTTGGTTCCCAGTCCACCCCTGTATCACTGTACTTCAGAGTTACAGATTGTGTTTCCTCCAGCCTAGTGTATTATTGGTACTTTGTGACAGGATCTCCATGGTCTAATCGTTGTTTAGAACCAAAATCATGAAAAGGGAAAGATTAACTGTAAAAATACTCTCCACAGAAGCCGTTTTGAGAACTCATTAAGATATGTTTACAAGTCTGCTGCTCTTTCGCCAGATGCTGCTAGTAATTACTTCAATGTTTTCTAAAGAAGGAATTATGCACGGGAGCACCCCTTTCTCTTGTCATATGGGAAATTTCGTCCCTGGAAGTCTGTCTTTATTTGAGAAAAATGCGTAAAATAATCACACGTCAGACAGTGTAAAATCACCAGCTCAGCAAAAGGGCTGCACCGAGAAGTGAAAGATCACGAAGAATGTTTCAAAATGGAGGGACTATTAAAACACATGTTTCGATGATGTCCTCAATTACTATTTGTACTATACAATACTGCCAAAATATTAAAAAGATGGCTGCCACCATGCTCAAGTGCCCCTTCATCATGTTACGCTCAGCTTCAGAATGCCTCCAGATGAGAAATGGGCTAATGGAATGGAACCAGACAAATGTAATTCACTTGAATGAAAGAACTTAAAATATAAACGAACAGCCTGCTGCAAGGCGCTTGGGTAAATAAATCTATTCTTCCCCTCCAAATTAAGACTGTATTTATCAGCCACAATAGAAGAATGAACAAAAATTGCACAAGAAACAGCAACTCATTTAGCAGCAAAATGATGGTTTGCTGCCGAGAGATTTACGATGTGACTAAAATGAAAATTAAATTCCTGTTAAAATATTTATGTAGATGTGGCTGAAACATTCTGCCAGCAGATAAATCATGGGAGCCGGTGGCATTTCACAGACACATTCTTGCACTGTTCTTCTGCAGCAAATGTAGTGCTTACAGGATGCTAACGGCAGCTTAGTTTCCATGGCTGTCTCTACAGAACATTTCTGCTCAGCAGGTGCTGGGGATTTGCAGCCATGTTTCAAATATGCTTCTACCTCATTACTCGATTCTTATTTCGCTTTGATTTATATCTACGTGGACATTCACCTAGCTCAGTGGGCAGTGAGACTTCAAAACGCCAAATGATGCATATTATTAGCATCAATCATTTGCTTCCAACTGATTTAGCCCCCTTTGTACCTTGGGAGGAGTAGGGTTAGATGAGTGTAACTGGGTTACGACAAGTGCCTCAAGGAAGCCTAACATCTCTTAAATGGTTTCAGGTACGTTCACCTTCATACTCTGATATTAAGAGAGGGTGGTTGTGAAAAAAAGTGCTTTTCAGCTAGTGTTGACAGTTCCTAAATTTAGAATGTGGGTGAAGTAAGCTGTCCAGGACTGCTCAAGTGTTCTAATCTCTTTCTGCTGTTCCTGTCATGTGCCAGTGAAGTGCGTCAGTCCACATTTGTCTTATTGATGCGTTCTCTGGTTTGTAATCTGCATTCTTTTGAGGCATGCACAACTTCCGTCTCAGGTAAAAGGGCGGACATAAGAGCTCCCTCCTTGCTGTTTATTTTTTAATGTCATTTATATATTTATGATAAAAACTGCATGTCTCTAGTTGGATGTTCCCGCTCACCATTCCCTTGTTTAACCATAAAAGGATAAAGCAAGGCGATGCGGCTGATAATGCACATACTTGAAATGCATTTGAACGACTTTTAGAAGCGTTGATGCATTAAGACAGTTTCTGAAAAATATTTCTTTCACAAAAAGCCTGGCCACCAGGGGTAGAGTGTTCCACAACTTTGTCTGAAAGTCGCTTAGACTGCTGTCTAGTCCGAAGTAACGTAAGTAGAAGGGATGGATAAGTGACTGTGTGATGGACGGAGGACCTGATTCACAGAAGTTTTAGTGCAGTGCAAAGTGACTCTGCTCAGGTGCAAAGTGACTTTGCACTGCCAACAGACACACTGAATCACAGAGCAGTGCAACAGACACACTGAATCACAGAGCAGTGCAAAGTGTATTTTTGCAGTGCAAAGTCAATTTGCACTGCAAAAGTACTCTTTGCACTGTGAATTAGGCCCATTGAGCGCAGTGCATAGTACTTTTGCGGTGCAAAGTGACCTTTCACTGCAAAAATAGACTTTGCCCCGCTCTGTGAATCTGGGTGTTTGCTGGCAGTGCAAAGTCACTTTGCACCACACAAAAAGTTCCATGAATCAGACCCTAAATTGCATCAAGGCCTTTTTCGAGGCATTGCCAGGGCTGGACTGGGAACCAAAAGTGGCCCTGGAAAATGTTTTCCAAAGTGACCCCATATTTTGCTGAAGAAGCAAGCACGGCGCGTGAGGCCCACCTTCTATCAGGGTATTGGGAGTATCCCCCAAGAAAATGTTGGATAAAATGTGTCAAAATTAGTCCATTTAAAGTCGTTTTTAAGCATATATGAGGTGCAAAGACTGTCCCAATATGGGTTATGTGATAATGACCAATTTAGATGTCAAGCACAATATCTCCTCACATCGAGATGCACAGGGTAGTGCTTCGACAGAGTGTTCATATCGATGACATATCTGCCTTTAATTGGGCTTCCTGAGCCCCACATGATGCCCTTTTGTCTCATATTAGGCACTGGAAAAGATGTCTGGTTCCATTAAATAAAATAGACATCATTTTCACATCATCAAGAAATGTAGACAGGGCAGTGGCACTGCTGAACTCTTGAATAAAAGAACATGTGATAGTGGGCATATCAGTGGCAACATCACTGGGAAACTTCTAAGCTTTGTCATCGTCTTAGCAATGGCATTAATTAATCTATATGGAGCATTGGTAATTCTAAGGAGAGCTACTGTGTCAAAGCGCTACTCAGCAGTAGCACTACTGTCTGCAACCTTTGGTTCACAAGATGTTTTGGACTATAACTCCCATCATCCTCTACCAGTATAGTAAATTATAAAGAATCATGGGCCTTTTAGTCAAAAACATCTGGCGAGCCGAAGGTTGCAGACCCTGATATTTGCGCTATATGGACAATGCAAGTGCGTGTCTGCAAGGCAACTATCCTTTTATCAGAACGAACTGGCACATTGCAGAAAGTCTCGTACATTTCGCTAGGGACAGTATGGGCACTTAGCAGGACTACTTTATGTTTAATGGGATTTATTGGTGCTTCTTAAGGGAATTCATATTCATTGAAAGCAAAAGATGCAGGCCTTTTACAACATGACTGCTATGATGGAAACATACATGAACTTCTCAGAAGCACTGGGGTACTTTACCTGGGAAATAAAGACACATTTCAGCCGGATTGTGACCTTTTGAACGGAAAAGTAAAGGCACTTTCAGTAGAACTATGCTTTGAAATGTCCATGGACCATGCTTTGCAGCAAATTGCTAGACTTGGAATAGGAAAGTGCAGGAACTTCTGAGAAGGGCTGCAATACGTTAATGGGCCAGAAATGTCACTGCTGTGAAGGGCAGCTTTACTCTGAAAGAGACAGTACCAACATTGTCAAGCATAACTGCAATACTTTGCAAATCCCGAACTGGATGGTGTCCGCAGGAATGATGAGGTACTCTAAATGGAAAGGTGTTAGCACCTGTCCCTAGGACTACCATACTGTGAATGGGGGCGTACTGGCACTTGTTAGCAAGATTGCCATGCTCGGAAATCAATAGCAACATCACTGCTCAGTAGCACTGCTATACTCAATGTGAAAGTATTGGCACTGAGGAGCAATACTTCCATGCACTGAGATGGGCAGCAACCATGTTGTGTCAGGACTTATATACTTTGAAATGCAGAATACTAAGGTATTATACCAGGACAGTTGTGTATCCTAAAACAGCAAGTGTGAGAGAGTACCTTCCAGCTGTGTTTTTTCTTCAGTCAAAGGTCCCCGAGGTTTGGCAGTCTATCCAAAGTCAAACCCAGTAGTAGCAGAACACGCCCCATTGATTGTGCCACACTCACCCGAATGGCACAGAACACCCTTGTTTCAAGTAATGATGGAAACACTGCTATCAAGTCGACAAATCGAGCCCCACGGCAGTAACCCTGCAAGCACATTAAGAATGGCCTGTCCACCAAAGCTCAGCACCCGGTGTCTACCGAGTTGAAGCTGCCAACAGTACACCACACCTCTCTCTATGAAACTCCCTCTTCACCTTACTAACCCATCCCACTTTCTCGTTCACAGATCCGCCAGAGTGTCTGGGGACCAATTCCGTTGGTGACAGTGCGCTATATAAGCACCTTTAACATAACATATACTTAATGCAGAATCACATGCTGACGTATATACATAGAGTACAGCACACACAGAAGTGCAACTTTATTGCTATCACCAGCAGTTATGTTATTCAGCTCTAAACAAAGTAAAGACTGGGACACCTCGAAAATGTTTGCCTGCAGCAGGCTGCCCAACCCACTGAGGTGGCGTCCTCTTACTAAGAAGCTTCTCTTGAGAAGTCTCATTGCACAGCGGCCCCACAGACAGTGAAATCAAACGGGATATTGTGCAGGTTGCAGAGAGGGTGGCATCTTGAACACATGTGATGGGCAGAATGTTGGAACGGCTAGGAAGGAATTGGCTTAATAACTGGCATACTGCGGAAAAGGCATCAGGATATCAGCAGAGCAAGTCTCCTCTTAGGCTTTTTTCAGACGGGCACTATCTGTAGGACAGTCAGTCACATGTAAGGGTTTCCTCCTTCGTGTTCCCACTGATTGCCGATGCTCCACGCAGGATGGCCGGGTGGCTGCACAGATATTTCTGTGGTCTGAAGTGCTGTGTGGGAAACAGGGACAGCTTTCACTTCCCACCTATCCCTGGTTCCCTGGCATAATAGGGCAGCCTATCTATATTCCCGGTTACCGATGCAGCCTCCAGTGGCACATCAGAAACGGGAACCATATCTGAAATCTGCAATGGACCTTTTATGCACTCACAGCAACATGCGCAATAACTAAAAAAAAACACACTGCACGTGCAACATGCACCTACTGCACATAAGCATGTGCAGCCGCCGCGCATAAGACATGAACATGATCTACAAAGTATGCGTCTCACGCATACATTGTGTACGTCATACCACCACGCACCCAAAGAGCACACACACCACACACCATGCACAGAGGCATCAGGGCGCATACGTGATACTCGCTAACATCTACTTTAGGGTAAACATCTAGAATAAAAAGTTGAAACATTTCAATCTACTAAAACGTAAACAGCACCTGCCATGTACAAAAGAGTGGTTTAAATACAGCGACAACAAACTACCATGTAATTGGTCTTTTAAACCTATAATGGTTCACTTAAAGCCTACTCTACTGAACTGTAGCAAATTATTTGTAAAAAAAACTATTCTAGCTTGAAAACCAACATAGGTGGAGTGCCCCGTATAAGTTTTATGGGCCACTCCCCCTATTTGGTAATCAAACAAACTGGTCCTCCTGGATGACTCCCCACTCTGCCAGCTTCGAGCAGCCTCTGCATGTTTTATTGTGCCATTCCACTTTCTTGTCTAAGCTGCATTTGAAAATCGAGAGTTTACATTTGGAATTGGAACCTTATCCTGTATCCCTTCTCAGTTCGCATGGTGCACCTCACCTGAAATCAAATATCTGGCTGGCTCGCCTCGTGGTCTCTCTGAGCACTCACAGCAGCAGCAGAATCAGCAACACTGAGGTCGGCGCGCGGGCTGCCTGCGCGCTGCACCTGCTGTGCATCATGTGATGCGAGCACAGGGCAGAGCAACAGTCTAGGCTGAAAGGCACGTGGCATTCATTCCCTGGCCCTGGTCGGTGCCCCTCACAATAATGCTCAGGCGCAAAGCGAGCCCGGCCCAGCGGCAGGGCTGAAAAGAAATGCACCAGCCACACCTCCAAGCCAACCACTCAGGCTGGCTATTAAATTGTGTATCCTTCCTCCCCAAGCAAGAAAAGCAGCCCTATGACCTAAGGCCTACTGGGGAAAGTCCCGGTGTCCCGGTGGGCCAGTCCAGCACTGGGCATTGCTGTCCAGCTAACCCTATCCAATGAACCACAATAACAATGCTAGCACGCCTCATGATAACATGGCTATGTAAGACGTGCATACCAGCAAATCATTGATACCCTTGGATATAATAAATATAGGTTCTGAGATAAACACACATTTACAGTGAGAACTCCGGTAACTATGCCACTCCACATACAAAACAATAGTAATCAGAATGATCTAGTGGATACAATATTGTGCAAATAAGGTTATGAAAACAATGTGCTTCTGATCCAAAAATCCCCCTCACACCATTTCAATGAAAAAAAAAATACAAGAAAGTACTTTGGAATATATTTTCCAAAGTGACTTCTGAACTTCTGATACATGCTGGTTATTACACATTCACAAATACTACTGTTAATTATGTTGTATTTGCTAGTAAACACATTACTACAATGTAGGTGTCTTTTCTATGCGTTCTAAATAAAATAATCCAAGGTCCAGATGTACTTACTAAACCAAAAATAGGAGAACGTAACACCATTTGACTGCTTGACTAAGTATGGTTTAACTTTATTCAAAAAAGAGAAAGAGTTAAGGCAAGTACTTACATCACGAGGAACCTACACCAAGCACAACAACCTCTGTGGTCTAGTCGATACAAAATTGTTCAAATAATATTAATAATGAAATGTGTTTGTTATCCAAAATCCCCAGCAATGAGTGGGTCACACCACTTCATGTCAAATATATAAAAGAAATACTTTAGATATAGTTTTCAAAGTGACATCTGATAAATGCTTCTGCTTTCAAATCATATATATTATTGTTAGTTATGTTGCATTTGCTAATGAAAGAATGACTCCAATGTAGCATGGATGTAATTAAGGGGTTGCCAGAGGTCGCAACTGTGAGCTCTGAGGTCTCCCTTTGTACCCCTAATTAAAAAATAAATTAAATTGAGGCACATGGGCTGTGGCCAGAAGCATGTGGCTCTTTGTTTCTGGAGTGGCTGGTTTTCTGAAATGTATAGCCTATAAGATACCTCAGTGGGTTCAGCATTGGCTGCTGCAATGTGTGTGTGATCTGCAGGTTGCAGTTCGACTCCTGGAAAGGTCAACTAAGCTTTTCATCCTTCATCCTGCTGAGGCTGTTAAATGAGTACCACCACAGGTTGGGTGATATTGCATGGCTATGTGTTCTATATCAGGCACTTAGGCGTACGTTCTATATAATAACACACCATATCGTTTGGCTTTGGACGTCTGTTTGCATTCACAGTGATTTGGTAATATGGGCCTATAAGCACTACTATTAACGATACATATAGTGATCCATTCTTGTATGAAATTTAAATCACTTTACATTGATAACTATAGTTTTCGTAGTGAACTTAGAAACAATGCTATGTGATGGCAATTCTTGTTTTGTGAAGAGGAGAAATGTCGTGTTCCATCACGTCCTTTGATGTCACTTCGGGGTGGGGTCAAATGACATCACTTCATGTGATGTCATCAGAGGTCAAGGGTCATGTGATGTCATTTCTGCTACCCCTGGCATTTTGGTGAAATGACGTCCGTGCAATGTAGATGTCTATTTAATGTGTTCTGAATTTAAAAATAAATTATCTATGGGACAGATTCACTAGCAACACCAAAAATAGGAGTAATTTACCATTTGACGTTTTCACTAAGTATGGTGTAACTTAAATGAAAAAAATGACTTCACTAAGGGAACACTTAAACTAGGAGGAACGTACACTATGCACAAAATTCTGTTTAAGTCACTCCTGATTCACTAAGAAAAAGACATATAAAGCTACCAACCCCCTTTCCAACAGCCAGACCCACACAGGGCAAATTCAAACATCTACTTAGAAGAAGAATGCATACCAATGCATACCAAAACAACAAATAACATCACAATCTAACACAACAATTAAACCAGACAATCACACATACAGAGCACACATCCAAGACAATTAAGCAAAACGTGATGCACTGAAACCCTTATCACATCACACTTACACCATGTTTTTCAGGCATAGCTTAACAACACCTGAGACAAGCCCCTGAAACAGATGTGTAAAGTCCTCCAGAAACTATTTTGACAGACACTGAGGACGGGAAGTAAAAACTAATAAGTAGTGCAAACCCTTGTAAACGTTAGTGAATCCCAGCAAACAACATCGAATACCACAAACCCTATATTTCCATGACACACACATAAACAAAAATAGACTACCACCTGCATACACCCTTAGAAGCTAGGGCACACCACAAGGCACACGTATTCTAACGGGTGGACTGGCTAATCTGCACAGATGGATCTAACTCCACCAAACAATCCAATTGACTAATCACTCTTACATGGCGGATACACATCAGGGCAAAGGGACCACACCAGTGTGAACATCAAATAATGATGGAACACTGCATTACAACCATTAAGCCAATTGCACCTTGAAACAGATGCGAAACATGAATAATCATAATCAGTATCAAGTGCAGACAGGTTTCTCACAGACTCTACTTAAGCCAGAACACAAAGCACATGTTAAATCACTAATTTCGCCATGGCTAGTGGAGATACTCCTCAAAAGCCTACCCATAAGAAATGCATTCTTGAACAGCAACAAAATTTGGAACTCCAGAACCTGCCAGCGCACCATACCTTTATCAGCCAGGTGGCTGCTTTCTAGGAGAGAGTCACTGAGGAAGTGAATTCCGTTAGCATTGAGCACCCCAAAATTCAAAGAACTCCAAAATAAATGTACAATGAGAGGACACATGTGCGGGCCGAGCACACCAGAATCCACTCAGTTGAAGAACAAAGAGACTTTGCAGTCTCCAGGCTGGACACAGGGCCGGTCTTACAACAGATTGCACCCCAGGCGGGAAGCATCGTTGGCGCCCCCTCCCCCAACCTGTGATCTCATGCATGTGTCATGAGCTGAGCAGCGGGAGTGGGGACTATGAGTTAACAAAATTGTCAATGCTGGCATCTGCTAAATTTCATGAACCTCAGAAAACAGCAATAAGAGGGTCAAACCCAAACTGGCCTGGTTATGTTAGTTTGCTTTTGCTCTTCATTTTTAGTAACAATTACCAGTTTGCTGCTGTGACTCAGGTCAGAGAATTGATAATTTTAGATCTACACTTATGTCATTCGTATGACCTCAAACATTTAGCCACTCTTAAAAGGTGATAAACTGGTCTTGAACAGTGTTATTCAAACCTCCAAGAATAAGCACCAGCAACATACCCACTGATAGCTGTACAGGCCCATCTATCTCAGCATTAAAATACATGCATTTATTCAATATGTATTGCATCAAATATTTCACGGGAAGTTAAATATATTTAGGAGGGACACGTGTAAACAATATCACTACTCCATGTGAGCGGTAGGGTCTACTTTAAACATATGCAGAGAGTTAACATGCATGTACAATTCAACATAGCTCCCAATGTTTGGAGAGGTGGCGCTCTAAAATAATGACATTACAATGTGGACTTTACATTGAAACACACTGCAGTGCATTGCCGCGGCAGAGAAATGGCAGTTCGAGTATTGGAGTTTGTTTCGCTCATGCTTGTGAACTCTCAAAATTCTTAAATGTTTCCTTCGTGATCACTCATGTTAGCTCTGGACAGCACCATGAAAGTGTAAGATCGCAAAGAAAAATGATGTCTACCATCCCAACATAAAAACAAAAACAATCAAATTATTAAAGGGTGGAAGAGGACCTTTTCTTGGGACTCGTTAATTTTACTTTTTGCAAATTACTAGTCACGTGCTGCTTGAATAACAGCAGCCCTTGCGCATTGTGCAGTGTATAGACGAATTTCATTTCAAGGGACTTGGAGTACTGCAAGTATCAGGGGAAGCATCTCCAGTGTACCCCAAGCGTAGTGCACTTTCCCCTCCACCCTCACCCCCCAGCCTTGCAGCCCTGCAATTTTTCACATTCTCCATTATGGTAAAGAACATTGTCCCGAGCTTGGGAGAGAAATGGACTATGCAGAGGGAGCTGTCTCCCCAGGGTGTGTTTAGCTGCTGGTGTATCAAATGCAGAAATGTGTGGCATCAAGAGTCCCACACTCTGAAACATCTTTTGCGCACTGGTTGGTCACACGACAGAGTGTGAGCAGGTGATTCCCCAACACTTGAACCATTCTTTAGAGACCTGGCTTTGATTAATGTGGCGTTAGCTAGTCATGGCCATTTCCCAGCGTTTGTGTTAAAGGAGATCAGAAGCTGCACCGTGCAGGGTATTTTAAAGGCCATAAATTGAGGCTACAGCATGTCGCCCTCAATGGAACAAAGAAAGTGAAGCATGCATCCTGCAAGTCTGGGTATTTGCATTATACGGAAGACGGGCCATCCGTCCACGGAGACGGTTTCTACTGTAGTTGCTGAGTCGCTTTCACAAGCCAGCTGCTGTGCAGACTTTGCTCAGCTTTTGGTCCAGCGCCTGCATCCATCCTTCACACCATCATTCACAAGGCACGTTCGTCTAGGTGTTTGTTTATCTCGTTAGAATAGCGTTATTGCTATTCCAAACAAAAGAAGCACAACGACAAAGAAGAGTATAAGACAAGTCTGAGCGAACAGTGAAATGTATGAAACTCTTGCACTAAAATAAAGTCAGCAGTGCATGCCCAGTAAAGAGGGAACGATGAACAATATGCTCGGGAGCGGGAACTAGGGGGGCATAGTAATTCCCAAACCGGCCCAAGCATGGTACCGGCCCCCAGGGCCTCGCCCTCGAAGTGATTTTGGCCCGGCCAACGGACCAACCAATCCAACCCCAATCGAATGTGCAACTGTCTAAGATCTGCTGACGATGATGCTCTGCCCAGGTCTTCCGAGAACCGGCCTTTTGATCTCCTGAGGAGAGTCCACCACCAGTGCTCACTTCCTTTTTCATGACTAATTGAGCCTTGACAAAAGTGTCTAGCTTTGTGGCCTCCAGGGGCTGTTCTTGGATGGCCCAGTCATCTCCGCAATACCATTTTAAAATAAATAAAATGCCTATGCAGCAATAGGCCTCACCTGCCAGGACGGGAGCAGGAGGAAAGAAGTCTGCTTGTTTCGGCAGGCTGTAGTTATTGCCAGGTTTCCTGAAACAAGGCCAATCCGCGACGGCAGGATGCAGCAACTGTTTGTATTTGTTGATTCTGCAGCTGCTTGGCAGTGTGTACTGGTGATGGGAACAACTTCAGGATTTAGTGACCCACTCGCTCCTCTTTTCTGTAATGGCCGGGGCCAACAACACCAGCCAGCCCCAATCGAGCCACACTTCAGTGTCAGTGCACGCCCATAGCCTGGAGGAGGGCACACCGCGTGTGCGACCATGGGCCTGGCTGGCGCCAGCAGCGCCAGCGCCACCCAGGCCCGGAGGAAGGTAGTAAAGCAACAAATGTTGCTAATTTATTTGCCAATTGCCCTGCCCTGCCTGAGGGCCGAGGCCAGGCCCGTTTCTTGGCCCGAACGAGGCGGGCAATTGCCCGGGGCGCAATAGCCCCGGGAGGTACAATTGCCCCGGTCCCTGGAGCCTCTGGAGGGGATGGAGTTTGTGGGGCTGCGCATTGACGTAGGGAAAGTTCTGCAGGTCAGGTGCTGGTGCTGCCCCTTCCGACTGTAATGTCACGTAATACAAAAGTACTATGTGACATTACAGAAGTCAGAGGCTCCCTCTGACCACTTTCGCGCCACTTGGGATGGGGGCATAAGTACACCAACAAAAACACTTTAGGTCCCCCTGCAGCTAAGACCAGCCCCTTCCATCACAATGCCGACAGGAAACTGCTAATGGTGGCCCAATAGTCACTAAATGGTTTTGTGCTGGCAATGAGATGGGACGGGAGGTGCAGTGGTCTGTGCAGAGTCGGCGTGCCTTGCAGGGACGCACCGTGGGCCCTGACACGGTACAAACGGAGACCCGTTTGGGCCCATGGTGCGTCCCTGCAAGCCCAGAAAATTGCCAAAATAATAGTTTAAAGCAGCGCTATTTCTTTCATGCCGCTTCTTTTCCAAACTATATATCAATTACACTTTAAACCACTTCCATGGCACTGGTGATGAGTTACTTCACTATGCGGATAATAGTTTTGACCAGTGTTGCTGAGTGAATATTCTTTAAGCTACAAACTGGTTTATTTATTTATTTATGCAATGTTTGTTCGGTACATAGAGACAGATAATGTATTTCTTTCTGCATTGTTTGTCGGATACCTGTATCCGACACACATTGCATAAATAAATAAATATGCAGGTACCCGACAAACATTACATGAATAAATAAATAATCCTGGTCCATGTATCCTTACAACAGTCAAGACTTTACTGTATCAAAGCATAACCCTTGATTATCATTCAAAGAATGTTAAAGTGATTGTTTATTGGGTTCAGGTGTCTCCTTGTCATTGCCCTTTTGGCTTAGGTTGCCTCCAAACCCTTCAGCATCTTGTGTTCTTTGTTGGTTGTATATACTGCATCCTGTGCCATATTCATGGTCTCCTGATTGGTGTGCCCAGTCCTCATTATCTGCAGCCTAAGTGGGACTGGGGCATAAACTAGTCTTGGGCACCAGTGAAAAAGTGGTCCACCGTTGCAAATGGATATGCATTTCTTGTGTGACGGACTGTTTGACTTTGGGTAGGAGTTCCTTAACGGTGTAGTCTGGGAATGGCACGCAGGGTGCAGTGGGAGTGGTGCGCGGGGTGCGGCGGGATTAGAGCGCGGGGTGCGGTGGGAGTGGCGCATGGTATGGGGTGCGGGGGGGCACATTCCTAGTGTTTCGCCCTGGGCACCAAATGGACTAGAAACTGCGCTGGCCGAGACCATAGCCTGCAGCAGTGCCAGTGGTAGAATACATGTGTAACACGTTTGTTTCCTAACATTATAAAAATGAACAGGCACATTCATTTTTATAATGTTCGGAAACAAACGTGTTAAACGTGTATTCTAGCACTGTGGACTGTTGGTGCAGCTCCCCCTGGAGGCTGACTGACGGTAGGCAGCCGCCTGGGCTGCCTGATGCAAAGACCGGCCCTGGCTGGACACCCTTACTCCCAAGAGCAAATCATCATGGCAAGCATGCCTGTGGAAACATGGATGAGGATACAAACTTCACAACACCTCATATTTAAAGTTAACATCTAGGTAGAAGATTCAGTGGACACATTGCACAGTTCACTGTGGACAGGGTCAACATGCATGCCAAGAAGTTACACAGTGAATATATTGTCCCTGTGCTATGCATCTACCCCCACTGCCCATAAACTGCATTCTGATTCAGTGTTTTTAACACGTTTTTCTTTAAAAAAACGTTTTAGCATTTAGAACTGCAAACCAAAAAAAAAGCAACTTTTCCATCTGTGAATTCGGCTGCACTGGGTTTTCAATTTCAATCTGTTTTGTGAACTGTATGCTTTTGTGATACCTTACCTTATGGTTGATAGTGAGATAACATCCCTAATACTGTGATAAAACATATGTATATCATTATTTAAACACACATATAATTAATTATGTTTCAAAATCTGAGTGTCATTTCAGGCCTTTGCAAAGGGTTCTGCCTCTTATTTTGTGAGGGAAGGTCATTCTGTTTGCTGCCTCTTATCCCTGACTACCTGCTGTTTCTTTCTATCCACTCAGAATTCGTTATTGGTGGGTTGAGGGAACATTGCAGGGGGAAAACTTAACTTGGGTGCTATTTATCCTAATTCAAAAAATGCTCCCATTCACTTGTGCTTTGGATATGGTCTACTAGAAGGTTAACCATGTGCATTGCTTCCATTTCCATTGTATTTATCACCCCATTGGTGACTTCTGCCCAATATTAACATTTGTGTGTTAAAAATAAATAAATATTGTATTTTCACCAACCGGCCACGTTCATGGTCCATGGTGACCCGGGGTATTTGTAAAAGGAGGTGTGAGATGGGTCGGGTACTGGCTCAATTTGAATTTGTTGAAATTAAAGAAAAAGCATTCCTATTGAGCACCACATCCCAGGCTAAAACCAAGTGTCCTGTTCCAATGTGTGACGCCCGATTGGAATCCTCAACACCATGGGTGTCAAATTAATCCCAGAGGCATGGCTAAGACATGCTACACACTATCCAGATCCATCTTTGCTGCCTTAGAAAGAAGGGCTAAAAGGACATGGACTTGGCTGCAACTGTCCGATGTATGAGATCACAAAGTGCTCATAAGAAGACAATCATATATGTGACTAGGCCAACGCAGCTGCCCCAAAACATGTTTTCCAGCCATTTTCACTGCCGCGCTATCCACGGAGATCCATGGATACAACATGGCAGGCATTTCAGAAAAATATGATGCTCATCACGCTTCCCTCCATCCAATCAGTGGACGTGATGGATGTCCGCGGACATGACACTGTCATCCGAACCAATCGGAGTCCAGTCCACGGAACGAACCGGGAAATGGGTCAGCGGAGCGGAGCCAGATTTCACTAATTTTTTTATCCTACATTTTATCTGGTTTTTTAAAAATAAAATGGAGAATTTTCACCAAATTTACAAAAGCACACTTTTTTCAGGGCCAAGCATCCACTCCTGCCGCAAATTTGGTGAAAATATTTCCAGTGGTTTCAGCTGTAGGTGTGAGCAAAGTTTTTTTTCCATTCAGTCTACGGAAAAAAATCTTTTTTTGGAACCCCTACTAAGCCTCACCAAAGTTACCCAAAAAATTCAGAGCGGCCCATATGCTTTTTCTGCAAAGGTTGGCGAGGCTTCGTCCAGGGGAAGCGAAGTTATAAGCTACCCAAAAAATGGTCTTCCTATGAGTTGAGCAACTTAACCATAACTACACGGTCTCTACCGCAGCCTTTGTAATAAAAGTAAAAATGTGTCGGTGGATTTGTGCTGGGATTTGTGGGTTTGTGGCTTGACAAAGTGCTGTTCCTTTTACAATTCCACGTTGTTTCACCAATCTGCACCAAAGTTTGCATAGTTACCTGTTAGGACCCTTCGAACAATATTGGTCACATGACATTTTGCTCCCTAACACTGTTCACTGGATTTCAGAACAAGTAAAATGTGTTGGTGAGTTTGTGGCTTTGTGATGCGTTGTTCCTTTTATTTATTTTATTTAATATACATATAGCCACTACATAAAACCCCACTGGCTATGTATATGTAACATATCACAGCAATACATTAAACTATTTTAAAAACAAATACATCAAGTGCTTTGTGTCTAAAACCACATATTCAAATTCAACATACAGAGGTAAAATACAATCTCAGATAGAGCAACCACCAATTAAGATCATTACTTAAAAACAGGCACATAGTGTGATCTAGGATAATTCTTCCAAAATATTGATGATTTTAGTATAACAATTCACCATGAAATAGATAAAATTAGTATCATGACCATCCATCCGCCTTTCCCACATGGTACATATATCTGCCTCATGGATAGCATTGTTAAAAGCTTTAACATAACTGTATCTAATCCAATTGAGGCTCTCACAATGTCAGTAATGGAGCTCCACAGATTTAATTACATCAACACTGCATAGTAGACTCATGCGGTCAGTTCTAGCTAGTCCAATCTTTGCACCCTTTGTTTCAAGGATCTGGCTTACAATGAACTTCAATAACAGATATTCTCTAATGATAGGGCCATCAAGATATGCAAACACATAGTCCGGGGCAGATGTGCGCATCAATCCCTGCTCAATATACGGGCCACTATTTACATTTGTTGATAGTCTTGTAACTTACATTTTAATATTTGTGTGAGCTCAATGATGTTCCATTGACTTGTTCATTTAACTCTCCAAACCATGTCTTGTGAATAGTGTACATCAACCCCAGGCAACCCATTTGTTCAAACGGGTCAAGCTTCATGTTATCACGGATGTAATCCGCTGCAATGGTGCCATTTTCTAAATGCAGCATCTTCTCATAACGCATTGCTACTTTATGGATAAAGATCACTGATGTACCTAAAACATTAAAAGAAAGTCTCAAAAACTCCACTGACAATGACTTGGGCATATGGAACAAAATCCTAAGGATTTTCGCCTCAAATCTATTTAGCTTATTGGCCAGTTTGTGACCCCATACTTCTACTCCATACAGCAGAACAGGTTCAGATTTTGCTGTACAGAGCAGCAGTATGGTCTTCATAGAGCAACCTCCAATGCTGCCAATAAATTAACTAAAAGTGTGAACAATAGTCAAGCATCTCTTTTTGGTGTCTTACCAATGCCCCTCCAAGTTAAGTTTATTATCCACAATGACTCCCAGATATGTGTAGGCACTGATACAATCAACTACAGAGTCATTAAGCTTCCACTTATGTCTGGCATCATTGTGTTTATTCTTACCGGTAAGTGTCTTGATCTTTGTTTTAGTAACATTGACGCTGAGTCTGTTACATTCAGCGTAAGCATTGAGAGCCTCTAGCATGATTTGTAGACCCTTCAGGGTGTGATCTAATAATAGAAGATCATCTGCGTATCCCACCAAATTGATTTTTTAGGCTCCCATTTTAACTGGAAGGACATTCAGGTTATCAAACACAGCAACCAAATTAGCAAGACAGAGATTAAAAAGGGTTGTCCCTACCATGCAGCACTGCTTAACACCTCTACTTGTCAGGAAGATATTGAACAGTTTGCCCTGACCATCAAGGCACACTCTTATGCTGCTTCCTTTATGAAGTAGCATCAACATAGATAAGAGACCACGTGGAATATCCCAAACTATCCGTGGAATATCCCAAACTATCATTTTGAGCCACAATATATTCCTCATTATGGTGTTGAATGAGGAACTGAAGTCCATAAATACTACTTATACTGACACCTTCCATCTATTCCATACATATTCGATTGCCGATGTAAGGAGTAAAAGGTTGTGAGTGGTTTCTCAATTTCTTTCTAAAAAACAATTTGATTTGGAGACAGTATACTTTTCTCCGGTATGCATTCATTAACTGCAACAAGGAGAACTTTAGCAAAGAGTTTGGCCGGTATGTCCAACATGGCCAACATATGATAGTGGGCAGGGTTAGAAAAACAATCTTTCTTGTGGACTGGGAGAATATAGCTATCTGTCCAAAAATGAGGCAGTACTCCACATTGACCAATGTGGGTAACCAGGAGGTGCAGCGTTTTTGCCCACAGCTTGGGGAAACATTTTATCAAGTTGTTACAGGCTCCATCAGGACCCACCGCACGCTAATTATGCAGCTGCTCAATAGTAATGGTGAGGTCTGCAACAGCCACTTTGCATATCTAGGTAACATTAGGAAGGGCTACCTCAGGGTGGAAGGGTGGACAGGAGCAGAAGTCTGCAAGGTAGCCACAATGTGTGTGGCCCAATCCTCTTCCAGAACGCTATTAATAAGCAGGCCCTTTTTAGTCAATCCCTTGTTCACCTTCCATATATCTGTATTATTTCCATTTTGCGCATAGCTAGCAAG
Organism: Ambystoma mexicanum; assembly: GCF_040938575.1. NCBI lineage: Eukaryota > Metazoa > Chordata > Amphibia > Caudata > Ambystomatidae > Ambystoma > Ambystoma mexicanum. Next base: position 530,783,412 of record NC_090934.1, read on the forward strand.
TTGGTGTTATTTTCTTTCTCACACTGCCACCTCTGTTGTCTTACCCATCGATGATAGTTCTTTTTTTCTACTTTGATTTCCTCGGATGTCTCTATGCCTGTACACTGGCCTAGTGGAGAGTGAGGATCTGGGGATGACTAGCATGCAGTAGTTTTTACTTCTTTTATTGTGCTTCTGCCTTTTTTTCCTACTCTCCCTATGCCATTGCTCATCTACATTTTGGTAATTTCTCTGTTTTTGGACTGCAACTTTAATGCTCATTGTTAGTGTCAGAAAGTCTGCAATCATAGCTGTTTTTTCACGCGCAGGACAGTTAGCAAATTTACTAATAAATATTGGAAACAAACTCACAACAATATGCTTAGCTTTGTCTATATTGTTTTTTTTCCATAATATACAGTTCTGTTGCTCATTTTGATAAATGACCCCGTTTATATCATAGGAATCAACGGTGCTGCTACTTGTTACAACATTTAATAAAACACACACCGGCAGATGGTCACTCTCATCACGTTCCAAAATGGTCATATCGTTGTCCAGATCTATGGCTACCATGTTGGTAAAGACAACGTCAATAGTAGAGACACTGTGACCACTCACATGCGTGAATACCTTATGTGAGTCGCCTGAACAATGGTCATTCGGTTCAATCAAATGATGAGATTGTAACAGTACTGCCCAATCACAGACCTGTTTAGTATGTGTGGGCCGCCTCCCAGGAGCACATGCTCACAAGATAAACATGTCTTTATATCCTATTTCAATATTAGAATTAAAATCCCCCATAATCCACAAGGGTAGGTCAGGGTCAAAGGAAATCAAGAGGAGTGCACCGGTCGCTATGTTTTGTTTAGTGACTACCACATTAGGGGGGGACGTATATATTAATAAGAAACATGCTTTGATGTCCCGTTTCTACTTTTACTGCTTGGACCATTTTGGCAGACCCGGTCAGGTTGCAAGTATTCCAGGGATGACATACTGTCACAAGTTGGCCACCTTTTGGGTGCCCAATGCGTCCCTTTATGGCAACTATCTGTGCAGTACTCCTGTTATCAAACTCACATCTATCGATCATACATGTTTCCTGTAGGTGTATAATTGTGAAGGTGTCCATGTCCTCATTCAAGCCATCCTCTGTTTGAAAGTTGTGAAAATCCTCTAGTGTTCCATGAGCAAATGATATCTGGTCACTGTGTTATTGTAACAAAATGGTTTTGAAAGCGTTATGTAACTACTGCCAATAGCCGTCACTCGGATTTGTGGCACACTACTAAGGACTTGAGCTTGTTTCGGTTGGGCCACACTGTAATCATTCGACAAAGGCATGGTATATGCATTGGTGGATGCATTTGTGACCTTTATGGGTTTATGCACATTAGATATAATAGGGTGTATGTGGGGTGCCATCTTTACCTGTCTGCATGAGAAGCCTAATCTTAGAAGCTCAGTCTCGAAAGACAGAATATAGTCAAGTGTGGCAGAAGCTACAAACCAAATATTAGAGACAGGCAATGCAACATCAATTAATTGTTCGACTATCTTTATATCCTCATAAGTATTTACTCGTAGTGCAATCACTGTATGTAAAATATGTAATATAGCAGCACGATTGAGGGGCACATAGTAGTTGGTCAGTAATACCGTCTGAATTTGCAGCGTCATAATTATGTTGCAATTACTGACAAGATTATTTTCAGTTGCAATTTTAGGCTTTAAGACATTAGTTACTACGTGACACTGCTCATTGCTGCTGTCGTCACTTTGAGTCATGGGATGAGATATATCAGCAACTACAGCCTCCATAGCAGGTGCACCCATCGCGATGCAAGAGGCTGGTGGAGGTACACCTGCATCAAGGAAAAGCCTTGGGATGTCAACAATTGTTTGGTTGACAGTGCCAGGCTCTCTTGAATTTCCAGGCTCTTTATTCTAGGTCAAGAGTTTCTTTTTCAGACGATTGGCAGCTTGTAAAGTGACATAGTCAAGCTTTTCGTTTTGATCTTTGATCAAACATGTAATTCGTAAAGTCATAGCCCAGTGTTACCGTAGCATTAGCCCCACTTTTATTTGTTGATTCAGGTGAAACGTTTGTTTATATTAGATACTGGGATACATTAGCAAATGTGTTGTCTAGGTCAACGATGTTAAGCATGTCACGATCCTCATTAATGGTACACACATGTTGTCTTCTTTTGACACGTTTAGCATACATCTATGCTTGCAAGACACTTTTCTTCTTACATTGTTTTACACATTTAGAATGAACTATCACCGTCCTGGCAACTGCAACAGGTTTAGTTTGGGAGCCCACTGTTTCTTCAGTATTCATGCTGGTAGATATAGTTATGTTATGTTATTTTGCATTTATATAGCGCCTTATATACCATTGGTATGGTCTGAAGGCGCTGGTAGGATGAACGCCCTTGGGAACCGAAGTTCAGATCAGTAGAGGGAGTAGAGAGAGTCAAAGGTGCGTGTGGGCACCAGGTATGTGTGCAGCTTTTGCAGTAATCGTGTAATAGCTGCTTCTTAGCGGTAGGTGTGGTGATTGAGGGGTCAGGAATATGTGTTCGTTCTGGCAGGATTTATCCAGACCAGATGTGGCTGCGTTAGGCCTGAGGTTGAACGCCTGGCTGGGAGGGTGAAACAAGCAGTGTTTACATAGAGTGATGTGGAGTATGTGGCGGTTTTTGGTATGTGAACAGTTGTACTGAATGGTGTCATAGTAACTCTGTGTTCTAGTTGAGTGGTGGTGTAAGGAGAGAGTAAGCATATGGTGGGTTATATGGTAATTCAAATGTTTTCTACATTGCAAACTATATTATGTACTTCACAACATCTGTTCCATGCACTCCTATCGACTCCATGCCTCCAAGCTGTTCCCCACATTCCGTTCCGCACCACGCACTCATGCGTTCAGTTCGCCTTGCGTGATCCAGTCCGCCCCGCACTCTCCAGTCTGGACCACGCATGCTCTACGTAATCATCCGTTCTATGCAACTCGTCCGCTCTATGCAGCTCGTCCGTTCGCTCCAGGCACTCCATCGCTCCAGGCACTCCTTCGCTCCAGCCAATCCTTTGCACCAGGCACTCCTTTGCTCCAGGCACTGCTTTGCTCCAGGCACTCATGCGCTTTATGCCCTTACATGCAATATGCATTCATTACCCTCTACGTATTCATTCCCTCTACGCACTCATCCCCTCTGCACACCCATCTCTTCTGTGCACTCATCCTCTCTGCGTACCCATCTCCTGTGCGCACTCAACTCCTCTACACACTCATCCCCTCTGCGCACTTATCCCCTCTACGCACTCATCCCCTCTACGCACTCTTCTCCTCTACAGACTCTTCTCCTCTATGCACTTTTCTCCTCTACGCACTCTTCTCCTCTACGCACTCTTCTCCTCTACGCACTCATCTCCTCTCCGCACTCATCGCCTCTCCGCACTCGTCTCCTCTACGCACTCGTCCCCTCTACGCACTCGTCCCCTCTACGTACTCGTCCCCTCTACGCACTCGTCCCCTCAAGGCACTCGTCCCCTCTTCTATGCACTCTTCACTTCTAGGCACTCATTCCTTCTAGGCACTCATCCATTCTAGGCACTCGTCCCCTCAATGTACCCCTTTTTCCATATGCACTCATTCGCTCATATGCACTCGTCTGTTTTATATATCTGCTGGCCTTACCCACTAGTCTGTTCTATGCAGTCCTTCACACTTCACACTACACATTCTTCTGCTCAGCTCGTCCATTCCGCTCCGCTCATCTATCTGTTCCATGCACTCTGCATGCATTCGGCATTCGTCCATTCTACATGCCTATCCGTTCTACGCACTCACCCGGTCAGTGTAACTCATCTGCTCTAGGCGTTTGTCCACATTAACCCATCACGTGTACTACACCTTTGTCTGCTCTACACATTCACCCACCCTACGCAATCATCTGCTCTCTGCACTCACCCATTCCCTGCACTCACCCGTTCCCTGAACTCATCAGCTCCCCGCGCACATCCACTCTCCACACTCATCCGCTCTCCACACTCATCCACTCTCCACACTTATCCGTTCTCCACACTTATCCGCTCTCCACACTCATCCGCTCTCCACACTCATCCGCTTCCCGCACTCATCAGCTCTATGCATCTATACATTCCGCTCCCCGCGCTCATCCGCTCTATGCATCAATGCATCCGCTCCCTGTGCTCATCTGCTCCTCGTGCACGTCCGCTCCCTGTGTTCATCCGCTCCCTGCGTTCGTCCGCTCCCCGCGCACATCCGCTCCCCGCGCTCTTCTGCTCCCCACGCTTTATGCACTCATCGCTTTCCACGCATTAACAGCATTATTCTGTTCAAAATATTCATCTCTACACTCATCAGTTCTATACCCTCATCTGCTCTATACACACATCTGCTCTGTACCCTTATCCACTCTGTACCCTCATCCGCTCTGTACCCTCATCCGCTCTATAGACTCATTCTTTTTGCACATTCATCTTCTCAGCGTTCTACACATTCTTCCGCATTTACCAGGTCTACACACTCATCTACTCTACGCACTTTTGCGTTCTACGCACATCTCTGTACTTGCGCACTCATCGGCTCTACACATTCATCCATTCTGCATTCATCCATTCTGCAGACCCAGCCGCTCTACACACTCCTGCGCTCTACATACTCCTATAGCACAAGGGTTGGGTATTTGCATTTGTACCTATTGGTCATTTATGAGGCGCTTATACAATTAGTAACAACTGTTTCAAAGCACCCACAGGGCAATGGGGTGGGGAAATGGGAAGACAGACAGTGCATTACAAAAAGATAAAACATTTAATTAATAGTACGAACAAATAATGAAAATAACAGGGATGAGAGACACACCTATGCCTTGTGAGTGTTCAGAACGTGCAAGTGCAGAGGGGACTCCCTACTACTTCCTGTTCTGTAAAACTCTTCCTACCACGGTTGATCAATTTATGCAAGAGAACAGATTGAATATCTAGTTTATTTTCCATTCTGGCGCACCTGTCTATCAATGTGATAAGCAAATTCTCAAATGCATGAAACATTGCGCTTGAGTTTATGCTTGTTTCACTGATTTCGTTATGTATGGACTCGTTAGATTTGTCTGCATTGTTACATGACAGTTCACCTTCCAGAGATAATTGCACAGTAACATTCTTCTCCTTCATAGTTTGCCTCTCATCAGCGTTATCGACTGCACCAGTCTTGCTAAACAGAAGTGTCACATCATGGGGTGGAGGCGATGACAAAGGCATATGAACCATTAAGGCTGGCCTATTAACAATATAGCCTATTTTGCCAACCTCTTCAGTTAGTTCAATTGTTTTAGTAGTTACAGAGAACACATCACTTGCTGCCTGTACAGATGAATTACCGTCAACAGTATCAATCACAGGATCAATCATAATTTCGTGCGGCATAAGCGATAAAGATTCAGTCATGGGGCCTCATTACAACCTGCCAGTCCGGGACCGTGCAAAATCCATGACGGCGGTAAAAACTTTTCCGTGTCCGCGAGGTTGCGGAAAAACCGTCCGATTACACGCTGTCGGTCGCGCGCACCACACGGACTCGGAAACGTTGTTACCGCCGTCACGGAAAACCCCACGGAAATGGAAATAACGCAGCCACAAGTGGCGCAAAACCCGTGTCCGCCTCCGCCGCCACGGACACGGAACCGGAAATACCATGATCGCCAAAACGGGAAACAGAGAGGCGGCCATCATATAAAAGCACAATCCATTGCCATCCAGAGCCAGCACAAGCACAATCCTAACTCTGAGAAGCCAAAAGGGACCACCAGCATGTCTGCCAGGATTCCTGCTCAGAGGCAGCGCAAGCAGCGCTTCAGCGAGGCGGAGCTAACCGTCTTGGTGGAGCACATTGTGGACAATGCGGAGATGCTGTTCAGCGCCGACGAACGGCGTGCCACACAGCAGCAGAGGAAGGAGGTGTGGGCCGAAGCTGCACGCAAGTGCACCGCTGTGGGCGTGACAGCGAGGAGCGTGAAGGACTGCCACAAGCGGTGGGATAACCTGAGGCTGAGGGTACGCAACCTCATTTCCACGCACCGCCAACACAGCAGTGGGACAGGCGGAGGACCCCCTTCCCCACTGAGACTGCAAGCATGGGAGGAGCGTTGCAGCAGCATCCTCCACCTAGAGGGAATCCATGGGATCGGGGAGGCTGAGGCAGGAGTGAGCCCACCTGCAGATGCCGGTAAGTGCCCAAACATGAATGCCACATGAAAATATGCAGTTGTGAGTACTGGGCCAAAGGACCCATTAACAACCCCCCCACCCCCAGGCAGTGCATGTGTGGGCCAAAGGACCCATTAACAACCCCCCCCCAGGCATTGCATGTGTGGGCCAAAGGACCCATTAACAACCCCCCGCCCCCAGGCAGTGCATGTGTGGGCCAAAGGACCCATTAACAACCCCCCCCAGGCAGTGCATGTGTGGGCCAAAGGACCCATTAACAACCCCCCTCCAGGCAGTCCATGTGTGGGCCAAAGGACCCATCATGATCCGTATGGCAACCAATATCGCAGAATGCATACACCAGCAATCAGATGCATGTGACTAACACTATTCCATGTACAATCTTAATGACGCATGTGATGCACCCATCTGCCACCACAACAACACTAATTGCATGCCCTTTGTGTCCCCACAGCCGTTTCAAGTGACAGTGATACTGCACAACAGGCCAGCCAATCTGCACCGGCAAGTACACAAGCCACCGCCACCACACAGGAGGATGCTGCCGCAGTTCTGCACCTCTGGCCACATTACCAGCCACTACAGATGTGCGGCCCACCACCACCACCGACATCCCCACCATCTCCACACTGCCTGAGTCTAGACAGGTGCCACGGGAACCTATCATGGCCACCCAACACAACACCGAAGGCAGCAGCACTGCAGAGGGGGCGGCCTGCAGTGATAACAGTGCCCCGCAAGAGCACTCGGAAACGGGGCCACAGGGGGAGATGCCCACATTGGAAGACCAGGGCTCCTTCCATGAGCTGGAGTTCAGCCCCACATCACTGGGGAGTCCCATGAGGTCGCCCACCCCATCCATGGCCGAACTGAATGCCTGCATGCAGAGGATGGAGGACCAGCAGGCTACCCTCACCCAGCTGGTGGAGAGGCAGCTAGAGGAATCCAGGCTGCAGAGGGAGAGCTACAGCGCCTCAGTGCGTCGCCTGTCGAGGTCCATCGGACGCTTTGCGAGCACTATAGTGACCCTTGCACGCCATGTGTGGGAGGGCAACGACCACACCTCCAGGCTTGTAGAGGCCATGTTGGTTGGCCAACAGGCTAATCTGGCACTGATGCCTTCAATCCCAGATTCTGCACAATCAAACACAACCACCCCATCCAGCTCCACTACTGCCAGTCCAAGGAGGCGCTCGAGTAGGCTAACGGGTCCCTCGGGCAAGGTTGCACAGGCACAGAATCGCACACGGAAGTGATGGCATGTGTGTGGGGCAGTGCAGGACACATGTGGACTACAAGGGTGTGAGAGGGGTGGGCACGTTTGGGTGATGGGGTAGGTAGTTTTGGGGGTTTGAACAATGGGGTCTGGGTGGGGGTGGGCACGTTTGGGTGGTGGGGTAGGTAGTTTTGGGGGTTTGAACAATGGGGTCTGGGTGGGGGTGGGCACGTTTGGGTGGTGGGGTAGGTAGTTTTGGGGGTTTGAACAATGGGGTCTGGGTGGGGGTGGGCACGTTTGGGTGGTGGGTGGCCCCGGGTGTACAGCTTCCCTAACCAATGCACCTCCTTCCCTGTTGTTATTACATCAATACATCACCATTTCGAATCAAGACATACATGTGTGGACATTGATCATTTATTTTGCAGTGCAACTATTAATTCATTGTCGTCACCATGTTCGTGCATTTCTGTGAATGTGCTGTGACTCAAAAGTAAACGCGAATCAGGGCATCCCGTGCTCTCTGGCCATCATGTGGACCCCAAGGGGGAGGCGGTGCCATCCCATCCCCATCTCCATCCCCATCCCCATCTCCATCCCCATCCCCATCTTCCTCATCTGCGTCTGGTGGCATTGGGATGTTCCTGCGCAGGCATATATTGTGCAGCATGGCACATACAAGTGTGATTTTACCCGTCTTCACTGGGCTGTACAGCAGTGATCCGCCAGATCTGCTCAGACAGCGGAAACGGGCCTTCAGCAGTCCAAATGTCCTCTCAATCATTCCACGTGTGCGGATATGTGCCCTATTGTATGCCTCTTCATGCCTGTTCCTTGGTCTCCGTACAGGTGTCATCATCCATGGAGTGAGTGCATATCCTGCATCACCTACATGGTATGTAGATGGGGGGACATGTCAGTGTTTGTGGCATCATGTCCTCATCTGCTGCTGTGCATTCTTGTATCATCATTCATTCATGCATATGTACCATGCAGTGTATGGAGGTATGTTTTGGGCATCACGATGTATGTCGCTAACTGGATATGGGCCTACACATTAACTTGCATGTTTACTGTGCCCTGCGGGTGACATTTGATTGTGTGCATGTCACGGTGCAGTGCTGTCCACACATGGCAGAGTGACTCCACTGTACGGAAGTAGTAAATACACGTCGTCTCATTTACACGCCTCTCGTGCCTTTTGAGGCAGTGTTTCAATTGAGGGTGGGTGTCTGCAGTGGCACAAGGTTCATGGGACAGTGACGGGATTGGCTGTGCCAGCGTGTGCATGGGCACATTGTGGTGCCCTGTCATGTCTTCCTTCATGATGTTTGGCATCCGCTGTGTATTTGGTAGATGGAAGGGGGGTGATGCATGTGCGGTCACAGCGGCCCACTCACAATGCTCATTTGCCTGGACACACACACACCACTTCGACAGGGTTGTAGCATCGTCAGGAGTAGTCACCCAATAGCCATGTGCTTTGTCCGGCATAGCGTTCCATGTACCATGGCAACGTGGAATTCCGCAGTACCATTGAGTCATGTGATGAGCCTGGGAAACGTGCGCAGCAGTGTGTAATCAGTTGCATGGCATCACAAACCATCTGGACAGTCAAAGAGTGATACTGTTTCCTATTGCGGAACACCGCCTCAATTGCACATGGTACTGTCAGCTCAACGTGGGTGCAGTCAACTGCGCCTATGCAATTTGGCATGCCTGCTATGGCATGGAAGGCCAACTTGGTGGCAATGACCTCGGGGAGGGTGCGGGGTAGGGCTATGTGTTCCGACACATGGCACAACAGGGCATCCAGTACCTGTACCAGGATTTTAGAGAAACAGGGTTGTGATACGCCGTGCAGCTCACCAACCGTGTTTTGATAGGTGCCAGTGCCAAGGAAATGCAGTACTACTGAGACAACCTTCAAGAGCGGGGGGATGGCGGTGGGGGTGTCAGTTAGGCTGTTGATGTTGTCCTCAATCATGGCGGTGATGTGCAGGATTGTTGCATGGTCCAGCCGGTATAGTGTGTGGATCTGTCCTGGGGTGAGGTTCCAGGGTGAGGCCCTGATGCGTGGTATTGCTGGCTGGCGGCGGGCTCGGGCTGGCTGGGCAATGGGGTTTGCCATAGCTGCAGGGTTGGCTGGTTGCCGCCTGCGCCTCCTCCGCCTACGCCTCCTTCTCTGCGCCATTACTGCCACCATGTGCAGTGCTGCCCTGTTGGTTGAGTAGGCCCAGTCCCAGTGCTACTAGACCTGCTGCCTGCATGGTTCTGTGTTGTGTTGGGCTGGGTGTGGCCCTTTTGTCGGCTCCCAGTGGCCTGCTAGGTCCAGCTGGGCTGATTTGGTGCACCTGTGCCCTGATTCAGTTCAGCAGGCAGTGTATAACGCCATGTTCGCGGTGGCGGCGGTTCCGCCACCGTGATCACGGTATTTACGCCAATTTTTTGCCAGTATTTCTGTGTCCGTGCTAGTTGTGATGCTCACAGTGTTTCGTGTTGACGGTAACGAAGGGGTTTCCGTGCAGACGGACTTAACAGGACCCCTATTTCCGCAGTGGCGGTTGAGGGTGGTGCTATTACCGGGGCCGCGGGTCATGATTGGGCGGACATGGAAACGGTGCCGGTATGGTTTTACCGGCAGTGTTAATTCCGGACCGGAGTACTTGTAATGAGGCCCATGGTCTTTATAATGGGTGTGGTGATAGCGCCATCATTCATGCTAGATTCGCTCATACACACAGGGTCAACACATAGTTGTGCTTCGGTAGTTAGCTGTGAGACTCCAACGCTAAATGCACTCTCACAAGTTGCAGGGGTGCTTGTATTTAGATTAGTGCTAGTGTGTGGGAAATCATGTATGCTCACACTCATACAAGGATCTAATCCACAGATAAGAGGCTCCACCTTCTTCAAACCCAAACACGCAAGATAATTATTTAAATCAGACACCATCTCTAGTAGTGCGCATTCTTTGTCTGCAGCCATTTACTCACCAATTATGGGGTAATACGTGGTCAGATTCTTCTTTTTCATTTTGTAATTTGGTTTGGTAATGCTTTTCTGTATGCACACACGCGCGATGGTGCAGTGGGTAAGATCATTCCGCATGTGGATTAGATGGAGGTTTAGGGGAGGGACCCGGGATATCATCTCCCATAATGAGTTATACAAGGGTTCAATACACACAAGTTTAGTGTGATAGTATGGCTCGACTTCCTAACCAGGGATTGGGCAAAGGTCAAGATACACAGGAATACACAGGAATATAACTGTAATGCCATAAATTACCCTAAGTGCTCAAACAACCACGAAATTACATGTACATGTGCCACTACCGCTAGCACCAACCAGCTAAACAGCAAACAGCACTTCCACGCACACACGAGATGCAAGTGCAGATGCGTGTAGCCTCTACTTTATAAAGAGGATTCTGGGTCAAGTTGGCGGGGCCTGCAATCATCGGTATATTTCAATCACGAGCCTCAGAGGAGTCCTTCCGCCAGCAACCAGCACTCCCATGCACTCAATTCTACACTGTTTCACCAATCTGCACCACCATTTAACATAGTTACATGTTAGGACCCTTCAGACATTACTGGCTACATGCCATTTAGACACCCCACCCTGGCCCCCGGATTTCAGCACAAGTCAAAATGTGTGGGGGGTTTGCGTCTTGGTGAAGCGTTGTTCATTATATAATTCCACAGCGTTTCACCAATCTGCACAACATTTTGCATATTTACCTTTTAGGACCCTCCAGACATTACTGGAAACATGGCATTTGGACACCCCACCCCTTTCCCTGTATTTCACCAAAAGTTAAAATTTGTTTGTGGGTTTGTGGCTTGGGAAAAGAGTTGTTCCTTATACAATTCCACACTGTTTCACCACTCTGCACCAGATTTTATATAGTTACATGTTTGGACCCTTAGGATATTACTAGCTACATGACATTTGGACACCCCAACACTTTCCCCAGATTTCAGCGAAAGTTCAAATTTGTTTGTGATATGATATGATATGATATGGCATTTATAACTCGCCTATAAACAAGTGTTTCAAGGCGCGACGAGGCAAGGAAGGGGGAACAAAGGGAAGACAGACAACAATCTTACTAGGCCAGGTGTCATTCAGATCACACAAGTGCATGGGAAGGGGGAAAGGGAAAAGTGCGAGGTGGAAGAGGAGGGGAAAGTGCAGTACATGGAATAGTAGAATAAATAAGATAAATAAAAACGGCCAGCTGGTGGCAAGTGCAAGGTAAGTGCAGACATATGTGCTGTTAAGGGGACTATAGGGATACATAAAACAGTCCTAAGGTGCAGGAGGTGCCAGGGAGGCAGTGCAGGTGTGCAACTGGCGGGGCATGGGCCCGAGATCAGAAAGGGTGGCCAGGTAACCAGTGCAGTTTCAGCCAGGAATTCAGCAGGGGAGAGGGGGAGAGAAAGCAGAAACAAGGGGGAAGGTTTTGAGGTGCTTCCGGAACCGGAGATGGTTCTCCTCAAGTTTCAGGGAGGCAGGAAGGCTGTTCCAGAGGGAGGCCCCTGCCAAAGAGAGAGATCTACCACCAACTCGTTGCTTGGAGAAGCAACTGACCCTGAGGGAGTTGGAGGCGGATGAGCGAAGAGCTCGAGAAGGAAGATATATAGGAAGAGAGAGTTGAAGGTATTGCAGCCCCAGGCCTCAGAAGGCCCTGTGGTCAATGCAGAGGGTTTTGAACTTAATCCTCACAGCAACTGGGTGCCAGTGCAGAGATTTCCGACCTGGAGATATACAATCCCTGGGCTTAAGTCCAAGGACAAGTCTTGCAGTCCTGTTCTGGATAGGTTGCAGAGGGCGGAGAGTAGAGGCAAGTAGATTTAGATAGAGGCTGTTACAATAGTCCAGCCTAGAGAGAACCAGGGCTCTGGAGACAGTGCGCTTCTGGGGGAAGGAGAGGAAAGGAAGAATACCCCTTAGGAGGTGCAGCTGGTAGTGTGACTTCTTAGAGACGTCAGAGATGTGAGGAGAGAAGGAGAGTGTGGAGTTGAAGATGACCCAGAGGTTTTTAGCCTTGCAGGTGGGAGCAGGAAGAGGGCCAAGAGAGGCAGGTCAGAGAGCTGAAGGGAAGGGGGGAGTGGGTGTGCTGATGAGTAGAATCTCATTCTTACTGGAATTAAGCACACCACTCCTGGATAGTAGACAGACAGCCAGAGATGAGGAAAGGAGAGGAGGAGGCCGAGGGTAGCCTGAAAATGAGCTGGGTATCATCCGCATAGCACTGAAAATTGGGGCAGAGAGCGGAGATGCGGTGGGCAAGGAGTGCCAGGTATTGATTGAACTGCCAGGGAGAGAAGTTAGATCCCTGGGGGTCACCACAGGTAGAGAAAAAGATATCAGAGAGGAAGGACCCAAGTTGGACCTGGGAGGGTCAGTCAGAGAGGAAAGAAGTCAACCACACCTGAGCCTGACCAGTGATACCCAGGTTATCATGGAGATGGTTGGGCAGGATGGCATGGTTACAGTGTCAAAGGCAGAAGAGAGATCAAGCAAGATGAGGACGCACGGGGTGTTAGAGTCAAGGTTCGAGAGCAGGTCTTCACGGATGTTCAGGAGAGCAGTTTCCGTGCTTCTGGCAGCTCTGAAACCAGACTGATGGTCATGAAGACAACCAATAGATTCTGTGTGGAGATTAAGCTGGGAGATGGCCAGTTTCTCCAGGAGCTTGCCCAGGAAGGGAGTGAAGGAGCTAGCCGGCAGGAGGAGTCGGCAGAGGGTTTCTTAAGAAGAGGGTGCACAAGAGAGTGCTTCAGTGGGGATGTGAAGAGTCCAGTGACGAAGAAGTGATTGTGGAAATCAGCCAGGGCAGGAGCCAGGGGGTCGATGTGGTCCTTGATAGTTTTGGAGGAACAGGGGTGAACCTTTTTCGACAAGACTTTCATAGAACAGACATGTCTAGAAACCTTGTCTGTAGAGAAAAGGGGAAAGGCAGAGAAAGAGGGAGGGGGGTTGCTGCAGAAGGGCCAGAGGATGAGCAGGGAATAGAGAGAGGGGGGCAATAGGATGAGAGTGAGGACAGGATGTCCTGAGTTTTTGAAATGAAGTGAGAAGCCAGTGCTGTGCAGAGGGCCTGGGAAGGGACAGGAGAGGTAGAGACTGCGGCAGGATTGGCCAGTTCCTTGCAGATTTTAAAGAGTTCAGCCGAGTTGTTAGATGCCGCAGAGATGCAGGCTTGGATATGAGCTCTCTTCTTGGTGAGGACGGAGAGCCAGTATTGCCTTTGCAGCAGACGGCAGGCCAGTTTGTCAGAGAATGTACATGAAGAAAGCCATTTCCTCTCAGCCACCCTGCACTTGCGTTTTAGGGTGGGCGAGAGGAAATGTGAGTTTGTGGCCTGCCGACAAAGCCGTAAATCATGTTCACCAGGAATGGAAACAAAAAATAGATAAGAGGTGAATGGATCTGAGAGGTGAAGGTGAAGGTGAAGGCAGGTAGCAGAAGATTCAAAAATGTTGCTCCATCAGGTGAAATTACTTTTCCAGAGAATTTCCGCAAGATGGTGCCTCCCGGCAAAGACGTAAACCACGTTCTCCTGGAAGTGTAACAAAAAATGTTTTTTCTAAATGAGCTTTGCAATGCCGTAAACCATGTTCACTGGGAAGGGAAACAAAAATGTTTGCTGCATCAGGTGAAATTACTTTTCCAGAGGATTTTTGCGAGATGGTACCTGCCGACCAAGCTGTGAACTTTGTTCACCAGGAAGGGAAACAGAAAATGTTGTTTCTTAACCGGTCCAGACATAAGGACCAAAATTCGAGGTCCCATCGTTTCAAGTCCCAGGATGCATGGTTTCCGAGATATTTGCACCGCAATGCAACATAATGAACTGCACCAGGCCAGGGTGAGACGACAGGTGGGGAGAGAACACAGAAGTCCCAGTATGCAGCAGCACACCAACTCTTGACTCCCTCCAATGTGTGCTCTGGAGTATTTCAGCCAGCCACGCGTGCCCGTTCTCAGTGCAGCTAACCTCAGGGTGCAAAGCACATCAGATGAAAAGCGAATCGGAACAGCGATCAACAACATCATTGTTGTTGTGTCTGTCTACAGAATATGTTTGGACAACCGGTATTTCTGCTAGTATAATATACATTTAAAAAAAACCTTGTCTATCCATGTCTTCCACATTATGGACCTATTTACAAAACTTTTTAGAAAGTGATTTTCCCATAGAAAAATGCTTTTGTAAATCGGGCTCTATGTCTGATCATGATTCAGCTATTTAGGGGTTCACATACAGAATCTGTGTGTAGTGGGTGGTAATTGCTATGTATATTTTTTTGTCTCTGTTAATTACTGGCTTTTGTTAGTAGGACAAAAATACAGATTGTACCCAAAGGGGTTATTAGCACTGTTCGCTGAAAAACAAATCCTGGCCTGGATAAGCATGAAGTCTAATGGCATTCTCTCAAGCAAGGTCATTCAAACCCTCCCTTTCTTTGCATAGCATCCCATATATTCAACTGAAATGTGTTTTTTCATTGATCAGGAACAAATGAGTTCTTCCATCATTTTCTCCAGTTTACAACAGACAATTTTTGCACATGTGATGTATCATAAGGAGGGGTGGAATGAAGGCCAATGGGGCTGGAGCAACTCTAGAAGGAAAGGTGGGTCCATTGTTTCAGATTGCAGGTATTTATTTATTTTATGTATTGCATTTGTTGTACACCCAACCCTGGGGTATCACAGAGTAGTTTTACATGAATACTTTGTCTTGGTTCTGTTGATGTACATAACTTTACATATGATGCATCATCAAGTTACAAACGTCTAGTTACACACAATCTTACAGTCTTAATGGTTCTAAATACATCATCTAATATGCACACAATTGAACATGTACAGGGGAGTTCCGTTTGTATTTACAGAGATTGTCTAGTTAAAGCATGGCAAGGCAGCCAGTGTCATTCTGTATATTTGCCATGTCTTAGAATTTGTTAAAGAGCCAGGTTTTGAGTTCTTTTTTTTTAATTTGATCAGAGAACGCTCATTGCACATGTTGGCGGGGAGTGAGTTCCAGATTCTAGGGGCAGCTACTGGAAAGCTGGAACTGCCTGTTATAGCAATCTTGAAGCAGGGGATATAGAGGTGTGTGTTTGTGTTGGATCAAAGTGTTCTGGCTGTGGTTATTTGGATGAGGCAATGGTTGAGATAACTAGGGGTATTGCTGAACACACATTTGTATGCTAAAGTGAGAGTTTTATAAAGTATCCTGGCTAGAATGGGGAGCCAATGTGCCTCTCTCCACTGTTATAATATGTGCTCCTTCTTTTTTATGCCTAGTGCTGCTCTAAGAGCTTTATTCTGTATGAGTTGTATTTTATTTATGTTTTATTTTAAGTACCTAGTAGGAGTATATCACAGTAGTCTATCTTAGCCAAGATAAGAGCTCTAGTGAGAGTAGTACTGTTTTGGGGAGTGAGGAATGGCCTACTTAAGGCAATAAGTTTAGCCGTATAAGCTGTGGATGACACGAGTGCACTGATATGTTTGCACATGGTCAAACTAGAGTCTAGATACACCCGTAAAGTTTTGACTTGGTTGGATATTTTAATTGGGGACCCATCTATGACTATGGCTGTGTAATTACGGTGGAGTTTACTACGTTTGGTGGGGGAGCCTACTATGTGGATCTCTGTTTTTTCTACATTTAGGCAGAGGCTGTTTATTGCCATCCAATTCTGGATAATGGAGTACATTTTATTTACACAAATGGTGTCCTGTTCATGATTGCCTGTTGTGAGTATTTGTGTGTCGTCAGCGAAATTGTTATACATTACAGCCATTGCATCTGGGGCTGCAAAGAGTAATTTACTATACGTGTTGTATAGTGTGGGGGAGAGGCAGGATCCTTGGGAGACTCCCAATGGGACCGATATAGGGTCTGCTGCTACTCCGCCTGTGGCTCCTCTAGTTGTACGGTCTGCAAGGAATGATTTAATCCAGGCAGTGGCTTTTTTTGGAAAAATGGAAGTTGTTGGTTAGTGTTAGGCAAAGTTTATTATGGTCTACTAAATCAAATGCTGTGGATAAGTCGAGTAATAGTAGTATGCATAGTTTCCCAGAATCCCTGATGGCTTCCATCTGTTTTTTGAGATCTAGCAGAGCTGTCTCTGTGCTGTGTCTGGGCCGGAAATCTGATTGTCTTTCCCCTAGTAGTTGGTTGTTTTCAAGGTGGGCTTGCACTTGGGTTAAAGCGATTTTATAGGATTTTGAGGAGGAAATGTACTCTGGTGATGGGTCTCTAATGAATGGGTATGGTGGGATCTAGGGTTGGTTTTTTGATGAGAGGGGTTACCCAGGCTTCTTTAATGCTGGAAGGGATAGTATTAGTGTTGAATTAAGCATTTAGAAAATTAGTGATTAAGGGTGCTAAGGTAGGAGCACAGTTCTTAACTAATTTGGCTGGGAAGTCATCTCCTTTGCAATTGGATGGTTTAAGTGAGTCTATGGTTTTTAGTACCTGTTCCTCAGTAACAGGGGTGAACTGGAATTCTGGTACATTGATTAAGGTGTCTGTAGGTGACAAGGGCGTTGGCTCTATGGTGGTTGTTAGGAGCTTTCTCTGCGAGTCAATTTTGTTTTCAAGGGTGTTCATTTTGGAGGCAAGTGAATCGTGAATGGTGGTGCACCATGCTTTATTAATTAAGACTATGCTGGGGGAGGGATAGGTGTTTCTAATTCACTAATTATGGTGAACAGCTCTTTTCTATTGGAGGTAGCCTTAGTGATACGCATGTTCAGTGAGTTAGCTTTTTGGTTATATGCTTCTTGTGTGTAGGCTTTAGCTATTAATTGAGGATTTATTTTGGTTTCAATAGTGGGGGTTTACTGGCGAGTGTTCGAGTGCTCTTTTTTTCCTTCTATGTTTGACCAGGTCAGCATTAAACCAATTATTACTACACTTGGTTTTGGGGAGCTTAGATTTAAGGGGAGCTATTTCATCAGTGGCTGATTTCAAGCAGGTGTGATAGTGGTCTGCATAGGTGTTGGGGTTGTTATTAGCTAATGATTGTGTGTTAATTAATTTATTCAGCACATGGAGAAGATTTTCAGGCATGAGTTTTCTAGTGTTTCTCATGAAGGTGGCTAATGTGGGGGTGGTGGTAGGAGAGGGGTCTCCCGTTATGCTAATGTGGAATCTAATGAGGGAATGGTCAGTCCATGACATTTCTATAATGTCTTCTAGGAGGACTGTAGTGTTCAGTGTGAGGATCCAATCCAAGATCCGTCCTTCAGAGTGGGATGGGGCATTGACAATTTGTTTGAATTGAATTTCGAGGAATGCGTTGTGGAAGGTGTTGCCTTTAAGATCTGAAGGGTCATTAAATCCCAAATGGATGTCTCCTAGTAGGATACATTTGGTGTTCGGTTTAAGAGTTTATGAGATGAGTAATGGTAGTTCTATGTCTAGGTTGTTTGTGGAGCTTGGGGATCTGTATACTATTAGAAAGTTAATGGTTGTTTTGGGGTTGGTAGTTAATTTAAGAGCTAAGAATTCATAACCTGAAAGCATTTCTTTTTTACTTTCTCTAAACTGTAGGGAAGTTTTGGATATAATGGCAACACCTCCTCCGGTGGCCTCGATACGGTCATCTCTGAGTAGTGTGCAGTCTGTAGTTATTGCTAATGTAATCAGTGGTCCTGATGCTGGATGGAGCCAGGTCTCAGTGATTACTAGGAAATCTAGTTTGTACTCCAGAATGAGGTCATGTATATCTGTGGCGTGTGCACCTAGGGATCTTACGTTGAGGAGTGTGCCCTTTAAAGGTATTGTTTCTGGAAGGACACCAGGTGTTTGGGGTGTGAGTGCTAGTGTAGGATGTGGGGTAGCATGTTGAGCAACTGAGTGTTTATCTTTTACTTTAGGGTTTGGTAGTGTGGTGGGGTTAGTAGTAGTATCTGTGACTGCCACTATGTTTCTATCTGTATTGAAAATGGAGTGGGATGGAGTACTATTCTTGATTATGCGAGTGCTGAGGCTTGTTTTTCTTAAACATCCTAGTATGGGTCTTGAGTGTATGTGATTGGTGTATGTTCTGGAAGATAGTTTGGTGCAGAGGGTTATACCTAGAATAGGCATGGATGATTGTGGTAGTGGTATTTTGGGATGTGGCACAATGAAAGCTGGTAGTTTGGGCAGATATGGGGTGGGACATGGTAGTGGGTGGTGCCTGGGGCAGTGGTAAGTGAGCTAGGCCAGTGCCTATTTGGATAAATGTGCCCTGGGAGCATAATGTGGTGTTATTGGCATGGGTACTCAACATAATCGAATGCTGATAATGTGTAGTCATTGATATCGTGCTGATGGGCTGGTTTAAATGTTTGTTGTGAAAGAGTAAAAATAGTAGGTGTGCTAGTGTGATAAATAATATGCCTAGTGTTTTAACAGGTCTAGATATCCATTGGCATATGTTATATTACTTATGGCCATAATGGAGTGAACTAAAAAATGAGATCAGATGTCAATGGAAATTAGAGAATTCGTTCCAGCAGACTTTGAGACTGATACTTAGTAGCAGCGTATTTAGCTATTGTTTGTGCATGGTAATATAGTACAGCATATAATATAGCATTAGTACGTACTGATGTATGGATAAATGCTTATCCAACAGTGATCAATACAACACAGTAATCAGGTGACTATGGTATGTTAGCAATAGGCAGTCGGTGCATAGTCGATTAGTATGCAAGATAACAAAATATTACTGAGAACAAGATAGTTGAAGCTTGTTTAGTGACTCTTGCTTGCGCTGTATATGGTAGTATCAATGATAAATATTACAGATATTGCAGACTTATGGTGGCAGTGGCTCTGAGAGACCAGCAGAAGTCAAGTGGTGAAAATCTTACTGAGGATGTCCGTGTTAGTCCGGTAGTTGTCAGCGTTCTGGATTTGGTAATTCAATGAGATAGTAAATATTGGGACACTGGTGGAGGAGTGAGATTGTTGGGGCAGGGGTCCTGGTGTGGACGTGCAGATGTCATGGACAGGCACAGGACAGGTGCCTTTGGTCAGTGCCTTTGGTGGGGGCCGGCTTACGCCTGCTGGTACCCCCGGATTGACTAAGAGGCAGAGGAGGTATTATAAGGTATATGTAAGGGTTTGTTGTATTCAGGACCAATGCCCATCTCCTAGATCCTTAGTTTTCAGAACGACCTAATGTCCAAGTCTAACCTGCAATGCAATATTCCACTTCCTGCGTTGAACCCTTACAGTCTGTGGTAACCCACAGTCAGAGGTTAACAAGATATCTTGGCTCACTTACTGTTGCCCTCTAACCATGGGTCTTCTTCCTAGGTTCCTGAATGTGAGCTGTGGCACATTCCTAAGAGCAGCCACTTATCATTCCCTCTTGCCTCAGAAGATACTGTAAAAGAAAGAATGTCTCTCCTCTTGCCTGATAGCTTGTCAGTTTGAATATAGTGTAACCCACTGGCCAAGATTTCCTCTCCAGGGACTAGGTCCATGACAATGTCTGTCATTCTCTCTCAGTTTTGATCACTAGCTACTGCCAGAGTCGAAGAAATTGTTTCAGCTGGTTGGCATACATGTTCTCCTTCTGGCAGCTTCTGGATTCTGCCAGGATATGTGTTATAGCCCACTTTAGGATGGACATAAGTAGCATGGGTGCAACAATAATGTCCTGCACCTCATTGAAATCAATGAAAATAGGAACCTCCCATTCCACTGTTGACAATTATATAAAACTGCATTACGTTATGTTTCCAGTGCATTGTGTACACACTTTCTGTTAATTCAATGTGTTTTTCATGTTGCGTTACACTTACAACTACCAAATTACTCCATGTCAGCGGGACAACACATTTTCATTCCAGGTGTTTCCTTTTACAAATCATTGTTATCATGTGCTGGTTCACTTGTTCTTACATCCAACTTATTTCCGTTGTCAGTCCACCAGATGTGGTCAACCAAGTCCTGGCTAAGTGTTTATAATGATAAGCTCAACAACTGAGCAATCGGCACCTGTTACTATGAATGTGTGGCTGTGTAAAAGCGAAATTAAACTCTGATTGATGTGACCTGATGATCTCTTTCCCAGGGGCATAGTTACATTGCCCCTCAGACTCAACCTATCATTTAAGAAGACATAGAGTTTCAAATAATCAATTCACAGCATTAGATGTTATCCACAGATGGGGAGGACCTACAGTTTGTGTTGGGATATGAACACTATTGCATGCATAAAATGCTGCAAAGAAATATTGACAAATAATCTTGCAGTGTCCTGAGCATTTGCAGAGCGAGCAATGCAATGAACATTTACTGCGTGACTGGTGCCCTGCCCCCTCTTTCTAGGCCTCAGTGTAGCACTGGTGAAGCTGTGTTAGTAGCAAAATTGGTGGATACACCCCTGTTCAGTAAAGTAGCGGCCGACCATCTCCCCAGCACCAACAAACTCTCTCTGGTATCTATCATTGCTGTCTGACTTGTTTCAGTGACTGAGCTTCAGTTCATATTGAGCTGAGTTTGCTTGTTCTTTCTTCCTCTCGGTTTGCTACCTCACCAGTTATGTGCACCACTATCCTAATTCCCTCAAACCCAGATTCCCTTTGCCTCCTTTCATATTTCTTGTTCTGTTCTGACTGCTTCAATAATGCAAAGGACTGGTTGGGCAATTTCCTTATTATCTTTAAGTCACAGGATCTTCCAGGATCTCATTGTCTCACCACTACAGCATGTGTTTTACCTACCTTCAACATCATTCACATTTGTTGGGATTTTCCCACATCTCTGCATTTGATAATTATTTCATTGCCAATGAGCTGATGGATGGGGACTTAAATGCTCCCGCTACCATTGTGTGGTCAAGCAGAACCATTCGGATGCCTGCGCCAGTGCAAGTCTTAACCCACTGCATCATCACTGACAGCTCTGACTGGCCTTGCCTATGATGTGGTTTCCAAGTCCCTAAGTCGCAGTCTAGTACATTTTCTGGCAGTACCCTTTTCAGTACAAGCCACTCCCTTACTGTAGTTTTGCTTTTATCCTAATGGCCTAATACATGAGCTGTTGAAGTAACTCTAACATCCATAGCATCTAGGTTCCTGGTCTGTTTCCTGCAGTGGTATTCCTTGACAGAGTAGGATGCAGAGGGAGATACATTCTAGAGGATCCCCTGTATGCTGCCTCGAGGGATTGCAAAGTGAAGCAGAGGCAATTGCCACCTGCATATGGCCTCATCACATACGGGAAACAGATACTCTTCAATAAGTAGGAATACTTAATCAAATTTTAATTTTGGGAATGTTGTCTCTGGATCAGATACTAAAGTAAGGTTGCAGCACCAATATTTCAAGCAATGGCCTGATTGGAATTGAGCTCTGCTGGTTTCTTCTCCCAACTAAAATCTCAAGAGGAATACGCAGATGTCATCAACATTTTAAAGACTGAGATCATTGCAGGCTTTAACCAGTTCATTTTGTAAACACGTGAGTAAGCTTCATCCTCAATCCACCTCGTTATAATTTGTAGCTAAGTGGCTGAAGAGGAATCCATTTCTTCAGCTCCTAGTCTGGCTTGGAGGCAGAGCATGTGCATGGCTGAATTGCTGTTCTGTCAGGGCATGAGGTTCAACCAGTGGCATACTGCGTGCAACTCTGCATTTGACGAGTCAAGGAATCTAAGGCTCTGTTCTTTTCATGGACTTGTGAGGAGTTCGCGAGCCATCGAGCGCCGTAGGCTAGGCCTGCATAGAGGGCGGAGTAGGGGGCCGAACACGGAAAATAGGGAAGAACATGGGAAAAAGTGAGTTTTACGAGGGACAGTCCGCAGTCAGTCCCTCACATGCCCAAAATTGCGTGGCACGAGACGTATTCATGGATTCGAGCGTGCAACCTCTCGGCATAGGCAAGGTCATGCACATCCCTTAATAGCTATGCCACCCAAAAGCAGGCGTAAGTACACTTGCGCATAGGATTTGCAGCACAGAGGTGGTTTTGTGTGTAGGATTTAGGGGTGAATTTACGCAACCGGGGTTCAGAGCTTACTTAGGGGTACATGTAAGTAGTGTAGCAGGGTGCAGGAATGGTGTAGGGGTCTCGCCTGCAGATTTTCTGAGTTGAGACCGAGTTACAATTTTTCATAAGCATGTTGTTTGGGTGCCGGCAACATTTATGGCTGAACCTGCGCAGGGTCCCCAAGATACAAGGCTGCTTGTGGGGGACCCCACGCACTCTTTGGAGCTAGCTGTTCTGGCTGTTTATGCTTTGCATGTGGGCATGTCAGTGGCGTATCAGGCGTGACTTGTGAATATGGTTACTTTGCGCAGTGAATTCCATGAATACGAGGGGCGAGCATTTTTTATTCTGCGCATAGGCTCACACAGTGTACTTCTCGGCATACGGCCCTTGCAGGATTTCTGCACACATGTGCATGAATCGGGCCCAAATCCAAATAAATGGTGTCAAGTGTATTTAATTCAACATTTTTATGAAATATGTATTTTTCAAATTGTTGTACTGCATGTACCTGGAATGTGTATACAATGCACGTGCATGTCAATTTTTGATGATACTTACATCTTAGCCACTTTTATGTGAATTTTACAATGATAACCATGGAAGATGTATTGTCATCTACGAATTTAAACAACACATGGAATTTATTAGGTCCTGTATAACTGCAATAACTGCTACCATTTACACAGTTTCTGTTCTTCTTTTTCCCCACACTTACTACTACTACTATTTATTACATTTTCTAGTTCTTTTCCAGTGGGTTCATCTTCCACATTACATTATACCACAGTAAGAGTTTTTCTATTTTTCCCTCACTCGAGTTTGTAAAATCTTGTGTTTCCATTATTCCCCAGGTAGATTTGATAGCACAAGGTTTTTGTAGCACTCTAGTATGCACAATGTCTGGTATCAAACATGTCCAGTAAAAAACATGGTGATTATGTTACCCTCGTGATTTGCTTTTTGAGGCGCATATAGGGGAATAAGATTTCTGCACCCTCTTACCCTGACCACAAGCAAGAATGTGTACTCAGAGAGGCAATAATCACACATGGACTACTGGTTAGAAAGATAAAATAAATGGCTCATTATAGGCTTTTATTCACACCCAATAAACATACATATAACTACCACATAACACATATATATAGAGAAAATACATCACTGTAGCATTGACCTCAGAAAACACCTTCTTCTCAGCCTCCTCAACACTTCTTAGTCCCAAAAGCAGGTAGGCAAAGAGATCACTCATGCTAACGGGGTCTGGAGCAGAGTGTCCGCCCTCTCTGCGAGACTTCATCACCCGGGGGTCCAGTTCTATCTCTCCCCTCTGAACAATATGTCAGCTCTTTATTGGGATAAATCCCTGCCCCCTCATGGTTGCATCTGCCCTCGTCCCGAAGAGCAGACAGCAAGCATTGGGAGCGCAGAGTGGAAAAATCCAGATTGAAGTGGAAAAAACCCAGCTTCTCTCTCTTGTCTCTGTTCCCAGCACCCCTTATCGCTGCACATGCAGAGCCCCACTCCCTCCTTAGTTTGTCCTCCAGTGGACGAGACAACAAGCATTCCTTCTGGCTAGCTCATCTGAGATCATCCTGAAATTGCAGTCATTTGCAAAATTCATGTTTACTTATTGAGCCCACAAAAGCGTAGGCTTCCATTGCGGTGATGGGAGTGAATGCCCAAAATGGATGTGCACCAGTGCCATGTTCTAGCTCATTTTTCGCATACGCACTACACATCGTCACCACCCTTTATTTATTTTTTATACCCCAGCAAGCATGACATCCAGTTTTAAAATAAGTTCTGGATACTTTCATCTCACGTTTGCAATACAAGCCTAATAACCACATTGACTAGCTTCCACAATATCCCACTAACTGTATCCCTATTGCTTATCGTGTGTCAGTGGGTATACTAGTCACTTTCCATTGTCACAATTGGGGCATTGCACACTTCATTATATTTAATTATCCCCACACTGCCACCCTTCAGAATGTCCCAATAAATCTTAAAATACTAGTTAGCACAAAGGCCTAGTTAGTAAATGTTTCCAGACTCTATTATGCCCCTCAATGTATAGAATGCCAATTCCCTTAATTGCCTGCAATACATGCATTATAATGTTTAATAATTACCCATATAGCACAAACACAGTTTCCATAGTTGCCAAGTGAGACATTGCAGTTTCCCCCAAGGTCCTAGCTAGCACACAGTATCACGGTCCAAAAATTCCCAAATAGCACTGTTTTACCTTTGTCCATATCACCCCATATAGCAGAAGATCTGCAACGGTGTAGCACAGCTTCTGAAAAAACGCATGAAAGATTTAAGGAAATCACTTCTCATATATTATGCAAAACCTGTCTGCTGATTTTAATAATGCAGAAGCTGCATATCATTATGTAGAAAGAAGATACCCATTAGAATTTGTTTTCAGATTCGGAGACTATGCTGGACAGTAGTTCGATACATCTTTAGAGATTTGCTGATCGTAATTTCTCAAAAGCAAAACAAAGCAATTTCATCAGTCAAAAAGCAAGCATATTGCAGTGGTAGAATTCTACTTTTTAAAATCATGCCCAGCTCAAATACATATATGGTGTGCATTTTGTATTCCTATTTCTTTTGTGTGTTTCTTCCTTCTGTTTCCTTATTCAGAAACTATGCTTAAGGTGTTTCAATAATCTTCTATAATATTCACTGAATGTCATATTGAGGGACTGGATATATCTTGGCCATTTATACATTCTTGGGTCCCCATTCTGAGTGATGCAGTTAAAATGAAAACATGCGGTGTTTTAAATACACATGTTTTTACTGCCTGCCTGATTTTAGTTTATGAGGTGTTTACCTCATGGTATTCTGAGGCACGTTACTTGGACTCAATACCTTATGATTACCATAGGCCATAGGGCTCAAAGGGAATGGGGAGGATGCTAACAACGGACCCGTTAATGACGGGCCCGTTGTTAGCATCCTGGTCTGCTAGTGGGTCCCGCTAAGGATGCCTGGTTTTACCGCACGTCCTTTGCGGGAGCCGCGAGCAGACCTCGTAATGAGGCAGTAGAGGGATAACAGGGCCGGCAGCTCTACTGGCGCCATTATCCCTCTACTGCCTTCCTCATTACACGGTAGGCGGAGGACCAAGGTGCTATTTGCACCTTGGTCCATGCCGGTAAAATACTGGCACTGCCTTGGTGGAAAGGGGAATTACCGCCCTATTCCAAGGTTGGCGGGGCGGTAATTCCCCCCTCCCCCATTGCCCTTCCCCATTCCCATGGAATTCCTATGGGAAAGGGGAAGGCGCTAATTACGGTGCCGCAAATTGCAGTTCCATAATTAGCACCCTGGTCCCTTTGCAGGTTGGTTTTTAACGCCTGCTAAACAGCAGGCGTTAAAGTACCTACCCGCAAAGGGACCTCGTAGTAAGGCGGTAAGGGTTAACGGTCACCGGTACCATTACCGGTGACCGTTAACCCTTACCGCCTTCCGTGTAATGAGGCCCATAGTTTTAACGGGTTGTTGCTTTCCAAGAAGCTCTGTTAATCACACACATATCCCCTCTAGGACAAGTATAGACTGCTCCTGGCCCTTGTTAGCACATAAGGTCAAGGAGGTATACACATTGGGCTGTACCTGCTTCACCTTTATGATGAGGATCAGTGCTTGTTTAATAGTAGTGTGAGGCTGAAGGGGGTAAGGAGGGTAGCTACTACTGATCCCTGTATTCCTGTAGAACAGTAGTTATTTCATCACAGTATCTCAATAAGCTAAGGGCTTGCCTCAGAAATTGAGCCAGTCATCACGTCACAAGTGTATAAGCATCATTAATCTTTTAAATAATAACCCCTATTATTTATTATACTACTTATACTCTAGGGGAATCCAGGATGAAGTGATACTTAAATATCTGATATTATGTTTAATATTAGTACAGGACGTTACACAACCCAGTCCTTACCCCAACTATATACAATGGATAAGAGGTGTGATTCTTATTTACAGAGGATTAGATTTTCAAAGGGGCACTGTCAATCTCATGGCATATTGCATGTAGATGTAATGAACATGAATGCCTGTCCTAGTTTACTGAAGATCTGTGGTGCACAAAGGCTCATGAACCACAGATCTTCTGAAAACTAAAACAGCAACTCCTATCCATTGTGGACAGTGTCGGTATCGATTGAGTTGGATAGACACCAGGAACATTGTAACCTGAAAGTCAATGCAACATGTATTGTGCGTTTTCTTGTACTGTATTGAATCATCCATGCTGTGCTATGATGACATTTGTTTGTAAACAACGAGTTATGGAGTCATTGGCACATGCTGATGTACATGTTAGATGGTAATGTGCATGCGGCATGTTGATTTATAGTAAAGAAAATAAGCACAGCTGTGTTAAAGCACAACAGATGGGAATAGTCAGATAATCTTCCTTACATGTGTGTTATGGAAAAGACAAGTTCCTGTAAAAGGCAACATAAACACATGTTACATCAATGTCTACTTGACTTTGTAGTTTGAAAACGACAGATTTGGAAACACAATTCTCCAGAAGTTATTGTCTATTGCACTTTTAAGGTCATGGCATTTGGGTACAGTGCTTAAACATACATTTGATTCATCATGATATTGTCATCCTAAATAATAACGGTTTCCATTGAAAACATCAACATTAATAACATTGTGAACACCTTAATACCTTCTATATCTTCAATTGTATTGTACATCTTATCCATTAGGCACTAGCAATGGGTTTAAATGATTTGTGTACTTGTCGACTTCTTCTGAAGAATCAACAACACACCATTACCAGTCATTAGGCCTTCTCCGGAGCATACATCAATACGTATCCACAGACATGTAGACCAGGGCAATCAATTCACTGTAGCTCAACTGCATTTTGTCACTCTTTATTGTGCGCCATTTCATTTTTTTCGAGCATTTGCTTGTTTGTTCAGAATCTGTATCAGGAGCCACGGCTTTCATCATTATGCAGTCACCTTTAGATTGGGGGTAAAAATGTAAGGGTGCTCCAACTCCTTAAAATCCTCAGCGTGATGCCTGAGACTTTCAGGTTGGTTGTGACCTACCCACGAGGGTTCCCATGGATTTTACCTGAGTCTATACCTTCTTCAGATCGTGAGTCAGAGTTCAAGGCTTGCTGTCCATTCAGGAAGCTCAAGACTCCAGAGTTGATTTTCGAACCACCAATCAGTGGGCTCAAGCCATCTAAATAATTTTGAGGGCTTTAAACATTCTAGTTAACTTCCTGCTTACTTCTTACAGCTGCAGAGAGAAGACAAGACAATCGAAACATTAGTTGCATTGGAGGGGCTGTGGCATGCCTTTGGGGAGTTTTGGAAGAATTTGCTATTTATTTATGGTGTTTTGGGTGATTTCTGATCTCAATTGTATCCACCTTTTGCTTGTGTGTGTGTGTGTTTACACTCTGGATGTTATCTTCCCTTTTTTAATCTTACTTCCCTGAGAAGAACATTGAACCAACCAAAAAGGTTACTCATGTACTCTTCCCTGCCCCTTTTTCACTTTCTGTCACCCAAAAAAACCTCCCTAGCACCTTTCTTTTAACCCTAGCAGCAATGTTGGGATCCTTTCGGTGAACACGTTAAGTTTTCTGTGCTGTGTTTGGACTAGCTAGTATCCTATTCCACCAAATGTTGTGGGTTCCAAGAACCCTGTCTGATTGCTTGATTCTTCAGTTGTCTTTGTTACTGTCAATCGCTCCTTGTGGCTTGGAAGGTGACTTCCGAGATTCAACCTCAGAAGGGTGCTAATCCTAAGAACAACTGCTGTCCTTATGTCACAAGTATACCAGATGAGAGAAGTTGCAGGGATGA
Organism: Ambystoma mexicanum; assembly: GCF_040938575.1. Classification (NCBI taxonomy): domain Eukaryota; kingdom Metazoa; phylum Chordata; class Amphibia; order Caudata; family Ambystomatidae; genus Ambystoma; species Ambystoma mexicanum. Next base: position 530,811,768 of record NC_090934.1, read on the forward strand.
TTCCTACAGGATGCCACTGTGCCCACCTGATTGTGTACAGGATTGGACAAAGAGGTAACCAGAGAGTCAAACCAATAATCCAGAGAAAAAAAGCAGGTTGGAGAAAATAAACCCTGATGATGCAGATACAGGCCAAAGAAGAGCAGCCTGGTTCCAGAGAGCCTCCGTTGATGGTTATTTGCAGGTGTGGCTGTCATGGAAAGGAGAAGAGACAAGCAGGATGGATCAGCAGCACAGAGTACAGAGAAGGGCAGGGAGAGGATTTAAGGCAACAGTCAAAGAAGACAACACGGAAGGTGAGGGCACATGAGCGTTTTACCCAGCAGGATAGCTGTAGATACAATTAATGCAAGAATTTCAACTGTGCACTAGTTTTAGCAGTGCCGCTGACTTCAATTGTGGTTAGGTGTACTATGCACAAATCGTGCTAATCCTGTGTTAGCTGTGTGATTTAGTGCTGATGTGAGGCACTGATGAAAATCATTCATACTGAGGAAGGGGTGATTTAGGAGTTAGCTCAGCACAGTGCATTGTAGGCTAAAAACAATTGTTATGACTAAGTACTAATACACTAACATCTAACCTTAACAAACTAAACTAATTAGCAATTAGACTGGGGTTTGCTTAGACCATAGCACAGCTGCAGGCTGGGGGTGTATGAACTTTAACTGCAATGTTGGTTTTGAAAATCACAAATTTAAAGTGGTTCTGCAGTCTAATGAACGTAAGTATAATGAGAGAGCGGAATGCATTTGCAAGAACAGCCCTTTGTTCAATCAGGAAACACAGCAGGTGACATGTTGCAGATTCATCCAGGCTGGTGAAAGAGTGTGGTATAAATGTTTTTGTTGGGCAGCAGAAAGGATTTTGGAAAGTTATGACTGTTGGCATGGGAGTGTCATCCGAGAATAGGGGCTGAAAGAAATAATTAATATGGGATATAAGAGAAGGGGAGGTGAAGAGAAGGAGGCTTATAAACTAGGGAAGGAGGAGTGTCAGGGGTTGGCAATAACAAGATTACATCAGAGAAGTAGGAACCAAAGGAAAAAAGGAAAGATTGTGCAACATCAGGCCGGCTGACTGTGACTGGTAGCTGCAGTCTGTGTGACGAGCGGTAGCTGATCCCATGACAGTGCAGGAAGGAGGGAGACAGTTGAGTGCTGGCAGTGGAGAGTGGGACAGAGGTGAGACATTCTATAGAAGACATCTCTCTGCCCTGCAGACAAAGAGCTCTATCACGAGTTTGGTATTATCCAAGCGGTAATTTCACTGGGATACCACCAATGCAAATAGCATTATCCCTACAAGGACTGGAGCTATTACAGCTGGATCCTGAGTAGTGGTAAAGCAGTAATTCCCCATTTTTTTGAGAGTCCATAGGACTCTATGGGGATTTTTCAGAGCTATTTCCGCCGGTTGCATTGGCGCTGAAAATAGACAGAAAGCTGGAGATTTGCATTCAACTCACAGCTGGAGGTAAATCTCCAGTTTCCTGCACAAATTTGGCATTGGGCGGAGCGGTAATGCGGCAGTAATCGTTTTATCGCCGCATTTATGCCACTCCGCCAACCCCTGATGAAGCCCAAAGTGTTGCTGAAATCTCAGCATGCATAAGTGACAAATAAAAGAGAAATAGCAGGTTATGAAACTTTAATTTTACTAAGGTGCATTTTCATTTCCTATTTCTGGCATGTGTGTACAATGCTGATGTGTTCTCTGTGTTTGTTTTATTCTGTTTTACAAAGGGAAGTTAAAGTGTCAGAGAGCATTAATGTGAAAACCTTCTCTGGTCTGTAATTGTGTGGTCTGTTTACTTTGTGAAACATAGAGTGTGGAGCCTGGTGCATTGGAATTTTCAGTGTCAAAGTTTAGTGTGCTTAGGTATCACTAAGTCTAGCATTGTCCTATCCAAAGTGTGCCATGTAAAAAAGGCACGATACTTAGCAAGCAAAAATCAGAAAAAAGTCTGCATAATTTTGGTGGAGATGCCGGGGAGATTTTGTCTAGGTGCAATCACTTAGCACTGCCTTTTGAAGTGCGGTCATTCTGTGTTTTTTGTATAGCTATATACTGGGTGCACTTTAAAATCATTTTTTCTCTTTCGCTTCTATTTCAATTAATATTGTACAAGTAATAGTGATTATGCTTGGGCTGTCTTGTTTTTCAATTGCTTTAGTTTGCTTTAGTGGCATTGTGTGAACATTAGTGGCATTGTGTGAACATTAGTGCACTACAAAGATGGGAGACTTTGAGAATACTGATCCCTGCAACTATGAGAAAAAAACAAGGTTTTATGCGCTGGCAATCTGGATTTCGGACACAATCTCGAGTTGGAGGGAAAGGATAGTCTCAGAGCTAGATAAGGAAACTCCCGAGGAGATATTTGCAGAAGGAAGTGTGTCACAAACCTGTGTGTTAAGGCTTTTTTACGTTGATAAAAATCAGGGTCAGACAGATGGTGCAATGCGTTTGGGTGCAAAGACTTAGTTCACTTTACAAAGGTTTATTGACCTTAGGACAAATGAATCTGAGCTCTTACGACATTAGCTAGCTGATATGTGTGAGAAAGTTCTTGTTGCAGATACGCAGTTGGCACAGAGAGAAAGACAGCTGTCTCAGAATGAAGGAGAAACTATACTTTTGAAAATTATTTTGAAGGGTATTCCAAAAGATAGAGAACTTGCCTTATCACAAGTGTGGGCACTCCAAAAGTGTGCTAGGCAGTCTTCTAGGGAATTACAGGTACTTGAGGATGCAACATTTAGACTGATGGATGATAACGAAAAAAGCTGGAAGCGTGATAATTTTAAAATGCAAATTACAGAAAAGAATGAGGTAATAACCAAACTAAGGAAATAAACTTCTGCCCTCTACAATGAAACACAATAGCAACATGCACAGTGTAGGTAAATGAGGTGTTTCAAATTTGGAAAACATAGAGCGGTTTTATAAACCCTGAGATCAGCAGGGCATTACTTTCACTGAAGCTGGGTGCAGCCATAGTCTGGGAACTCTGCTCGAGGCCGAGTCTGCTTAACCAGAGCAGAGAAAGGGGGGTCAAAATGCGGCATTGTGCAATGCACTAAAAATCATTAAGAATATAAAGCATTTGATCAAACCGTTCAAAAAAGATTCAGGTATAAGCATCGAGGAAGCCTCAAATCTGTTGTCAAGCTTTTTTGAAAAATTGGGCATTCGCAAGGTACAGTTTGCCAGATTATTTAACCTCACTTTGGACCCCAGTTCTGCTAGCTTCATACAGGTTTAAATGAGCAGGGAAATTTACCATGGGATGACATTTAAAGAGAAATTAGGAAACCATTCTCACCATATTGCCCCATACAAGATGCCAAAAAATCAGCCTTCATGACAGCTCAGGCAGATGATTTGCCACGTCTGTTCTTGCAAAACCTAAAAAGTGCCTTTTCACATTTTGATGTGGCCTATGATATACATTCAGCAGAATTCCAAACCACTTTTTTTCATGGCTTGCAATGAGAAATAGGGCCTCATTACATGGAAGGCGGTAAACCATGGTGCTATTAGCACCATGGCTGCCGCCGGTACCATACGGTACCACCATGGAGGAAAGGGGAATTACCACCCCATTCCAAGGTTGGTGAGGCGGTAATTCCCCCTTCCTCCATGGCCCTTCCCCATTCCCATTTTTGCCCCATAGGGCATAATGGGAATGGGGAAGGAGCTAATTATGGTACCGCAAATTGCGGTACCGTAATTAGCACCAAGGTCGCTTTGCGGGTCCCAACTTTAATGGCTGGTCTACACCAGCCATTAAGGTCGGGTCCCGCAAAGGGACCTCGTAGTACGGCGGTAAGGGTGCCCTTACCGGTACCGGTAAACCCTTACCGCCTACCGTGTAATGAGGCCCATAGTCTCGCAACTCACATGTGAGTTCACTAGAGACCAAAGTTTAGAGTGGATTCTCAAGCAGGCAACTAAAATCTATGTAGTAATCTCTCATGAGAAAAATGAGAGTAGGAATAAAGAATCAAAGCAAAAAGCTAAATAGTCTGCCCCTGCAGTGTTAGAGATAAAGGCCCTCATTACAACCCAGGCGTTAAGGGGTTAACGGCGCCGTAAAACGTGGCGGCGCCGTTAAACCCTTAACGCCTGATTACGAGGTCCCTTTGCGGGTGGCACTTTAACACCTGCTTTTAGCAGGCGTTAAAAAACCAACCTGCAAAGGGACCTAGGAGCTAATTACGGCATCGTAATTTACGGTGCTGTAATTAGCGCCTTCCCCAGTCCCATTGAGCCCTATGGGGAAAAATGGGAATGGGGAAGGGCCATGGCGGCATGGGGCATTACCGCCCTGCCAACCTCGGAATGGGGCGGTAATTCCCCATTCCGCCATGGCAGAGTCGGTAAGTTACCATGTTCCAACGCCTGGGTCGTAATGAGGGCCAAAGTCTGGGAAAATGCCTTCGAAGGCTACTCAAATAAAGAATGACACACCACATAACCAGAGGGGCGTGGCCATGCATGGGTAGGCAGCACCATCCCAGGCCACTGTGTTTCAATCCACAGAACCCAGCAACAGAAGCTCGTACATTAGTCCTAGGTATCTTGATAATTTGCCAAAGGGTAGATTTCACTATGCTATGTTATGGCTTAATAACACCCAGAATCAGATGTATAACAGGCCATACCAGGCATTGAGGGGCCAGTGTAGGTTTGACCCTGCCACAATGGTATATGTCAATCAGGCAAGGCCAAGGTATGTAGATATATTCATTGAAAATTGAAGTCAACAAAGGGAACAGTACCAGTCAAATGAGAGACAGAATGCAACTTATGGACCGCGCCCTTATGGTCCGTCCTCTCCACAGGTAGATCATGAACAGAAGATGGTCACCCCATGTTTCTCACCTCCCTACCCTGGGAATTCAGGGAAACAAAAACATAAATCAGTCTCCAGAAAAGCGTCAAAACAGGCCTGATCAATTTGAGTGCAACCAGCCTAGAGCACAGGGGTATGAGTTCAGTGATATGGAAATATTACAGTGATTAGAGGCACCAGTAAAAATGTTGTCTGAGCAGATAGGAAAACTGTGTGCAGTGCAGAAGCAGCAGCTGAGTGAGAGTGCAGAATTTAAACAGAGTGACATTGCACAGAACAGCGACAAATGGCTACTCAGGTTTCCCACGATGAAAGCGGAAATGACAATGATCCATCATTAAATGAACAAACTGAATTGCCAAGTGGTTCAAAACTGAAAAACGCAAGCAAATAATAATGACATAAGAAATGAAAACACACACAAGAAGGGGGTTTGGTTTAATTTAGAGTTGAACCAAATCAATCAGGTGTGTAGATGAGGAAGGGGAAAAGGGAAATATGCAGGAAGAACCCAAAGACCAAAGGGTCAGAAGACAATTTAAAAAGAACATGGAACATGAAATGAATTAAATAATAGGTGAAAATAGAAAATCAAATGAAAGAGTTTCATTATCTGACAATTCTAACAGTGATCGTATCTTCACAGAAATGGAAATGTTGCAAAGGACAAATATGAGTGAATCCCCTGAGGAGTATTTCAAGCGACAGATGTTCGATGGGACAGCTGACAGGTACGGTACCGGGAATAGGTAAGCATCACACACAAGATGTTGATGTTCTGCCACATGATGCTAATGAGGACACAGAACAATTCTACTCAATAGTAGAGGTAAATGAAAGGGACTCAAATGATGGAGAAAAAGCAGACGGGGAATATGGTTGGAACACAGGTGGTCCCAATATAGATGGGGGAAATTAGTGGCAAAGATCCAAATGAATTCGCAGGACAAAACAATAAACAGAGAAATTGAAAAGGAGATGAGCAAAAAGGGGGGTAAAATGTAATTTCATATGACCCTTTGCTTAACAAGAAGCCAGGCAGGTCTAAAGAAAATAAGCCCTGAAATTAGCATCAATTCACACTTCCTTTACATACTTGAAGAATGTGAGGACAGGTATTATGCCCCTGTTACAATTGAAGGGAAATGTAATGTTTGTGCAAAAGTGGACACATGCATGCAGGCAACCGTGATGGCAAGGAAACTATTGGACAGCCTAAATGAAGGTAAAACCCCACAAGACATGCTGAAATTTAGACAGAGTGAAGACCCTGCGCATAATTTCAATGGCGAAGAAATACCAGTGGACGGTGCCACTGAGAATAAGACAGGAGGTGGTGGTCACACCCATTGAAGAAACTCCATTCTTGTTAGGAACACTTTGCCTAAAGAGATTTTCACATCTCATTGATGCAGTGATTGCGGTGTTGTGGTTTCTGGCCAAAAAGGCGCTGAAACCTGAAAAATTATGAGCTAAAGTAGCAATGCAAAGGAATGCCACACCATTGCTAGATCAGACAAAGCAGTCTAATTGTATCTTAAGAATAGCTGTATACCTAGTATCACTGTCAATCACATGTGCCAGGAAGAAATACAAGGAGAAAAAGAAGAGCAGTCATTTAAGATCCATTTTGATCCCAAGAAAAACTCGCAAACACAGATAGATGAAAACACATTGGCCCTCATTACGACCTTGGCGGAGAACCATGGTGCTATTAGCACCATGGTCCATGGCGCTAAGTTGCCAACTCCGCCATGGTGGTTGGCGGACTTACCGCCCCATTCCGACCTTGCCGGGGCGGTAAGTCCCCAATCCCCATTTACCCTTCCCCATTCCCATTTTTGCCCCATAGGGCATAATGGGAGTGGGGAAGGCGTTAATTACGCCACCGTAAATTACGGTGGCGTAATTAACATCAAGGTCCCTTAGCGCCATGGATTTTAACGCCTGCAAAAAGCAGGCGTTAAAATCACCATGGCGCTACGGGAACTCGTACTCAGGCGGTAAGGGTCGGCGAAGTTTACGCCGGCGTAAACCCCTTACCGCCTGGGTCGTAATGAGGGCCATTGTGTTTTTATCTAAGAGATAAGGACTTTGAACAAAACATTGCTGCACATGAATGAAGGTCAGGCTCGAATATTGGTGCATGTGAATGTACACTCACACATGATTGAGGCAGATTTGGACTTGAAACACAAATGGAGTTTTATCAATGTGAATGTGTTCAAACAAATGATTGGCAGAGAAGAGATACCAAGTTTTAAAATAAAGATTCAAAACCTGTTTGGCTTAGATGACCCTGAGTTGGGACAGGCAATTGTGGAAAGATGCATGTTGCAAATAACAATAGGATCCAAAAGCATTCATCACAATGGATGGATTTTAACTGGAATTGAAGCTAAATTCTATTTTGGAAATTACATCATGCACAGAATGTGTATCATTTCGGATTTCTTGAATCAAAAGGCTTGGTCTAGATTGGCTGGAGCAGCACTTAAATTTGAGGACAGGAGGCTAGCTTGCCATTTGCACAAATTATGTCATATTCAATTGAACTACAAGTAAAGAAGGATGTTATTATTTCTCCTTTCACAGGGCAATTTGCAATAGCATTAAAGTACAGAAAGCGACAGCATATGAAATTACCCAATGTGTTTGTAAGTCTCCATGAATCCATGAGACATCAGGGGCTACAATGTGAATATACACCATTAGTAGAAATTGGGGATGGCCCCATTCGAAAACTGGTGAAAAATAAGGGGTGCCAAGACATTCAATTGAAAGAAGGTACAGCATTAGTGATGGCAGTGCAGGAATTACACTACACTGCTGTTCTAAATAACCCAGTTATTGGAAAAATCCCTGAAAGCAATGTCAATTCACAGCATGAATTGCCTGAGTCCTTAGAGTCTAAATGAAAGGGGATTTTCAGGATTCAATCTGTATACCCTTATGAATTAAAGGATTTGTTTTGTTGTCATCAGGACGATTGAATCCTACTTCAGGTGGGTGAATATGAAGCAAATTGAAATGGAGGCAGGTGTTCTGAGATATTTTAGGGTGACGTCTCTCCAAAAAGACACTGCCACACACCTAGAAGAAAGCACAAAAACACCCCCTTTACAGTATTTCGCAGAAATCTCCAAAATGGTAGAGGAACACATTCAAGCTGCAGACGCCTGCACCAATGAGGAAGAAAGAGCCCAGTTGAGAAAAACATTCATGGAATTCAAAGAGGTATTTGCCAAAGCTGCCTATGATTTTGGGTGCACTCATTTTCATGTTGCTACACTGTCAGGATTGTATGGTAAGGATTCTGTATTTGTGCAACAATAAAGGCTACCCTTGGCCTGTTTGGCAAAAATAACAAAACACTTTAGAGTGCAGAGGAATCAATAGACACATCCACTGTACCTCAAACACCCCTATATTAGGTGTGCTAAAGCCCAATAGTCAATGGGATCTGTGTGCAGATTTCAGAGAACTAAATAAGAGGGTATTTACCACTTTGGATCATGTGGCAGGGTATTGATGTGTGCCCATAGCCAAAGATATACAAAATCTATTTGCCTTTTTGTTTGGTCGACTGCACCATGCATGTAATTGTACTCCTTTTGGGTACATCAAAAGTGGGCGTGAGTTTGGGATATTTCTGAATAAAGCACTCCCAGATGGAGCTGAGAGAGGAACTGTGATGGATGTGGATGATGTCTGGTCCAAAATGAAGACATAAAAAGCCACTTCAATGAAATTAGACATGTGCTCAGCCAATTGCAAATGGCAGGGGCAAAGGTGTCATTGCAGAAAGTGCAGTGGTGTAAAACAAGGGTAAACTTCCTGGAAAATGAAGTGACAGAACAAGGGTTAAACCAACAAAAGAAAAAGATTGAAGCTATCAAAAATGTAAATGATCCCACAAATCTGAGGGGCCTGAAGAGTTTATTAGGGATGACAAGTTACAACAGGAACTGCATTGAAGATTATGCAGGAATCACACAACCATTGACTAAATTAGAAGCAAGCAGTGCCATGGAAATGGGAAAGGAACAATGTGAGGCGGTAGCCACGTTGAAAGATTGTCTGATAAAAGCCCTGTATTCAGCTTAGCCAAAGAATAGCCAAGATTGCTTTATAGAGATAGGATTCACAGATCAGTGTATGTCAGCAGTCTTATATCAACAACATGATTCAAATAACAAAACCATTGCATCTGGCAGCAAAGCATTGTCACATGTAGAAGAAAAATGTAGTGAATGTGAAAAAGCACTGGTAACCACGGTTGAGTGTTAGGGAAATTCTCGAGAATGGCCAATTTCCCTTACCTACTGAGTCCCTCAGCAGCTTTGCTGGATTTCTAGGATTTCTTTCTTTCACCTGATAACAGTGTGAGCCTTTTTTTCCCCACTCTTGCATGTGTTTTGCTGTGTATGTTTAACATGTTTGTGTTCATAGACTGTGGAGCCTCACCTACTCCACAGGCATCATCTTGTTAGTGTGTGTTACACAGCACCTTCAGTGCAGTGACATAGGGTTGTCTTTTAGACTTCCCAACTCAGACTCCATTTTCTGGGACTGACTACTGTCTCCCAGAACACATAAAGTTGCCAATAACTTTATTAGCCTCTGTAAAACCAAAGGTCCCAGTGCAAACCAATTTACATGGAGTACTGGAAACAGTTAATACTTATCCCATTTTGTCTATTTCTCTTGGAGCATTGTTTTTCTCCCTTTTCATCATGACTTGGCTGGTGGCAGTTGTAACTACCCTATTTTTCCTACTGCGGTTATCTTAAATAACCATGGTATTGTTTTAGGCTATCTTGGTAGTCTCAAACCTAAACCCGCTAGACCATATATGTTTTATTACATTTCTGGCTGAGTTTGTTTGACATTTGTTTTTGTAAAAGTCTTTCTCGTGTTTTACTCTGCGCGCCAAACCAGGTTTGATCCTTTGTTCACCGTCTTTCTGCGGGTTTCTATGCAGAAGCCCTCCTTAAGTGCCTGTATGTCTGGGGGGACAGGATGGGAGGGAGGGGTTTAGGACTCCCTGCACAGGGTCTCCTTGGAGACCCATGTCACACTCTGAAACAATTGGCTGTGGTGACTGTCCCGACGGGACAGCCACCCTGCTGTGTGATTGACAGCCAGGCTGTGTGAATGGGGGAAAACTGCATAAAAAGCAGGTCTCTGGGTCTGGAAAGGCAGAGTCGCCACTGGAACGAAAGAACTGATGAGGAACTGATACAAGAGGACCCCTACCATGGCTGAACTGCCCTGTGAAGCCCTGCTGCAGGTCTGAATCTTCGAACTCCAACGATAGAGAAGATCCTCCAGGAATGTTCTTCCCCTGAGCTGGTGGCACCAACTAATTCACCCAAACTGCAAGCCAGGACTCCCTCCTCTGGTCAGAATTGCTGTACAGAGCTACAGTGGGCCGGATAGCCAGGAAGGTCGGACCCTGCTTGGGTTTTAAGGAGCGCACCTTTTATTCGTTGCTTTGCTCTGCTGCTGGTTTCTTCCCTGGTTAGTGCAGGATCCTCCAGTCTTCCTACTTCGTGTAAGTCTGACAGTCGCTTCAAGAACCGTGATCCTGCAGCAACTACCAGGAATGTCCACCTCAGCTACAGCTTCTTCTCCATTTAAAGGTACTGTGTAAATCCGGTTGTGCATTTCGTACAGCCGCAGTGAAGGTGTGTGAACCTTTTGCCAATTTAAAGGCTTGTCCTTCTCTACTCTTTAAACTAACTTTTCTGCTGACCAACTTCATCCAGAACTCTTGGCAAAGACTTAACCGCAAACTACCCTGAACTGTGGGATCCTGAGCAAATGACTTCTGTCCTATTGACTTTGGCCAGAAGCCTATTTGATTGTATTCCATCACTGTAGTTCCTCTTTCTAAATTACCCTGCTTACTTACCTGTGGGTGCTGCTCAATTTTAGCCTAATCTTGTTTTTCCCTCCCTTTATAAATTGCTGGAGTGCCATTTTGCTCACACTTTGTTTTGAGTTTAAACTTGTCCAGAATCTATTGGGAGTGGTGTGGTGTATTGGTAACATTATTTTTCAACTGCTTTACTTTAGTGAAATGTTATACAACTGATGTGTAAATAAATGTATATTCTTTTAATCAGAAACCTTGAGTCAGTGTTTGTTTGAATGATAGTAATTGCTATCCTTTGTGTAACTATTTGATACTGGTCACTTACTTTTGAGATAAGTCTGGCTGCTCAGCCATCGCTACCACTTTTACTGTGTAGTACAGGCTTGTACCAAAGGTGAATTTGTACTGTCACTTGTAGTCTTAATTGTGTGTGGTGTTCCCAAAGAGTACTGCATATAATTCTGCCTAACATCGGGCATTACTGTATTTTGGACCCATTATTCAAGGGGAGCGGGTAATAGTTGAAATAAATCACCAGCCCGTTCAATTTTTGCAGAGTAAAAGAATCAGATCAAGAAACTTAGCTCAGTCAAGAATCAGATCATGGACACTAGCATTGCAGAGATTCCCAGTGGAAGTTAGATATGGACAGGATAAAAAGAGTCTGGTGGCCCAAGGGCTGGCAGACTTACATGACTGTGTGACAGTGAGTGCTACAGATGACACAGAGTTCCAAACAAATATGGTTGAATTCGAACAATCCTCACACAAGGCATTCTGTGAACAAACATGTATGGATCCCCCAATTGGTTATGTGGATGGATGTGCATACCACATGGGAGGTGATTCTGAAAAATAATTGGTGTCAGGATTAGGCAATGTGGTGGTCAAATGTAATGGCATTCCAAGAGAAAGCATGAGGTTAGGTTCCAAAAGTAGTGAAGTAGCAGAATTGGCTCCCATCTATAAGGCAATATCCACAGCGGTGGAAAATAAATGTAAAGACATAGTTTTAGTTACTAACTCTGATTATTCCCGGAACAGTTTCATAGAGTATTTACCATGGTGGATGTTGAGAAGAATGGTCACATATAACAAAAAGCCACTCAAACATAGGAAACTGATTCAGGCCATTGATAAGCCTATTTTAGAGAATGACATGATAATTAACTGGAGAAAAATATGAGGCCATCTGAAAACACCAGGGCAAGACAAAAAGGGGTATGACAAAGCAAATCAGTTAGCCAAGATTGGGGCAGTCATGGGGGAATTATTTCCTATTGAGCACCTGCTTGTGAAGTCCAGGTGGATGCAGTAACATGGTCAAAGTCTCAGGGAGCAAGTTATCAGCCTGTGACACAATGCAGTTTTGATACCGTTGATCAGGACTTGGTCAATACACAAAAAGTAGAAACCATTTTAGGTCTGTTCTACAACCCTTTGTAGGATGTAGAGCAAAATCATTTGACAGAGGAGGATTGCAAAGGGAGAGGGGCAATGAGGGTGTTTTTAAAGAATAAAAAGTACATTTAATTGAAAGATTGACTTTAAATTTGAAAATCTGTGTCAGGCCAAATTCAATGGGTGGTTCCCTTGTCATGTAGGGGTGTGATGTTACATCATGCTCATTGTGCTATAACAGCAGGACACAGGGGTTTGCAGAACACACTGGAAATATTAAAAGCATATGTCTATTGCCACATATGTCCCAAGATGTGGAGCTGCGTACTCTGGGATGTCTAGTGGGTGTACATTTTCAGTTTGCCTCTTACAACACATATAGCACCATTAATGGAAAGAGGTTTGACACCACGCTGGTCAGATTTGCACATAGATATCTTTGGCCCACTTCAAAGCTCAGCACGAGGAAACAGATACATGCTGACCGACACCTGTCTAATGCCCAAATGGTTGGAGTGCATTCGAGATGGTTTACCTCAAAATATCAAGAACAAATCTGATTGCGCATTTACTGTGCATTCGGCATTAACCAAAAGATAGAATGCCATAATGCTGAACAGGGAAAGCAGGCGTTGCAGGGGTCTCCCCTGCCCCCCCCAATGTATAGCACTATAGGCTTTGAAGGATGCAGGGTGGTCCCCTGCTTCCATGACATTGCAAATGGGGGACAATAAAGAAAAAAAGAGGAAAAAAAAGAAAAAAGCACCCTGTGGTGCCAGTTCTGACCCACGTTAGTGGGAGGGAACTGGTGCTTCGGGTACAAGAGAGTCGGCATCACACTTCTGCATGTGCCACCAAAAAAGATAAGTGAGGGTAGGAGGATGCAGGATAGCAGATAGTGATCTAAAGTGATCACTGCACAACAGGATTTTGTGATTCAATCTTTTCGTATTTGCAATTTCCGGATGCTCAGTAATCACATATATCCATTCCAGCACCTGACTGTAGTGCGCAAACAGCGGCCAGATTGCTAGTAAATCATATTTTCTCTAGGTTTGGTTTGCATCAAAGAATAGAGTCAGACCGTGGAAGTCATTTTACTAGTGATGACTAAGATGTGGAAAATCTTGGGTGTGAAAAGGAAACTGAATTTTTCCTATCGGCTATCTTCCTCTGGTGGTGTGGAATGTTGCAATACATCAATCATTGGCATTTTGAAAAGTTGTGTGGCCGAAGCATGGTCTAGCTGGGATTTTCAACTACCTTTGGCACTAATGGCCATTAGGTTAACACCATCAAAATCCACAAGCCTCACCCACATGAAATGTTGTTCAATGCACATATTTATTTACAGGTAGTTGCAAAGGGAAGTGGAATAAAACCAAATTAGTACATTGCTTCATACTTAACCTGTCGGTTTCTCTTCTAATTTAGGTTGGTAACTCATTTGCCTCAACAGCTCCCCTGGAGCCGGGTGTGGATGGAGGAGGACCCAGGCCCAGAATTCCTTCACTGAAAGGGAAGAACGAAAGGAAAAAGACCCGAGGGAGAGAAGGAGGAATCCAGATGACTACAAAGCATCCCATGCAGCTTGGGGGAAGACATTGTGTCCTTTTATTCAAAAACATTATCACAGTGGTGTTATTCTTGACCTTGATATGTGATGAGCCACTGAAATGCAAGTGCTGGTGGAACCGGGGCAGTGTCTAGCATTGTAGTTGAGGAAGCCCCAGGTTTCATTTTAGATAATAGAAGACTGTTATATCAAAATATTTACACTAGTGTGGATCCAGAGCTGGTCCAAAAATGGTTTCCTAATGCATCTGAGGTTAAATCTGCCCAAGTGAAAGAATGGGTGCAAATGTGTATGACGGAGCTTAAAGAACAGTAAGAGAGATCCTATTGCAGTTAGTGAAGACTTTCATGAACTCATCCCATTCTAGGCTCTGGCATGGCTGACCTCTTTCCTTTCCGGTCGACCCTCCCAGGTCCAAATGGGCTCCTTCCTCTCTGACATCTTTTTCTCCACCTGTGGTGTCCCCCAGGGATCCAACCTCTCTCCCTGGCTTTTCAACCAGTATCTGGCACTCCTTGCCCACCGCATCGCCGCTCTCTGCCCCTACTTCCAGTGCTATGCGGACGATACCCAGCTCATTTTCAGGCTACCCTCGGCCTCCTCCTCTCCTTCCCTCATCTCCGACTGTCTGTCTGCTATCCAGGAATGGTGTGCCGCCAATGACCTCTGCCTTAACGCCAGTAAGACTGAGATTCTACTCATCGGCACACCCACTCCCTCCTTCCCTGCAGCTCTCTGGCCGGCCTCCCTTGGCCCCCTTCCTGCCCCTACCTGCAAGGCTAAAAACCTTGGGGTCATCTTCGACTCCACACTCTCCTTCTCTCCTCATATATCTGACGTCTCTAAGAAGTCACACTACCAGCTGCACCTCCTCAGAGGTATTCTTCCCTTCCTCTCCTTCCCCCAGAAGCTCACTGTCTCCCGAGCCCTGGTTCTCTCAAGGCTGGACTACTGTAACAGCCTCTATCTTAATCTGCCTGCCTCCACTCTCCGCCCTCTGCAACTTATCCAGAACAGAACTGCGAGACTTGTCCTTGGCCTCAAGCCCAGGGACCGTATCTCTCCAGGACTGAAATCTCTTCACTGGCTCCCAGTGGCTGCGAGGATTAAGTTCAAAACCCTCTGCATTGTCCACAAGGCCTTCTGGGGCCTGGGGCCTAAATACCTTCAACTCTCTCTTCCTAAATATCTTCCTTCACGAGCCCTTCGCTCATCCTTCTCCAACTCCCTCATGGTCAGCCGCTTCTCGAAGCAACGAGCTGGGGGTAGATCTCTCTCCGCAGCAGGGGCCTCCCTCTGGAACAGCCTTCCTGCCTCCCTGAAACTTGAGGAGAACCATCTCCGGTTCCGGAAGCACCTCAAAACCTTCCTCTTCGCTTCTGCCTTCTCTCTCCCTCTCCCCTGCTAAACCTGCTTAACTCCCCACTGAATTCTGCACTAAACCTGCATCTGAGCCACTCTCAGCGACCTCGGTCCAGGTCCCAGCCACTCTCCACTTGCACTGCCTCCCTGGCTCCCCCTGCACTGTGGGACTGTCACTGCATCCCTACAGCCCCCTTCCCAGCACTTGCTCTGCACTTACCTCGCACTTGCCACCAGCTGGCCCTTTTATTTATTATTTATTATTTATTTATTTTTACGCTACTTACCTTGTACCGCACTTCCCCCCCACCTCCTCCCCCTGCACTTTCTCCTTTTCCCCTTACCTCTGCACTTGCGCGATCTGAATGACACCTGGCCTAGTAGGATCGTTTGTCTGTCTTCCCCTTGTTTCCCTCCCTCCCTGCCTCGTCGCGCCTTGAAACACTTGTGTATAGGCGCGTTACAAATATCATATCATATCATATCATATCATATCATAGGAAACAGAGGGGCGGAGAATGGCTGGTTTTCTGGTTGCAGCAATTGTCATGACTATAATTGGTGCTATTGTGGGGACAACAGTATTCATAGCTAATGCTGTATCTGTTAATACTTTGGGTGGTAAGGCCAGAGAACTGGTGCAGGATTTGAAAATAATTCAGCAAAGGTTGGCCATTCTTAAGCAGAAAGCGGTTGTTCAATACATACATCAAACCATCCTGATTCTTAATGAACAATCAATGGTACTGGAACATACCATCAATGTCCTTGTGAGACATGACAAACTGTTAGACAATATTTTGAAGGTGTTAAATCCAGTGGAAAGTCTGTTGACACAGTTTTTAAGGGAAATTCAAAATGGGGTTTCTCAGCTGATCCAGGGTCACATTCTGTTATATTTGGTGTTATCTGATATCATCCGTTAAATGGTGCTGTGAATCACCCAGAGAGAGGTGGAAAAAATCCAAAGAGAAAATTGCATTTGATATGGGGAGTGCAATTCGATTGTATATAGATGTGTCTGTTGTGTATACCAAATATCTCTCCAGAGTTCATTTATCAAACTAGATTTGTACATATTGTGGGTTTCAGGCAGGGGGACAAGTATATCAACATTGTGACTCCTGAAATGGTGGCTTTTTGAATTTGGAAGCCCTACTTGCATTTACTCCCAAAATTGGATACTTGTGTGACATTTAAGGAAGCAGAACTACATAGGTACCTGGAAGCCATTTATACCTGATGCAACATGTGCAATTTGTGGGTTGGGAGTAGATCATGGAATTGCTGATGGGGCTGAAGTGTCTATAAGTAACGCAAAACATGATTAGTTGGCATAATCCAAGGTAATTAAGCACAGGTGGTTGGTCAGTGCTTCCACATAAAATGTTATGGTGACCCACCTCACACGTGGTTCATTGCTGTCAAGCCATTGCAGTACATGGGCATTATTTGACTGTTCTGAAACATATAGTGTGGGGATTAACATTATTTCACTTGGGGTAGGCAAGATAGAAATTATTGAAATTTTCCAAAAAGATACATTTCCCATGGATCCCGAAACGGAGTATTTATTGATACATAAAAATGTGCACATAATTAAAATGAATTGCCCAAAAATAACATCACTATAAGTGATATGGGTTTGACAGAGGGAGATGCTTACACTGCGGGAACCTGGACGCAAAAGGGTTTGGTGATCGTAGCTGTATCCATAGTGTCTCTCTTGGTGTGGCTAATAGTGTTTACGGTCAGATTACACATGAAGATGTTCACATTATTGGCTGTTGAAAGAGGGGACATTCTGTTAAGTTGAGTGCATGTATTTTAAGGCCCATGTTAATTTAAATCAGCAGAAAAAGCCAAATCCATTGAGAAGGATCATTTGTTTTCTCATGCTCATGTTTCTGAAGAGGCCTTTGTTTATTCAAGTCCTTGCAGAAACAAGGGTGGATAATGTAGGTATAATTAATGCACACATTTCAACCATGCACCCATTTTAGCAGTGCCACTGACTTAGTGTCGATGTGAATTCATTCAAACAGGGTGATTTCGGAGTTTGCTGTCTAGTGTAGGCTAATAACACTTAACGTGACTATGTACTAATACATAAACATCTAACCTTAACAAACTAAACCGATTAGTAATTAGACTGGGGTTTGCTTAGGGCATACACTAACTGCAGGCTGGGATGAACTTGCACTGCAATGTTGATTTTGAAAATCACAAATTAAAAGTTGTTCAGCAGTGTAATGAACGTGAAGCAGAGTGCAATGAGCGAGCAGAATTCATTTGCAAGAATGGCCCTTTGTTTAAACAGGAAACACAGAGGATGAAATGTTGCAGATTCATCCGGGCTGGAGAAGGAGTGTGGTATATAGGTTATTGTTGGGAAGCAGAACGGGTTTTGGAAAGTTACTGGGTGATTGGCTAGGAAGGAGAGGTGATAATTGTCTGATTTCATGGCAGTGTCATCCGAGAATAGGGCCTGACAAAAGTAAAGAATCCATATGGGATATAAGAGAAGGGGGAGGTGAACAGAAGGTGGCTTATGAGCTAGGGAAGGAGGTGTGTCAGTGATTGGAGGGAAAAGATTGAATGGGAAAAGAAGGAACCAAAGAAAAAAATAAAAGATTGAGTGAGATTGGGCTGGCTGACTGTGTCTGGTAGCTGTTGTCTATGTGGGGGGCAGTTGTTGAGCTGGTGACAGTGAAGGAAGGAAGGAGGTGATTGGGTGCATGAGTGGGAGAGAGATGGCCCGTTCTATAGAAGACATCTCTCTGCCGGCCCAGCAGACAAAGTGTTGCTAAAATCTTGGTAAGCATGCGTGACAAATACATGATACATATCCATTTAGAGGTCACTATTATTCTAATTAGTGAAGTGTCAGATTAGACACAAGGAAAAAAAAACATCTCATCTTCATGCACAAGGGAACAGATGTTTTACTTTTCTGTGTGCAGATAATCATGTGTTGGAAATTGGGAGTTGTTGGCCTGTTGAAGCATTAGTTGTATTTCAAGCGTGCGTTTAAATATACATATGCTCTGCCAGGGTTTCTAAAATAGAAACCAGTTTTGATGTGCCCAGACGGGTAACTATTGTCTTGGTGAGACATTGAGAAGGTTTATTTCACCGTACTATGATCATAAATGCACTTTTATGTTATGAAAACTGCATTTTAATAAACTGCATTTAGATTTCATTTTTCCTACATCTGGTGTGTTATGGAATGCAATGCTGATGTGTTCTCTGCATTTGTTTTATTCTGTTTTGCAAAGGGAAGATAAAGTACCAGCGAGTATTTATCTGAAAACTGTGTCTGGTCTGTTATTTTGTGATCAGCCTCTTTCGTGATATATAGAGTGTGGAGTTTTCTGCATCTGAATTGTCACTGCCAAGGCTTAGTGTGATTGGGTAGCACTAAGTCTACCATTGTCCTAGCCAAAGCATCCCATGAAAAAAAAGACACAATACTGAGATAATTTCACATGCTTTAACAAGTGAAAATCAGAAAATCACGGGCCTAGATAAATGTCTTTTACAGCAGAAGAGCAGGTTTGCAATGTGGAGTGTGGCTCTAGTCTGAAAAAGGAAGTCCCTTCATTCTGCCTGTTATATTTTAAAAATACTAGACCAGTAAGTCTAGTTAATAGTCTAATGTGATGGAGCCGTGTTGCGTCAGTTTTTCTATCAATGCCATAGTGACTAACAGGTCTCTATGACAGTTACTTTACTTATTTGTGTTTGGTATTTTCTTCCACATTTACTTGTATCCCTAGGATTTGCAAACGTTGTGGGAGTAGATGACGAGAGAAACTCAAATCAATGACTCATGGTCAGAAATGTAAGTAATGCATCCGTATGTGATGTGGCAGTTTAGGCAGGGGAAATGGACCTGGGCAATCGGGACATGGAAGGTGAAGATGGTGAGAAGGCGCTTTGGGAAGGGGGCAACTGTGTTGAGTAGAGAAGAGTGAGTATGAGGAGGGGTATATGGAGCACAAGGAAGGAGAGGGGACAGGCTGCCTCTTTCGATTGGAAAGAGCATTGTCAGGGTATGGGGAACTTGGTTTTACTCAGTGGCTGAAGAAGCTAGTGAGGTGAATGTGTAATATCTGCTATTAATCAGAAGGTGGCTTTGGTAGATGCACAGTCACTCCATGATTTCCTGCTTGACTTTGGATATTACATAGAGTGACAATGGGGTTGTTGGGGAGGCGATAGTGTTCCACCATCAGGGAAAGGTAACAGCAGAAGAGCAGGGGGAACAATGAGAAGAGGGAAAAACCTGGAGGCATTGATCCTGAAAGAGACTGGGAGAGGATCTAGAGATTGTTCCAGCAGCATCTCATTATGAGAAGTCTAGGGCCTTTGCACCATTATCTGCCCATCCTGAGGGTGAGGGAAAACTTCCCTTGTGAAGTTTAGGACGGGTCAGAATTCATCTCAACTCCTAACATCACCCATATGGGGGCATTGTATGGAACTACTTTAGGTAAAACTGTCAGAATGAGATGAGAAATACATTGTAGTATACAACTTCTGTCTACTATCAGTTAAGCAGGGTGAGACAAAAAAGGGTGTCTAGGTCACCATGTCAATGTCCATGCACTGTAAAGTAAGGCATCTAGGATGTGTACACAGAGTGGACATCAGCTGCTTCAGGCCTCACTAATAGAACTCCCCCTGGTGATGACGGTGATGAAGGAGTGTTAGATAAAGCAATTTCTTGTTGCAGGTCACACTGTAGTAAGCAACCCTCTACCGCCATCACACTGGTTCAGCCCTAACACTCAGACACTCCATGCCCAGCAGAGCCTCAGCCACTGGCTACACCTGCTAACAGGGCCACTTTTCCATGACTAGTAACCACAGCATTCTGCGGGTTTTGGTGGATGTCAGTGATTATGACATTTGAGCAGAACTACAGATACAAAGTCATGTGGAATACGCAAAATGCAAGGATTCTGCAATTTGGTGGACCAGGAACACTTGGCAGTGGTAGATGCCATGGTTAAGAACATACCAAATAACCCTATGATCCCCCTGTAGATCATCAGGGAAGAGTGGAAAAAGGAGAGACATTCACTTTTGTGGGAGTGCAAAAAATGCAGGAGAGTCTCTGCTTTTAGGTGGAGCCAAATATAAATATATTCTGGCAGAACCTCTATTATGAAAGCATGGTGCTTGGAGTTACAGAATGTCTATGTTGCTTGTTAGAGCCAAATAACTTAAGACAGAGGCTCCAGGTCCTACCGAGGTACAATGAGTTAGAAAGCAGCTCTTTGGTTATTGGAGTTGGAGAAATTGAACCAGAACTTTCAGGTTTTTAGCATAGATCTAGGCGTTACAGAATGGATTCACTGGTTGGTTTTGACTGAGGATGACAGAAAAAAGGTTGTATTCATTATAGGAGGCAGTCGGATGCTTTTGAGTAGCTTGCAGAATTGCGTGCTATGGGTTATGGACGTTTGCAGGCAAAGGTCATGCATATCAGTTGCTACTGAGAGAACCAAAATCACCACCACGTTGGATTACATTTTATTTTATTTGGAGTACTTATAATGCGTATATCATGAAGGAACTAGGCAGGGAAACCTTCATCTAAGTGTTGATGTTACACTGGCAAATGACTGAAGGGAACGTGAGTAAATACAATCTCTTACTGATAACGTAATGCTTTTATTTGGTATAAACAGATATTTTAGCAGAATCAGTTCCGGGGGTAGATGGTTCCAAATTCTGTGGTCCACAATATAATGCTGTCTCTGTGATGCAATGTGGGCCATGAGTAATCAGTACGTGTTTGGCTGCAAGATAGCCAGAAACAAGACACATGTATGCATTTAAAAGCTAGACATAGAACCTTGCAGTCAATAAATTGGGAAATGGGACACAATGTAGGGCTAATCGAACATTTGAAAAGGAGGAGCTCTTATGTAATCTCAGAATAACACGAATGGCTGTGATTTAAACAGCCTGAAGACAAACATTGTATCTGAAATACCTAAACTCAAAGGCTTGGTGTAGTCCAAATGAAAATTAATGAGGGTACCAACAACTACATCATGGTCGTCTGTTGGTTTGACCTGGAGAGTCTTGCTAAGCAATTATAGATGGATAAACATCTGCTCGGACCACTTCATTAATATGAAACCTTTCCATATGCCCCAACTCCCTGACTTTAACTGGCACACACATCTTCATCATCTGAAGGGTCTCTTGTGTGGTCTTTCAAGTGGTGGGACTGCTGTTCCCTCCTGCCATTGTCATACACTAAATAAATAGATGAGCATTATCTTTTTTTTTAAGTAAGCTTTTCAATTCTGTATCATTGAGACATCTTCTGTGACTGAGACATAGCCCCTGCTGGCTTCATGGTGGCCAAGGGGCAGCTCATGGTGTGCATAGTTCATTGAAGAAGTCCAGATGGCCATACTGTCAATTTTCCCAAGAATATTTGTTGGGGATCATCATACTTACTCGGTTGGCATGTGTTGAGAACAGACATGTGCTCCACAGTGAGTCTGCACAATTCCCACGGGGACCATGTTCCATACAGACAGCCAGACTGCTGGAGGAGTCTGTTTCATGGCGTCTATCATGACAACTGCCTACACTTTCCTCATTCTTAGTCTGTGAGCAATCTTTCAAGAACATATTTAGGAGGGGGTGATCCATATTTCCCTTATAACAATGTGTGGATCCTGTTGGAAGGTTGAGAGTCGTGTCCTGGCCAATTGCCCTGGTTCTTCATATGTTGCATCTGCTGCATGCAGGCATACTCTTCCCATTGATTGTGTGGGATAGTTATATTTCCAAAGTATACCATAGTATACTCACTTTTTTTTATAACAGATTCCACACTGGATGGCCTCTTCAAATGGCTATGCTAAAGAGCAGACCTTTTCCAACGTTTGCCACTGTGTAGTTGTTAGATAGACATGTTTCAGTTGCTGGTTCTGGCTGTTGCAATATTCAGTTACAATGTTGTGATATTCTCACTGACACTCCAGCATACCAAGGGATAAAAGCAACACAGTCAACTTTGCAGTTTTCCTCTGGTTACAAGGACACTGCAGGTTTCCTGACATATGTTGGGTACTGTACAACTGGCTAAAGTGGGTGCAGATCTTTTAGACTACACTTGCCATCCTTCAAGTGACAGGTACTGACGTATGGAATGTCTCATGACAGGGTGAGTGGCATGGGATAAGCAGGGTTCATGCATGGTTTTGGAAATCATCAGGGTAGCTCATAACGTGACCCATTGACAGATGCCACTAAGCCTACTTGTAAACCACTGGAAATGAGCTAATATACTACAACCGGCTTTCCTTTCTCCTAGAGATCTTGTGTGGGACTTGCTAGCAAACCCTTCCATATGGCCTGCTGGAGAAGGACATTAAGAAGTTGTTGCCCGGGGATTTAATGCTGACAGGTATGTGGCCAGGTGACCCAGTCTCCAGTGATGACCATGACATTGGTGTGTTGCCCATTATAGGGTGGACCTACCTACAAACACAGTGGTTCAGTGTCAGCACCACTGTTTCAACAACTCTGTCATAAAGGCGTGGCACAGATGTTCTCATTAGGCAGGCCCAATTTGCAATTTGCCAGCAGGTTTGAAAGAGATCAAGGAGACATCTCAAGCCACATTATTATTATTTTTTGTTTAAGTAGGTTGTGAAATCTGTTGCCAGCATTACATCAGGATTATCATTGAATAGACTGAGCTTTCCTGTCTTTTGCAATATTTTGTAACACTCTCTAAAGCGTATGCAATGTTCATCCGGCCATTGAGGGGGAATTAAGTTGTCTGTGTACTGTGAAATCTACAGGCAAAGATGGTGTTCTGACAGGGTTTGTCTAAATCTATGAATAAGCAAGTCTCTGTGGTTTAATGGTGTGGGGTGGTAGTGAAAATATGAACTCTGCTTGAAGCTCAGAGGTGGGAAGTTGACCTGTCTCTTTTCCTTTTGGCAGGCATGTGAATGATGCAGTCTCATATGGGACCTCAAAAAAGAGGCCCCCAAATTAGTTACACAATTGATTGTGTGTGTGGCAAGTAGCAAGATGTTCTTATGCATTCCTGTTGTTAAATACTGCAACATGTTTTTTTATGGTTGAGATGGCCCTAAACTCTCATCCTAGTAGGGGTCTGCTCAACATATCTTGCAATGAATGCTGAATACATGCTGACTGGTAAGCTGGTGCTTTTGACATGACTCATTGGAAAGCTGCATTAACATACCAAAAGGTTTTTCATACTTTTTTGGAAAATACTTAGATCTGATTGCGAGGAAGTTTCTACCAATATCGTCCTGTGCACAGAGCATGCAACTGACAATTGGACACATTTGTGAATGCCTGCACCCTCTTGTTCTATCTTATGTTCTCCATAAATATCTGTGGTATTGTCAAATACGATGCATTTGAGTCTTGTACTTGACTCGAGGAATTGAGCACAATATTGGTCATGTTCTTAATTGTCATCTCTATTAAAGTAAATCCTAGGAGGGGATTTTTCAGGAATCACCTCTCGTTCATTATTTGTCAATTGCACTTTTGTTTGCTCTGGCGATGTTATTTATTCTCTCTTTTTGCACCTCAGATGATGAGGGCTTCTTCCTCCGCGTACTCCTTTGTCACCTGATTCGCTTGCAACAATGGTGACTGCAAGATTACATGTGTTCTCAATGCACCAGATTCACTTGAGAGAGATGCCTCTTTCCTTTGCAGTTGAAGCAATCTGTAGCAACTGTTTGATCGGTGTGGCTGGCGTCCAGATCCATATACTATCTGGGCTTCCCCAGTGTACACTGCTGCTGCTGGCAACAAAAGGCCAACAGATACATTGCCCATCTTTCATATGCCCTAACATGCTTTGGTACTCTGGACAATTCCGAATTCAGACATTATCAGTGCAATCACTTATGTCGTAGAATAACTAATGACCCAGCTCTGCCTTGGCATTCTCCTCTGCCTTCAAAATGTGCATATCCCTAAAACTGCTTAGATGTTCTCCCCCAACTTCAAAATGCTTGTGAGCCTATCACTGTCTTGGTATGCTCCTCTGCTTATGTAAGGTGTTTCTCCCTATGTTACGGTAAGAAGGGGTGAGTAGCGACCTGTAGGAAACCTTGCCATGGGATAGTTATACCTTACTGCACACATGTGCAACATGAAAACCGAGAGGGATTATTGAGAAACCCTCATACGAAGGCCTATGACAGCTCTCCATTTAGGCAGGCTTCCCTGAGGGCGATTTGTCTCATTCCAGGGTAGTCAGCCCTGATGACTGACAGTTATACCAGGAAACTGGTTAAATAAAAAAGAACCAGTTCATGTTCAAGGCTTGGGCAGCTTTGCTTTCCTTTATGCAACTGTATGCGTAAACAGGATTTCCATTACAACATTGCACCTTTACAACTAAGAGCCCTTTGTGTGTGGCGCTTTCAGTTCATACATGGAACCAACAAATAATGAATTGACCTCATGAAAGATGATTAACTTTCACAATTTCAGTCACCTGGGCAGAGGGGTTTGTGGATGGGGGTATTTCAGAAGTAAACAAATAAATAAATAAATAACTGGCTGGGGCACAGAAACTCTTTGGCCCCATCAAATAAATAATTAAATAGCATGAATCCAGTATCTGGGAAGCTTGGTATTGGGAGCAAGGTCATTCACCTTTGTCAATTAAATAATTAAATAACATCACACCAGTATCTGGGAGGCTTGGGACTGGGAGTGAGTGCATTCACCTTGGTCAAATAAATAATTGAATAACATTAATACAATATCTGGGAGGCTTTGGATTGGGATCAAGTTCATTCAACTTTGTCAAATGAATAATTAAATAGCATCAATACAGTGTCTGGCAGGCTTGGGATTGGGAGCGAGTTCATTCACCTTTGTAAAATAAATGAATAAATAAATAGCATCAATACAGTATCTGGGAGGCTTTTACTGGCCTCCTGTTTGATGGCACTAGTTCTGATCCAAGCTCAGCCCAGTACTCTTAATCTCCTGGTAGCGGCAGACTACCACAAGACACACAACACCTAGAACACAGACCCACATATACACAATGAGACTAAAGTGGGGAAATCCACCCACCACTTCTCAGTGCATCGTGGGGTGTGTACTCTGCCCACCCCGAACATACCATACTCCACTGAAACCACTTATTCTAAACTGTGAGTGCCGGGTAGATCAATATCATCCTAATGGCCTTGACAACTGAAAAGTCCAGGGTAGAATAGATAATGGCATCAGAATATAATCTGACCAACTGTGCTTCTTTCTCTCCTCTTAACTAGTTGCCACGGGAGAAAACTGTCGCTCCAAGCCGCTATGCACCACATGAGTAACACATGGCTGTGGTAGTTGTTCCTCTGTTCTCTGAGATCCTTTGCAATACACTTTCCCTGGAAACAGGGGAAAGAAATGAAAAAAAATCAACCACTGCGGATGGACCCAACAGCCCAAGCCCAGACCTACCTGGCCTCTGAGGAAAAAGGGACTGCCCCCTTTTTTCTCTGTATCTCAGCGGGTAATTCTCCACGACTCTCCACCACCGCAAGTCCCCTTTTTGGAGCACCCCAGGCTGGACTGAGTTAAACCACTTCAGAAACACGTACTGAGGAACAAAAGAAAAAATCAGACTGATCCGCTCCCCCACACTGACAGGCCTGTATCAACTAACCAAGCCTGTCTAGGTAAACAATGAGGGAAGGTACAGTAACACAGTAACGCCATACAATAAATCCTTTCCTCCCCCTCACTTTTCCACTCCTACCTCGAAACCAAGCACACAGCTACGTGAGTAACCAGCGCTGCTCTGCCCCTCACAGAGCAGCGCTCTCAATATCGACTGCACCGGGCAACTTTCTTCCTCGGCTCCAGACACCAGCATGAAAGAACAAAGAAATATCAAGGCTGGGTACCACAAATGAAATACACCAATCACGGGCTGAAAAGATACAAGTATCCTTTATTACGGTACAGTTTACAAAGCAAAACAGATAGCTATTTGGCCCCAACACCTCGCCATTTGTACCAGCCAACACAGTGAGGAGAGCGAGGTACTGGACATCTAAACATTGTCATTTTTATCCATTTCCTACAATATTGTCCAGCCTCTCTTCACATTATTAATGTGTATCTAGAGTTTGTGCCTAGTTTGTATGACAGATTTTACAATATTATGCAAAGGATTACATGAATTTACATTTCCATGAAAATACAATGGTGGTATAGGTTCTCGGATCTGCGGTGAGCCTTGTTTCAATAACCTCTTACAATGTAGTTCAGCTAAAACATACAATCATCGTTTACTCTTCATTGTTTCAGTGTTTATACAAGGATGAGGCTTGTGAGCGCAGACAACACACAAATAGCAGTTCATATGAAGCACACAGTTTCTTTGCTTGAACAGTTGGCTCGCAGGCAACCTAAACATTAACAGAACTCAAAGGTCGGTCGGCTCGACTTGCAAGACGAAAACACAGACCACTATTTTAGAATATGGAACACAAGTGAAAATCAAAATGGCGGACAAATCTTAAAATGGCGGCGAAGTAGAAACTCAAAAATCTGAGCTTTTGCAACACGGTTTTCCATGTAACGCGATTGGGCTTAGGCCAATATTCAATATAAGGAGGCACTATATAATTACGGTTTAACAAACCCTCGTTTTGGCCTAAGCCAATAGCTTACTAACTATATTTGCTTTACTCGTAACTCTACGTTTCAATGTCCGTACATCCCGAATCACATTCATCAGATATATAGATTGCCATTAGATTCTTGACAGTAATATCCTCCATTACAAAAACTTTAGTCATCTTTTCGGGTGCAAGTATTTTCAGCCCTAATGTACCTACAGTGGTGCACAACATCCCCCTTACATCGAACATATGGCAGGAAGACAGTGTATCCAACAACAGCAAAACAATAGAATAACAAGGACTATCACTAAAACCGAGAAGAGTTTCCATCCCAAAGACCGCAAAAAGTCCCAAAACCAAGCACTAAGATCCCAATTTCCCTCAGGAAAATGTACTTCTGTACTTAGGACATGCAGATTTTGTATTGCCTTAAATATGGTAGGGGAGGAATCAGGTGCGAAAACGCATCAAGCAGATCCCACTGATTTACATACTCCACCACGCTCAGCCATGATGATGTCTAACATCATCCAGTTCTGTTGAGCTACTAATCTAATCGCTTTCTGTTCTAACATCATATTGTAGAGTATGTCAGTGGTTCGGTTGATGGGTTCTCCTATACTTTTGCCAATTTCCTAATATCCTCGGAATTCATGATCTGTCCCCAAAATGGCACAAACGATTTTGCTACATCACCCATGATCTGTGAAGGAGTATCACTGTTCTTGTCCCACCTTGGACGAGCTCTAGAGACCTCGGAGGTGCTAGCTACGAATACCCCTGTTAGCAAGATACCTGAATAACAAGTACCCTGCCAATCTCTAGGTAACCAAAGATAAGCTTCATTACCGCATATGAAATAAGCAGGATCACCTACATACAAAGGTCGGTCCTCACTCGTCAAATTCGCAATATTGGTACGACCCTTAAAAGTACCCATTGACTGAGGTCCATTCCTTTGTATGCAGAAAGAAACAGAGTGGGGGCTGTGATTAATAGTGTAAGAAGGAGTCGTGCATACCGGTTGCCTATGAGAGCCATCTTGAAAGATATTAACAATTGGAAAGGTCTAGAAAGTCTATCGGAAGGCCTAATAGAAGCAAGGTTACGTTTACTCTTATTTGCAAAAAGAGAACATCCCAGAGGCGTCAGGACTGGCCTTTGAAACTCGTTCAAATTAGTCCCATCGAAATTCCTTTAGATGCTATCATTCCAATGACCAAAGAATAGTGCCCTTAGAGAGGCGTAGCATGCAGTAGTTAAAGGCAAAGGATGAATATACCAGCACAACCCTTTTTCTCCGTGTTGTGGCAAATGCAAACATATCCAGCAATTAGATTGATTCAGAATTGCATGGGTCACAATCTTAAGTAAAAAAAGTGTATTGTTGTGATAACTCTGTCTGTGTTGGGAATCTCTAGGAAATAGAGTGTGCAGATGCACAAAAGGAGAAGACGTAGTAGCAACACTCTCAGTGGGTTTTAAAGTTTCAAATGGAAGTACCCCATCTATATACCAAAACCCTAAAGCGATGATTACTGTTAGACCAATTAACAAAATCAAGAGAAAACAATAAGTCCTCAAGGACCATGAATTTGTATGTCCAATCTCTTTGTTAGCCCCACAATCGATTGGTTGCTTCGTACGAGTAGGAGTAGCAACAGGCATTGTTCCTCAAAAGTTCGTTCCGGAAGGTTTCTGCAACGGACTCCTTAAGTTTGTTTGTTGGTGATCTCCTGACCAATGATCTTAATTGAAGATATCTTTGCCGGTCCCAGCCACTTACTTATGTTTCAATGAGAGAGTGGCAAAGGACTAGCTCAACAGTCATTTCCCATGGGCACAGCTGTGCTGTGCTGTAAGTCTAGTGCCGTGGATGCAGATCGTACCTTAAGACTACAGGCACTGTGTGATCTGCGAACAGAGTGTCGTTGCTTCCTGATGGAAGTGGTGAAACAGAGGAAAGATTGCTCAAGGGTGCAGAAAGATCCGAAGAAGAATTCAAAGACAAAGGAGCCATCTACCCAGGCCCCACGGGCTCAGGAAGTATCTCCGAAACACCCTTGATGTTGTTCAAGACAGATTGATTATCAGAAACATAACAAGTGGTTTCCTTCTTTTCTTCTTCCTTGAGTGGCAAAGGAAAATGTATTAACTTGGTGTGTGTTGCTTGGATCCAGTGTCTCCTGCCTGCTACTCATACAGCAGTCTGTGTGCCAACAGGACCTGGAACGGTTCTCACCAGCGCGGAGCGAGACTGGATGCTCTCTCAAACGACTTTTTTAGCACCCAATCCCCAGGTCAAATTCTATGACCTGGCCCCTAGTATTTAACTGGGAAGGCTTCTTGCACTTGTTGGTAAATCAAATACACAGTTTGAGTTAACTGGTCACAGTATTCAGCAAGAAGCAAATGCTCCACATCTTTCAATGCTCTGGGTTTCGGCAGATTCTAAATGTTAGCTGGTCTCCCCATTACTATTTCATATGGGGAGAGTCCAGTTCTAGTCTGTGGGGTCATCCACATGGACAGTAGAGCTATCGGTAAGGTGTCTGGCCATTTCAATTTACTGCTGGCACAGACTTTTGCAAGCTTGTTCTTCAAGATACCATTATGACGTTCTACAAGTCCAGCAATCTGAGCGTGTCTAGCCGAATTAAACCGTTTATCGATCTATAATCCCGCGCATACTTGCAAGACTACAGCAGCAATAAAATGTGGACCATTATCCGACCAGATGACCCTCGGCAACCCAAACCTAGGAAAATATTCCTTAAGCATGGTTTTTGCCATTGTTATTGCTGTGGCATCTTTCACAGGGAAGGCTTCAACCCACTTGCTAAAGGCACAAATCATTACTAAGACATATTTGTAGTTATAGCAGCGCTCCTTCTCGATGAAGTTAAAATTAATCACCTCAAAAGGCATAGCGGGTGACCAAAACAACCCCTCAGTGACATCGTACCCTTCGCCACATTATGTTGTAAGCATACCATATAACTTTGAACAAAACACTCAGCAGTCTTTGAAATGTTTACATTTACCAAGACAGGTTCTAACAATTTACACATTTTTCCTAGCACATATGTGAGCAGGACCATGAGCCATTGTAACCATGGCGGTGACATATGCATCGTGTAGCATCCATCTTTTCCTTTCGTTGTCCACCCAACAACCTTCCTCATCCAAACTTGCTAAACCCTCAGCCCAGTGTTTAAGTTCTTTTGGAGTGGCATCAGCTTGAATATTCTTTATCGAGTCAATCCCTTCATCTACTGTACAGATAATTGTAGTTTCTTTCCTGACATACATTTCTGAGTATAAATCAGTAGCGGTCCATTTTCTTGTGAATGCTAGTTGAGTAGGAAGCACAAGTGCTGAGAGTAGCTGAACTATCAAGGTGCCATGTTGGATTTTTGTTCTGTGTGAGGTCAAGAAACCTCGTTCTGCCCATAGTCTACCGAAGTTGTGAACCACCTCAAAGGTATACTGGCTATCTGTAAATACATACATGCCAACATTCTGTGACCAAAAATCTGTAGGAATCGTAAAGTTTCAAAAATTGGTATGTGTTGCCACTAAATCGGTAGATGGTAGGACTGCTTAAAAATTGGTAGGGTTGGCAAGTATGTAGGATGGGGTGGCCCGTTAATGAGCACAACCCTTTCCTCTCCCTGTTTTCCCTCCAGTCACCTTTCACTCAGCCAATTCTTGCCTGTGACACCCCCGACATACGGCCTGGCAGACACCAGTTTACATATATGGGACAGCATTGGTCGCCCATCAACCCAACCTGATACACTTGGCCAACACACACTCAAATAGGGAACGCCCAAGCACTTGTTGGGTCCATCATGCATCCATGGTTCACTAATTTCTAAAGCACTCATCTCTGAAGTCTTTCAAAACCTTCACAGGAATATATTTGTCCCAACGAGGTAGGTGTTGGGGGGTGTGTGTGTGTCTCTCTCTCTCTTTCCTTCACTGTACGATCCCAAGTATGTGGTTGTCCTGACAGCCTTGCAAAATGTCTGTCTTGGGTTGATTAAGCTATGGATAAAGTAGCACTGCCCTCTTGGACAAAGACAATTTGCTGGAGAAAAAGGTTTGCAATTGGGATAATTTATATACCCACAATCCATTGCTGATATGGCTCAGAACTGGAGGTGAACTTCCGGCGATGGCTACTAGGGGCGCTGTGGAGTGTGTGACTTGGCTCTTATGGATTTTCCTATTTTCACATTTCAGGTAAAAGGTTACTTTTTTCCAAACCTTTTTAAACCCACCATAACTTTGTTGGTGTTGCTAAAAACATGGCCAAATACTCCAACTACAAAGTTCCTCCTTCAATATATTAGGGACACTGGGAAGTGGGAGGAGCTTTAGCAGAGTTGCATGACTGACAAGGGAGACAAACAGCGAACATCGTCTCTCCAGATGGGGTGCGGGGAGAAAAAGCAGGCACTGTCAGGACTATACTGCACTGATGCTCCCTAATAAGGGGGAAACCAATTATCTAGTTGTCCTGACAGACTTTCAAGATGTCTTTCTTGGGTTGATTAAGCCATTTATAAAGTAGCACTGCCCTTAGACAAAGAAATTTCCTGGAGAAAAAGATTTGTATTTGGGCTAATTTGCATACCCAAAATGCCTTGCTGTTGTGGCTCAGATCTGGCGGCATATATATATATATATATATATATATATATATATATATATATATATATATATATATATATATATATATATATGTATATATATTTTAAAAGACACCCAGCATAACATAACAAATCACTGAATCCAACTGCCTCTCAGTAGACTTAAATTGCAATATTGGAAGTTAATTTTAAAACGTTTTCGCTAAAAGAACTATATGCATCCTAAAAATGGGACCATTTTCTCTTGGTTCGTGTTGCAGTGCAGCGCCCACGATGTGGGTTTTCTATAGTCTCCAAAAAATATCAAAACAAATATTAATGCTTAGGGTCTTCATAGTGTAGCATTCAACATGAAAAGTTATTCGGCAACATGTTCCTCTATGGCCATAAAAAATCATTGCCATGTTAAACTAGACTGAATTATAGCTGCCACTCCTGCCCTCTAAGGGACAGGCTTAACACTCTTCTGGCCCAAGATGGCCAGGCCAGCTTGCAGAGCCACAGTCCTGACCCTAAGCGGCTTGGAGGCTAAACCACAGAGACTCACTTGGACTGACGGCTGTGTCCGTCAAGGTCACTGGTAGTATTTGGGAGTATTAAGGAGATGTGGAGGAGGCAGGACTCTACCCATTCCTCCCCAGGATTAGGAATGGCTGTGCAAGAGGGCAAGGAAGGAGCAAAGAGAGAGAATGACTGAGTCTGGCACTTGTACACAATCACAATTCTAATCCTTGCCATTCAACCATCCCTAACCTTGGGAGAGAGTTCAGCATTCTACACGCGTGTTACCTGAGCATTGTCAAAGCGCTGTACTACTGTGGTCAGTTCTAGAAATGGAAAACATGTATGAGGGAACTGTCACCTCTTTGGAGGGGCAAGGCTTTTGGAAGGAAGTGGTAAGGACAAAGGGCATGGTCCCCTGCCAGGTAGTGCGCCACAGTATCTCTTCATAGAACTCAATCCTAGCGATTTGCATAAAAGCAAAGAGCATTATGGGAACATCATAATGTGCACAATTCAAAATGTTAAACATGTCCTATAGTGATTCAGTAAGAAGCGCTTTTAAGTGTATAATGGACTCTTTTGTTTTGATTAGTCACAACATTCACCCTAATAAAGAAATGTCTGTAAAGTACAGGACATATATACCACATACATGCCAACATTCTGTAAGCAAAAATCTATAGAATTTGTAAAGTTTCAAAAATATTTAAAAAATTGGTATTTGTTGCCACCCAATCGGTAGGTGGTAGGACTGCTTAAAAAGCGGTATCCTACTGCCTAAATCGGTAGGGTTGGCAAGTATGTAAATATGTTTACTCTAAGCCCTTCGGAAAGTTCACAAGTTTGAGTCAGTGAGATATTCTCTGCGGCCTGCGCAGAGTTATGGAAATTCTCTTGGTTTCCACAATCGTGCTTAGTGTAGTGATGGCATAAGCAGAAGTGAATATACCATCTGGAAGTTTGAAGCAGGAGCCATCACAAAACAGCTCCCCTTGCGGATCATTCACAGGTGTATCATTTAAATCAATCCTGCCTTTGGTTTCTTGCTCTGTGGTATAGAGGCAGTCATGTGACATTTCGTCACTGCAAGCAATACCTTGGGGAAGAGGTAACAATTGAGCCGGATTCAATACGCAATACCTCTTAATTTGGATATGCGGTGCAAATAGGATTAGTTTGTATCTCGTTAATCATGCGGAACTAAGGTGTTGTGTTTACGTTCTGTTTAGTAGAACGTCTACGCAGTGGGGTACCATTACAGTTAAAGTGTGAGCTAAAAAAATACCCTCACTTTGTTTTACAGACGCAGCAGCAGCAGCGACAGCTCTCAGACATCTCAGTAAAAGACATGCAACAGGATCAAGTGTGGAGGGAAAATAACCACACAGTCTATTCTTCACCCCATGTTTCTGTGTTAACACTGCCAAAGCACATCCATCACATTCATGCACATGCAACACAAAGGCCTTATCATATTTTTTGGAGTGCCTAAAACTGGTACTGGACACAGTGCAGTCTTGAACAGATCAGAAGCTTTCTGGTGTTCCAAGTTCCACAGCAGTGTCAAAGAAATGCCCTTCTTTGTCAATGCCAACATTGGTTTTATCACTAGTGAAAAGTTTGGGATCCACTGTCTACAGTAAGAAGCCATTCCTATCAAGGCTCTAACTTCTTTCTGTGTATTTGGGACAGACATGCTAGAATTGCTTTTTATCCATTCAGGTGTCAATCTTCTTTCCTCCTTTGACAGGAGATAGCCTAAATAGGCGATCTCCTGTCGACAATACTGAAACTTCTTTAATGAAGCCTTATGCCCAGGTTCTGCTAGATGAATAAGCAATAACACAGTACCCTCTTTGCAAGCACTTTCTGAGTCTTCAGCTAAGAGAAGGTCGTCAACGTACTGCAACAATGTACAAGTGGTGTAACGCTAACCTGGTATCCACAGGGGCGCCACACAATACTGGATGGAGGTCTCAGTGCTATCCCGGACCCCTCTTTGCTTGGTTATGTGGCAGACGTTGGGTAGCGCCTATAACAGGAGAATGGAGGGTTAAGATACTGGTTCTGTGATGGGTGGACTCCCACCTCCCTCTGGTCCAAATCCCCTCCCTTGGGGTTATTTCTCATCTTAAGTTTTTGTGCGTTGAACTCTCCATCCTGCGTCTCTGTGCAGGGGCACGTGGTTGGTTTGGGCGTTCCGTGGACCTAGTTGCTTCACTGGTCCGTGTGCCCTTATGTCAGGTCCAGACCGGCTCTGATTCTGACTCTGCTTGCTGTCTTCCAGGTGAGTTATGATGTCTTTTCCATCTTTATTCTGTCTCTTTCTTTCCCTCTGTTTTCTCTGTCTTCTCAGCGTCTTGCTCCATTACGCTGTTCCCTAACAATGTCTCTTTTTGTCATCACAGAGATGGTTGCGATCTCAGAGTTGCTGCGCCGATGGCAAAGACCACAGTGAGTTATTGATGTGCGGAGCACTACACTGCTTATTGGTGTTAATTGCTAACCTGTGTTCTCTTCTCTTTGTATAGGTTGCGGTGATGTTCCGGAGTGATGAGCGATCGAAGCGCTGCTTGCCCAGGTAAGTGCTAAAGCTGACCTTGTTCCTTCTCCCTTGCAGGTTGGGGTGAAACCCGGAGATGGGCGAGGTAAGAGAAGCACAGGGTGCTGTCAAGACTCGCTGCTTGCCCAGGTAAGAATTGTTATTAATGCTGTCTTTGTTTCTTTACCTTTGCAGGTTGCTGCAAACTCCGGAGATGGGCGAGATAAGCGAAGCGCAGGATGGACTCACGACTGGTTACTTCACAGTTCTTGCTCGCTAATGCTGTTCCTGTTCTTCCAGGATATTAATGGAATTGGATCTAGGGCTTCAGGATTGGGCTGCCGGAGAATCAGATGAGCAGGAGCTGGACACGGTGAGCGTTACGCTGCAGGAGTGCAGAATAACGCAAAGCATGTTCTGCTGTTTGGGTGTGGTTTAAATAGACCAGGTAAAGTAGTTCCAGGCCGAGTAGTACCAGATCCATCCATACCCAAAACACTAGACCGCATGGCTTGGTTCTGAGCTGTGTAATAGGCCTCCATGGTGGATTAAGGTATACTGGTATTGCTTTATTCCTGATAATGAGCCTGGTGGACTGACCCCATGCATGTTTCTGATGGAGTTTTAAGGCCCTTGGGGCCAGTGTGAAGGGCTTTAGCCCCACTGCTGCCAGGGGGCTGTTATACCTCATGGGGTCAGGGGCATGGATCGTGACAGTGGAAGACCACTCAGGTGTGTCAAGCTGCTCTTTCAAAGCCCTACTATAAATGCTCAGACTCTCTGTGTACCCTTGTGGTGCATGGGTAAATGTAAATGAGTGCCTCCCTAGGGTGAGCGTGAACAAATAACTACTATCCACGTGTATGGGAATTCTAAAGAAGGCATTCTTAAAATCCACCACACTGAAATGAGTAGTAGAAGCTGGGATCATTGTTAATATCGTAGTTACATCAGGCACAATTGGAGATTGCGGAGCAACAACCTTATTGATAGCGCAAAAATCGATAATGAAACGAAAAGGAATTGCATTATCCCCTTTCTTATACACTGGTAAAATCGGGCTATTGCACAAACTTCCTGCAATTTCTTCAATCACTCCACGATGTACAAAATCGGAAACTATACTATTCAACACTTGCTCACTAACAACTGAAATCTTATATTGTGGGACACGTGGCAACTTAACTCCTGGTTTCAAAACAATTTTGGAAAAAACAACAGGGTAAATTAAAGCTCAAAGAGCCGGAGTGGCAACTGCCTTCCCAAACCGTAGGGAGATACTGATACACAGGGGACGGTTTACTGGAGAAAAGGTTCATCAACTTGCCGATAAGGGCAAGACAAAACAACTAATGAGATTGTTTTGACAGTGGTCCTGTTCTCTTGGACACAGGGTAAAGAGCTGGTCTGGTGCTCTATTGAGGCACCCAACCCCACCGGTGGGGAGCCGGGGGGTGGAGGGAGGTGTCGTGTGGGATATCTGGTCCCAAGCGATGTTGGGCGTGCTACCTGACTGGAGGGCAGTCTGGCTTGGTTTGTTTTTTTGGTCACCAACAACCTGAAGGATGGAAGGGGGCGAGGGAGGGGGGGAGACAGGATGGGAGTGGAGCAACCAGCACTATTATGTGAAAGAGTGCGAGAGGGGGATTAAATCTCGTATTCTTGAATCTAGACAGCTAGAGATGACAAGTGCAAAAATGGAGGCATCGGGATTGTCATGTAGTTTTATTCACCCTGATGACTCGAAAGTTCCTTGCAAATGGGTTGTTCCCTGGAGGGTGGATTAGGTGATACCAAATTTTCACTAAAAATGCACTATCCCACTAGTTATGGGATGTGCTGGAAAAGCCCATGCTTTCTGGGTTTTTCTCAATTTCATGCAGTAACCCCTGTTGGTCTTGGGGGTATCATAAAATGTTGTGGTGAAGCCACAACAGGTGAGGTCGACCGGTTTCGATGGTTCATCAGTGATTACCGACCATCTTCTTCAGGACAAGATCGATCTTCATGTGCTACTGAATAGTGTCTGTCCTCTTAGTAGGGCAGCGGTAACAGGCTGCATGGGGATCCTGGAAAGTATGGCTGGGCTGTCCAGGAGGTCCGCTGGGAGCAATAAATAAATGAGCTCTCTCCAGTGGCGTGCCTGAGGAGATTCGAGGCGGGCACAGAAAACGCTGCAGCCTACTCAGTCCCAAACAATTTTAACAGGCTCAATTTTCAAAAAACCAACATCATTGTCATCAACTGCCCATAAACACGTTGGAACTTTACTAAATTCAGGCGACAAATGTCTAGTCAAAAACTGTAGATAAAAGATTATTATTGCTGGGGTGAAATCGTCAAACGTACTCCATCCGAAAGAACAATGAATTACTGCATTGAATTCCTTCAACAGATCCAACCCCAACAAATTCTCTCCACAGTTCGTTGTCAGAAGAAACAGACATTAATCCTTAAATGGCCCCAGTGAAATCGGGACCGGTAGAGAAACCGGACTAACCACTGGCGTACCAGAAAACCATACAGAAAGGTTATTCTGCCCTGACACTGGAATGTCTGGAACCCGTGAATGATCAATGGAACACTTCTGTGCTACTGTATCTATCAAAAATAGATGCTTCCTGTTCCCCACCATCATTTCAACGTAGGGACCTCTCGGATTAACTGGAATAGGCGTTGGTTCCAGACCCTGCTTCGGGCTGTCCTAATGACACAATATATCATTGAAGACAAGATCTTCAGAAAGATAGGCAGTTGAAGGATTATCGAAAATATTTCTGCTATCTATACTAGGTTGCTGATTATCTTGCGAGAATGATTGTGGATTTTGAGTGAACTGGCTTCTACCAGGACCCCATACCCCAGGGCAGCCTCTGGACCGTCTACCCATGACACCATATGTGTTATTTGACCTCTGCTGAAGGATCGGGCATTGCACTCTCCAATGACCCTCTTCTCTGCAATAAGCACATTTGTTCACGTGTACAGGACCCAACTGTGCATTACTTTGTGGAACAAACTGACCTCGAAACTGTGTATTCCCATCTCTAGTCCCTCTAACTATCTGTTGCAATAATACTTTGGTTTTCAGGTCTCCCTTTTTCTTTTCAATCCTCTCTTTTTCATTATTGACCCTATTCTCGTAATATTGAGCCATATGCATTACTTCGGACTGCAATTTAGCTTGCCAAGCACTCTCAGAAGTCCTGATTTGTAACTGAGTATCAGGCAACAATCCACGCACAAATTTAAAGAATTTGGAAGCAACTTCAGATTTTCCTTGGGTACGAGCAGTGAGTTTGTCCCAAACAATCCTTCTCTGGGAACCACAGTTTTTAATTTTGCTACTATTCTGTCTGGCAAAGTCAGTATCACTTGTGGTGGTCTCTCACTAGCTCTTCTTTCTCCATCTATCCTCACCAAGTTAACCCATGTGTCACCCAAACCTGCTTGATCATCTACAGTCCTAATTTGTTTCCATACATCAGCAGGTAGGATCACAGGAAACAACAAGTTTATATCATCCAAAGTGAAAACTGACGAATGCAAGACAGATTCTATTTCTTTGTAAAACCCTGTTGGATTTTTTCTAATGTTTGGTATTGACTGTCTGATAGTGTTTACTTCCTCTCTAGAAATCGGGACATGAACAATACATAGTGAGCTTCAATATCGATGGCTGCTGCACCTGTTGCGACATTAGCTGGAATCTCCCTCATAGGCAACTGAGGAGTAGGCGGCTCCG
Source organism: Ambystoma mexicanum (assembly GCF_040938575.1). Classification (NCBI taxonomy): domain Eukaryota; kingdom Metazoa; phylum Chordata; class Amphibia; order Caudata; family Ambystomatidae; genus Ambystoma; species Ambystoma mexicanum. Next base: position 530,849,976 of record NC_090934.1, read on the forward strand.
AACGTTTGTTAAGCAATAAAGCCAAGTCAGTACAGGGCACAAAGGCTCCCTTATAAATAATCAATTCTGCAGGACAACAAATCTTTTTCTTTATACACTCATCCTGCAAATATTCTACCATTACCTGTAATACGTTCCTCTGCATTTCTGGTGTATACTGACTATACGTATCATATACTTTCTGGGAGATATCGACACATCCGAAATCCATCTAAGCACATCCCTCGTGCAAATTTGCATTTCTTCACTCGTTGACTTACAAGGAGGAAGGAACCGTTTCTGCACACACAAAGCGTCCAAACTATCACCATCTATTTCATCGTCCTGTAACCATTCTAACTCCCTTCTTAACTCAAAAATCCTCTCGACATGCTCTTTTCCTTTCTCAGCTGAGCCCCTTGAATAGGCTAAAACATTCAAATTCCAATCCCAGTCCATATATTCCAAATTACAGCCAAATGTATTCCCATCCCCTCAAAAAAGACATTCTGTTCGGGAATACTTACAGTGTAGCTAAGACAGTTGATTTTCACCTTTCTCTATACATTGTTTAGCCCATGCATACAATTCTCTCTTCTTTCTTTAGAAACTGTACTTCGAGTCACTACTTTTGATTCAGTACTCTCCCCTTCATCAGTTACAAGCAGAGCAGAACTGCTTGGGAAAGAGAGAGTAGATAGATCCTGTACAACAGGTAGTGGAGACACTACCGCTGGTAACAAAGACGGAATTACTGGAACAGTAACAATCGGTAGAGGTAGAGGTATAGGTCGAGGAACAACAATAGGAGGAGGAGCAATAACTGGCAGCAGAGGAGCAACGGGAAGAAAAGGAATTGCCATGGGAGGAGGTGCGACAGCGGGAAGAGGTAAGACAACAGGAATAGGTACATAAGAAGGTGGTGCAGTGGCTCCAGACCTATGATAATTTAAGAGTTTATTAATTAGTTCATCTGAGGCATGAAAATCTTTAGAGGGATATATTTTCTGTATACCAAGTTGAAAAGCCTTATCTATGTCTCTAACAGACTCTGACTGTTTTTGTTGATCATATAATAATGCTTTTTCTGAATTTGACTTCTCTTTACTCTTAAATTGCTGCATAGCTTCCCTTTTCCAATTCTGAATTACATCAAATGCTGCAGGTCTAGCTTTTTTCTTTAACAATATAGTTTCTGAATACTCTATTTGGGTAATCTCAAAGCTACCATTGACTGGCCACTGAAATTCGGAAGCATTGTCATGATGCCTGCCCCCGGAAGACCAGACCAGGCCCAGCAGCCCCAGAAGCAGGCATCATGCCACTTGGAGCATGCCCAAAAGCCCCAGTTAGGGGCTGTTTGGGTGCAGTCCTGGCGCCTATGGTGCCAGGCTCATAAAGATAAAGTCAGTCTTGGCGCCATGGGCGCCAGGCTCATTATTGATAACTTACCTGAAGCAGACCATGCTGCATGAAGACTCAAGCCAAATGAGGCTTAGGAGGGACTATTTTACTGAAGGGACTATTTTGTTACTTGGCTGGGGCTGTGGAAGAATACTTACCTGGATCTTCTTTCAAGGCTATTTAAACCACGCCCGGACAGCCACACGTGCTTCGCGTTATTCTGCTTGCTGCAGCGTAACGCTCACCGTGTTTTCAGCAGCTCCAATCTTCAGCCACGCCCGCTTCAGTCCTGGGACTCCTGAAACAAGAAGAAAAGAAGGATAAAGGTTAGAACAGGAGTTTTATCTCTAATCCTTACCTGAATCCTGATCCATTTCGCCACGGAACTGAAAGACAGAAGTCTTTGAAGCATCGCTTCGCATTCCTATGGCGCCGTGCTGAACTCACCTGCTTGGCGGTACTTCAGCATTCCAATACGCTCTCTCCATCTCGCGGTCGCCCTCCAACACCTAAGGAGACAAAGACAGCAAGGTGAGCAAGGGGACTCTCTAAGGCTATACAAGCTACCCTCAAGGACTTACCTGATTTACCACGGGAGGTACTCACCTCATCTCGGGTCGGCGCAGTGAACTCTGCTTCATTGCCGTACCCCGGCCCCTAAGGGGAGAAAGCAAAGACAATACCAGTTACCACCCACAAAACTTACCTGATTTACCACGGGGGTCTCACCTCATCTCGGGTCGGCACAGTCAACTCTGCTTCATCGCCGTACCCCGGCCCCTAAGGGGAAAACCACAATAGACTTACCTGAATCTTACCAAGTGCCATTTGGAAATCTTCGAGTGGATTAATCGGCAACCTGCAAGGAATCGGACAGAGTGAAGATCAGACATTTGAACTCTTATGAACAATTGGACTTCAGAGTCAATAATGGAACTCACCAATTCCTCTACGCCAGTGAAGTAACTGGTCATCAACGCGCCCCTGCGGTCGACGCAGGATGGAGAGCTCATCCTTCCAAACCATCAGGTGAGACTAGGGGGGGACATCAAGAGTGATCTGTGGGAAGACAACGGGAGTGGGGAAGGTGGGTTGACACTCAATTCCACGGGTGGTTAATTCCTCTTCTCCTTTGCAGAAGAATATTCTTGCGAGCCAGACAAACTAGGCTGATCGGGCCAGTCCAGTCAGTCATCTCGGCGCAACACGTCACGCTGGTGGAAACAACAGCGGCCCAGTTCCGGTTGACGCCCCCGTGGGAACCAGGTGAGCGTAACAAGCATGTCTAGTTTGTCTGTGCCAAATACCGTTGAATACTATACTACCAATGCCGTACTTACAGTACATAGTACATGTCGGTGACCCCTCCTGTGGCGTCGGTCGGCCAAATTCCAAAGATTGTCTATCTCTGCGGAATAACGCCCTGAACAGGCAGACAATTTCACAGGCATGTCCGATTACTGGTGTTACGTGGCATTGGCTGTGCTCGCGAGTACAGATCTGCAATCAAATATCAGGATACTTAGGAATCGGGGCACGACTCACCTGATTACAAAGGACTAAGGAGGTCCGATCGGATTACAAAGGACAAAGGACCCTCGCGTTTGTTGATTTCGGCAAATCAGCCCGCCTCAATATGTGGACCCTCGTCAAGATGCCGTCTCGGAACGCATGTTCTCCGTCCAGGGAACGAATTGTGCAGTACTGTTTAGATCCAAAAGGGGCGCCCTTTTTCTCACCATCCGATCCCGGTCCAATAGCCACGTCTTTCCTTCAACGAGGTGGTATCAATCTTGAGGGTCACTATTCAGGCACCATCTGAAAGAACAAAGAAATATCGAGGCTGAGTACCACAAATGAAATACACTAATCACGGGCTGAAAAGTTACAAGTATCTTTTATTACTGTACAGTTTACAAAGCAAAACAGATAACTATCTGGCCACAACACCTCACAGTGTGTACCAGCCGACACAGTGACGAGAGTGAGGTACTGGACATCTAAACACTGGCATTTATATCCATTTCCTACAATATTGTCCAGCCTCTCTTCATGTTAATAATTTGGGTCTAGAGTTTGTGCCTATTTCATATGAAAGATTTTACAATATTAGGCAAAGGATTACATGAATTTGCATTTCCATGAAAATACAATGGTGGTATAGGTTCTTGGATCTGCAGTAAGCCTTGTTTCAAGAACCTCTTACAATGTAGTTCAGCTAAAACATACGATTGTCGTTTACTCTTCATTGTTTCAGTGTTTATACAAGGATGAAGCACAAGGTTTCTTTGCTTTGCTTAAACAGTCGGCTCGCAGACAACCTAAACATTAATAGAACTCAAAGGTTGGTCGGCTCGACTTGCAAGACAAAAACACAGACCACCATTTTAAAATATGGAACACAAATGAAAATCAAAATGGCGTATGAATCTTAAAATGGCGGCAAAATAGAAACTCAAAAATCGGAGCTTTTGCAACACTGTTTTCCATGTAAGGCAATTGGGTTTAGGCCAATATTCAATATAAGGAGGCACTATATAATTACGGTTTAACAAGCAAACACTCTCAACCCTGGGTAGAGGAGAGAGAAATACTGGCCTGGACAGTGGATGGCCTCAGGGGCCCTCCCTCTGCAGCAGAGGGTCTGGCTGCCCTCTGGCACTCCTCTCTTCGTGCCACACACGGCACCCTTTACTCCCCTTGGTCCTACCCACCTGTTGCTAACTCACAGGGGACTCTTCACAAAACTTGATGTGGAATCATCTCAGCCACATGCTCGGTCCCCCTGCTGGTCGAGCATACCATATCCCACTGGGGGGACCAACATGAGAGAAATACAACAGCGATGAAAACAAGACTGCTAAAACAATATGTGAACACAAAATCCATTCACACCAATGAAACATAAATACAATGGGGTTTACAAAAAATATCTCTGCCTACTGCTCTTTACTATTCTCATTGACTAACAAGTGCACAGAAACCTAACACTGCCCTTGTGTCCTCCTAAACATACAAAACAATGGGCCAGATTACAAGTCCAGCGGTAACCTTGCCACCAGACTTTAACACTGTTTCCACCACCTGGTATCCCGGTGCCGCCGGGACATTACAAGTCCCAGTGGCCTGGGATATCAGGCAATGGAAAATGTTGTTCCCCATTCTCATGGATCCCCATAGGACTCCAGGGGAGTGCAGAGACAGAAACACCAGCACTGTTGCTAACAGTGCAGGTGCTTCTGTGACAACTCTGCTTTCTGGTGCTGTTGCACCCTGCAGGTCAAGCAGAGTTGTAGTCTGCCAGTCCGGAAAGGGTGCTGGTACGTAGTAATGAGGCTCAATGTGCCCCTAACACTGCACAGTTTTCTCCTCAGCTTACAACATGAATGTGTGCCTAACATTTGCAATGCATCCTTCTCCACTGCACAATTCTTGTACCACATGCAGGCACCGTGAAACAGTTGTGCCAGTCTGGTGCAATACAAATTACAAATAAATAAATACGTAAATGTGTGCCTAACACTGCATTGGCATTCTGCTCTGCATAAATAAATGCATGTGTGAATCACACTGCTTTGGTGTTCACTCCCAATCAAAATGCATTTAGCATTCTCCCCACCTGCACCATCCATTTGTGCCTAACCCTACCTTAGCATTCTCTGCCAGCCCAAAAATTCTAATTTTCCAAACACTGCGTTTGCCTTCTCACTACCTACAAAATTGACAGAGTCTTTCACTGCACCCACCTTTTCCTCCTCCAATAAGACGGATCTCACTTTTTTGGTGTTCTCCTTCCTCTGCCTACAAAATTCATGTGTGTCTAACTTTGCCTTAGTATTCTCATTACTTTGGCGTTCACCTCCTCTTTCAAAAAGTGCATTTAGGTAACACTGCCTTGGTGTTTCTCCTCGCCCTATGAAATATATGCATGCCTAACAGTACATTACCATTCTCCTCTACCTCTAAAATTAAAATGTACCTGTCCATGCCCTTGGCATTCATCCCAGAGTACAAAAATGCATGCGTGCTTAACAAGGTTTTGGCATTCTACCCGCCCACAAAATACACATGAGATTCCACTGCCTTTATTTTTCTCCTCCCCCTAAAAAAAATGCACATTATGCTCTCACTTCCTGTCGTCCTCCTCCTACAAAATGCGCATGTGCCTAACACTATTTGGGCTTTTTCCTCCACCTGCATAATGCATGTGAGTATCATACAGCTCATCCTGTGCACATGGTGTTCTCATTACATTGGCATTCCCCTACACTTGCTAAATGTATGTGTGCCTAACGCTGATTTGGCTTCCACCCTGACCACAGAAAGCATGTGGGTTCTCTATACGTTGTCCTTGTCCTCCACCTACAAACTGCACCTATGATTTTCACTGGTTTGGTGTTCTCCACCTACAAAATGCACGCGTGCCCAGTACTGCCTTGGCATTCCCATCTGCCTACATAAGGCTTTTGGGGTTCTCAATTCATTGGCTTCTGTGCCTTCAAAATTCAAATGGGGTTCTCACTTTGTTGTGTGCCTAATACTGCGTTGGCTTTCTCCCCTACCCTCAAAAGGCACCTGCTCCTAACATTTCCTTGGCATTCACCCTGCCTAAAAATATGCACACATGATGACACTGCTTTGGCTCAGCCCCCAAAAAATGCACATAGTTCTGTGAATGTCCTGCTGTGCTCATTCATCTAAAAATGCATGCACATTTCTCACTGACTTTGTGTATTCAGTTTAAAAAAAATACATGTGTGTCATACCCCCTGTCCCACGCACTCCTGACAAACATACCTCCCCTGCCCGAGACCTTGGAATCCCAGTTGCTTGCCCCTCTCCCCCCATTCCATCCCTTTCCCCTTCCACGGTCCGGGACTCACATGTGCTCTCTGCTGCCCCGCCTGCAGGAGCGCGCCTCATGGGAAACAGAACACTTTCCAAGTTACGCCCTTTTTTACACTGGCAACTTCCTTGGCGTCTGGCAGCCCGGAGAATCCACGTTGGACTTCCGCGTCGCGTGACAGCCGTCGCTTGCTCACGTGACCCGGTAGGCCAGACACGTGACGCGACGACGCGTCACGTTACACAGGGTAACGCCAGTACCGCAAGTATTTAAACGCGGATTTCCGTATACTCGCTGCTTCACAGCTGTTACTCGTAACCTGTTTGGCATCACGTGTTTCTTCTTGTTGGACTTTGGATACCTTGGTTTTTCGACTCGGTTTTGTTACATGGACTATCCTTGGAATTCCCTTTTGGCATCAACTTACCCTGGATGTTCACCGACCACGGATTGAATATCGGACTGCCACACGGAACTTCCCTTTGCATCTGGTAACCTGGACTTCATGTTTTGGAACCTCATAGCCTGGTTACGTTCTTGACATCAGGTGGACACTACACTATACCACTCCTGGATGCTCCAACCTGAGTGGTGCTGCATAGTGAGTCCCAGAACCCTTACCTCCTAGGTTTACAGCCCTTATTCAGTCATCCCTGGTAAGCTCTTGTCACGTTGTTTGGTATTGCTGCTTACTTGATTGCTTGGCACTTAACCATTGTTTTCTTGGGGGATCGGGTTCTCCAGAGGTTCGTGGTTCCGGAGTGACATCTCCACCTGTGGCATCAAGGGCTGCACAGGGAGTGATTTTGGTCCTTGCTGTGCAGCACTTGGGGACAGAGGTCTCTTCTGCCTACACGAAACTCAAGATCACAACAATGTGCTTAACAACCCCAGATTCTCATTGGTTTGTGTGCTGCCTCTCCACCCACCAATCATGTGACCCCCAAACCCAACCACAATCACCCTATCACCAATTTATTCTAACCTCATAATACTAATCATAATGATAAAATACCAACTATCTACAATTCATTTACGTAAATAGCCAGAGCCACGCCTGTCTTTTCAAACACCAACCGCATCCTTTCTGATTTTCTACTCACCTGCCTTCAAAAGGAAGCAAAGTCAAAGCTACTCAAACCTCATATGAGCTCCCAAGAAAACTTGAAAAGTTCCACCTGCTCGAACTTTCTCTACCATGCCTAATACAAACACACCAATTCACCACTCTTTAATTTCTAAACGGACATAAACACCCATGCACACAGTGGTGTAGAGGGAATTATGAGAAATAGGTGTAAAGCAGCCAAAATCGGCCATGCTACATTTGTGTCACGGCTGTTGGCATGTTACTGCTCCATAAAATGGATCGATCAAGTGCTGATTCTGAAGAATTTGAACTGATCTGTGTAATAAAGAAGTAAGAATGGCAAATCATCCCTAGAATTAAAGAAGGAAATCAACTTTAACTCCTGAAAAGTTATTCCCGTATCCACAGCGAACCAGATGGATCTGTGTACATCATATTGCACGAAGAGATGTCTAACTGCCCTCTGCCGTACTCTACTAGATCCTCCAATCTATAGTGCTCTCCACTTGATTCACCCTACAGAAACGCCAGGACATGCATGCTTGAGTGCAAGTTCCAGCTTTACAGAAGTGAAGCACTTCTAAGCCTTTCTAAAGAGAAGGTACAATGACGATCTCCCTGTTGGATAGTCGCTCCTCAGCTATGCGATAAAAAAATGTGAGAGCTGTCTAAATGTATTTGAACATAATTTCCGTTGTTTACTGGGACATGTTGACTATGTTTAAGCTTGTCTAGGAAACATGGCCTTCTTGGCGTAATTGTCTCTTCATAATCCTTCACAGGAGATGAGGGGCTATTGGTCATCTTCAACTTAGTTGCCAAAATGATACAACAGTAGATACCAACCAAATAATGTCTAGTAAAGCAATCACTAGGCCTGGAGTCGCCAGGGATGTAGTAAACACTACTGCATGTTATATCATGAATTCAAATCCACAGCAATGAGTGAAAGTGAGAACGTATACATTTCACATTGTCCTCTGTGTCATAATATTTTCTTTATTCTTCCATAGTTTGCATGCAGATACCCTTGCCAATGCATTTTGGACTAGGCACCCATCTTCAGGGCGTGTTCTAAACAAACACAATATTGCACACATACATTAGTGTTGCCCCATTGATATTTTGTAGGATTTAATGCAGTGACTAATACAACACGGATCTACCAGTAGACCTAATACATCCTACCTGTCCTGCAACATAAGGATAGCTGATGTAGTTGTCTATCAAGGAAACCAGAAATATCTTTGACTTGGTGCAGTTAGGTAAGTCTTGCATGATAGAGAGTATTCCATGTTGATTCACAGGAATACCTTTAAAAGACAAAGTATGGAGGTGTGTTACTTAAGGGGAATGCTGCACAGATAAACTGCAGAAAACGCTGTTGAATATTGATCAGAGGTGCTCTCTGCCTTACCTAACATGTTGTGGCAATCATGCGTACGCTCCGGATGAGTGAAGGACACCTTAGAGCCTCCCTCGCGTTAAAGCAGGCACCTTTAGGTAAAACACGAAAAATGAAACAATCTGTCTAAGATATTCTAGTTCTGAAATGCTAATGGCCTGGTATAGCAATCCTGGCGTAACTAGTTGTTGTGGCAGCATAGGTTTTACCTGAAGACCATCAGATAAATATTTGAAGCGCTTGTATTAGGAATCCTGAGTCGCTGTGTTGCCTGATGTTTCGGTTGATCCACGTGTCTGCCTCGCCACGGCAGCAGACGTGCAGAGCTTACTTACATTCTGTGTGCAGTACGTCATCCCGTGCGAGCATGATGACATCAGAAAATCTCTATTGCAAGTTCCACTGCAGAGCAAAGCTGTATATTGCTTGGTAGTTGTAGTTTTAAATAAGTGCTAATGTGCACCAGAATAGGGAACTATACAACACTCATTGCATAGAACTAAATGGTCAGATAGCTAGGGATTAAAATAAGAAACAGTGCCGAGAACTGGCATCATGTGCCTGTCAGTCTTAATACGTAACTCAGTATTATCACGTGCAGCTTGTTTGAGGGTCTTGGTGGATCTCACAATTATGTGGTGCATACCTCTCAACAGAAAATGTGCACTGTCCGTGTTATTTAGGGAAACTGCCTATACACTCTTGCAAGATAACAGTGTCCATCAAACTGTGTTATTCCCGGATGTTCAATTCACTGTCATGTTAATTACACAAAAGAAAACCAAATCGTGCTATGCATATATTACAACTTAATTGAAGATATTATTGGCAAGTTACCTTTTCTAAGTTTGACTTGAGACAGCATTGTAGTGTACTTTAAGGTTCGAAGTCAATGACTAGAGACCAATCATTCAATCTAATATTGATGTCCATGTGATGCCTAACAGAGCCATTTCAGGTTAATTCAATACATATTTAGATGTTTAACTCGTGTCCCCACACTTCTAATTATGGTCATGCCTAATTGATGGTTCAAAAGTATTCTCATGCATAATCATGTTCTGGCAATACCCATGCATATAGAAAATTACACACATTCGTATGAGCCGGATTATTTTTTTAGCAATGACTACCTTGCTGAGCATGGCTCACATAACTCAATAAGTAGACAATGCGTGCCGCAGTCGAGTTGCCGTCTATATACATTGTGCCTTGACACACTCGTGTATGGGCGTGTTATAAAAGCCATATCATATCATATGTTATCAAATCATGTGCTCTCTTAAGTTAAACACAGCTTTAGTGCAAAAGCAACCTATATACTGTAAGCTTGACATTACTATGCTGTAAAATTAAATTGTGTCTAGTAATGTATCGACTGCAGTATTACTGAAAAAATCGGGTATTGCACAAATGTTTCCACAAATTCGAGTGGTGCTGTTGTTGGAGACCACCAACTAGAGAAAAGCACATGGCACTGGATACCATCACGCTTTAGCTGCAATATCGATTCAACCCAATAAAGAACAGATGCAGTCCCCTCGTCCACCGAAAATGGATGAATGAGACCCAGGAGATCAGTGTCTTCAGTGCTGGCCCAATCCCAACTCCTTAGCGCAAGACCAAACACACATCTACATGACGTGCATCATATCATCAAACAGCACCCTTCTGTGGCTCCCAAACCCCAAGCGGAGTGGCACAGCCATAGTTTTCAGTGAGTATGGCTCATGTGGTATGAAACTTCCGCTGCACTGTAATTTACACGCAAAGCTTTGCATCTTATAATTGCCAATGTTGTATGGGGCTCGTGACCATACAAAAAAAGCACCTCAATGAATATCCGTGAATCCCATAAGAGGAGAATGATCCACATATCCACATAGTGCAAAAATGTTGATCCCGAGCTTTTTTCAGCAGCCCACAGCTATGCATTGCTATGACTCTGGCCCTAAGCCACTAAGAAAGACCCTGTATCCAGTGCCAGTTGGATCATATAGGGTACCCTACTCTTCTCCTATAAATTACTGCTCTTCCAGACGTGAACTTGCATAAGCGAAATCCATTGCCACTCAAGCTCTACCACCATCTCCCTAAGAACAGAACTTCCAAATCCCTCAACCTGATGCAAATCACTTTTATGATTACCATGTCTAACTTTACAGATTTCATTTATATTTCAAAATTCCCACGTCGGCAGTCAAGGGAGGACATGAAAGGGAAAACGTCTCCGAGAGAGTGTGAGACTTCTCCTTGCCTGTGCCCTCTTTCTGCCTGCCCATAATCGCATATGCAACAGCTAATATTCATTTACATATCTGCAGAGATCACGGTCGTGAATTTGGCAGAGCTTGCAGCTAAGCCATGCATTCCCTTCAGTGGAGATGGGAAGGAAATTGATTGCGGGCTAAGGTACATTAGAAAAGGCACAAAGCTATGTCTAGCTCACTCAGACAGTAAATGGATCTCTCCTTTCTGCCTGCCTTTGCCTTCCATCCATAAAAAATGTATTCATTTTAACGTCCTGGGAGTTTTGTAATATAAGACGATATAACTTTAGACATGTTCCTGGGATAAGTTTCTACTCAGCGGCGTGAGATGTGAAAACAGAATAACCGAATAGCTTGGGCGATGGGCACACACCTGGTTTCTTGACCAATGCACCGCTGAAATACAAGAGTTTGTGGGCCTGCATCCTGGGTTTATTGACAATAGATGAAATCGAAAATATAACAAAAAATGTTTTCCTAGCGTGAGAGAACAACTTTGACAATGTTAAACAAATGTATAACATGTTTCACAGAGCATAGTTGGTAAGGTAATCCTATACAAATAAATGTACTTGGCATCGCGCCTACTCATTTATTTAGCATACAAATACATACAGAAACTTCATAATCATTTAACGAGCAGTTTAAACACAGATTGTATTCTTTATTAGCACCCTCTGCAGGTGGGGTAGCCAAACCTAAGCTGAATCTACTAATGCAAGCCCCAGTTTGGAGCAACTGTGTTTACTCCTCCCCTTCCTCATGCACCCTAATACAGCCCCTCCACCCATTTGTCTTCCCCAGCCCCCAAATCTACTTACCTTCCTCTTCAGTCTCCTCCACCCGGGCCACAAGGCTTCCTGATGAAACCATGGAAATGGAAGAGGGGCTCTGAGCAGAGCCCCACCTCCCATTTCCATGGCAACCCTTCCTGACTCTCTCCGGCCGCTGCTGCGAATGAAGCAAACTTGGCCAGGTTTAAAAAAAATAAAAGTATTGCTCTTAGCAACTCAAGGGTTTGCCTTGGGATGCTAATAGGAATAATACTGTTCTGCAGGCTACACCAGCACGATAACCAGTATGATCTGAAAGACACCTCGCCTAGTGGGACTGCTGTCTGTCCTCCCTTTGTTCCCTCTCTCTTGCCTCGTCGCACCTTGAAACACTTGTGTATAGACGTGTTATAAATGCCATATCATATCATTAAAGCCCCAGCTTCGCTCTGGCCTGTAACTTTGGCCCCAGGCCTTTATCGGTCGTTGTAGCCCACAGAACACAGGTTTATTGCTATGATAAAGTTGCATGACATATGGCATACAACCATACAACAATAATGACATTTTTCGACAATAAAACAATCTGATCCAATCCAGCGATGTTCAAAGTACGCAAAAAGTGCTTAATGTGCCAATAGGTAAACATTAAACTGCGAAACACAAGCTCCTGCAAATGGGCCACTCTAACACAGTTCTACTATTCTAATCGAGGACAGTGGAATCACTATTTCATCCACAGTTTTACAATATCTGCAAGGTGTTAACGGCATGGTCACTGCAGTGAAATTAAACAAAGTGCATTTGATTTTACAAGATAGTAAAAAGTAGAAAATTGACATTTACAAAATCATTGGGTCTATTCATCTAATGAATGCATGTTGCAAAATTCTGTCATGTTGGTGTACATTGATATTTGCTATAGACTACAGTTGTCTATGGATATGAGGCAAAGGCCGTGATGTTTTTCCATTGGCAATGGAACAGCATGTGGCCTGTGTTACATGAACGTAGTGTGATGAATTGACTTTGGCCCTGCAGGAGTCCAAGGATGAGTGGAGGCTAAAACACCTTCTCAGACCTCACACTTTTACAAACCTAGAGAAAACACAATCATAAATATTAAACAGGCACAGTTCAGAGATATACATCCGTCGGTAAGGTGGGCCGAGGGAAGGCTATACTCTCATGTGGGGTCTGAATGTGCTTCAGCAGCAAGCCAAACAGCAATAGTACAACAGTCCAAAATAAAAGCAATGTCCAAACAAGGTTCTATGAAAATATACACATTTATTTAAACACACCATCTGCAAAAATTACTAAACACAAAACACTACATCTCTCCACCCCCAGGAAACAACAGAGAACAATAGAATATGCACAGATAGAAAGATATAGCACTCTGTGTAATGAATCAGGGGTGTGAGGCAAGTAAGAACCACAATGTCAGAAAAAGGGTATGTTATTGGTTGCAAAATGGGATTAGCGATATAACCAGTCTCTTGGGCTCAGAACTGGACCAAGGGGACAGTTAAAAGTCAATAGAACCTTGTTGCCGTTCTTGGTGGTTTGACAGCATTGAATCAGGTGTCAAGTTGTGGTGCAAGTGGGCTGAACCAAGTTTAAAGACTATGGGCCTCATTACACGGATGGCGGTAAGGGTTAACGGTCAATGTTAATGGCAACGGTGACCGTTAACCCTTACCGCCGTATTACGAGGTCCCTTTGCGGGTTGGGGAATTTAACGCCTGCTTTTTGCAGGCGTTAAAACCAACCCGCAAAGGGACCAGGGAGCTAATTACAGTACGGCAATTTTGCGGTGCCGTAATTAGCACCTTCCCCATTCCCATTATGCCCTATGGGGCAAAAATGGGAATGGGGAAGGGCAATGGTGGAATAGGGCGGTAATTCCCGTTTTCACCAAGACGGTGCCGGTATTTTACCGGCATGAACCATGACGCTAATAGCGCCATGGTTCACCGCCTTCCGTGTAATGAGGCTTATGTGTCATAGTTTATCCAAGCATTGAGCGGGCATTGATGCCGGTCAAATATGGAGGTTCAGGAGTTTGAAGCCAGCACTCGAGTGCTGCAGGTCAGAGTATTCACCAGGATCAGTTTGAAGTCGAACCGGTTCAAGACGTGGTAACCACGTGTTAGGGTGGATGACTGATGCTCCAGCAGTTCCAGTTGAGGTTCCATAGGGGATTGAGACTTTGACCCTGATGGTCCAGTTTGCTGTTTGACGAAGCTGCTGATCGAGGTTGGGCGGCTTTGAATCATTTGGTAACCGCTGAGAGGGAATTTGGCAAGTGATGTCCCAGTGGTTTGTGTCGAGGTCTAGAGAAAGAGAGGGATCAACATTTTAGCCAGGTCAGCATTTCAACAAAGATGAAAACTAATCTCATTTCTCAGCAAGAGTGTGAGACTCAGGTGTGAGATTTGGTGTGGAATCAAGTGCATTGAAGGTGGTTTAACCACAGAGATGACATAGGGTCTCCTGTGACTTATGACATCTTGGGGTGATCCAACCTGAGCGAAGTTACTTTTCCACTCTCAAGACCACCTAGCCACAGGTAGTGGATTTAAATGGGTCGGGGTGCTTCTCCTGTCCTGTCAATACATAGGCAGTGATGGACTGACTGCACAGTTTCCATCTCTGAATCCACGTGAGGATTACGAAATCATCTGACTAGCCAGCAGATTTGTCTGGAGTTAAGACTGGTACGACACTCCTGATGCCTGGGTGAACAACCACCTCCAGGCTGTGCCCTGCCCCAGAATTCCTGGGCTCCTTGTCTGTGAACTGGCCTGGGCTTCTGCCTTGCACTGGTTCCTGGTTTTGGAAAATGCCAGAACATTTAGTCGGTGCCTGTTTCACTTTTTCTGAGTGGTTCAGGACCTCTGCCTTGCACCTACTCATCTGTCTGCCTCAACAGACTCGCCAGAGTAAGACAGTCCCTATTTTCCTCTCAACAGTCAACCATACCTGGGTTACCAGCTGAAGACAGCTCCAACAGCTCTGTCAGACCATTCAGGTCAACAGTCAACCATACTTGGGCTTCCAGCTGAAGACAACTCCTACAGCTCTGGCAGGCCTTTCAGGTCTGCAGCTTCCCTGCCTGCCATCTCAGATATCTCTTTTATGCTTGTAGGCAAACCCAAGATCACTGAATCCATGTTAACTTCAAAGTCTCCTCAGTAACTGCTGATTCCTGTCTCGCAAGAGTTGGATCCTCACGGAACTTCAGGCCTGGACTGCGAGCTACCGATGAGACCAGTCTCCCACACTCTTCAGAACATGAAACCTCATGTGTTTCGAACAGGCCAGGGTATTTGTTATGCATCTGTTCCCTTTGTTGGAGAGGTTGAACACCTCCACCCTGTACCTTCTCCATGGTTGAGGAAGCCTCAGAGTTGCAGCCCTCAAGTGCTTCCTCCTGTGCTGCTCCAATTCCAGGTGTTAATTCCACCGCAAAAATATTGCAATGCAAAATTATTGGCATATTTTTGCGGTGAAATTCACACATGGACCCTGCGGGGAACACCCCCACAACACCTGCATCATTTTTGAATGTGCTGGGGACACTCCCACAAACCCCACTCCCACATAATATCCCCAACAAAACTATTGCCTATGGTGAACCAAACAGCCATATCTACAGCAATATTTTTGTTGGGGATATTATGTAGTGATACTGCTGCTCCAGTGTCTACAATGAATTTCTCTGGATCAAGGAGGCTATTATTCAATAGAAACTCAACTGGGATGTAGTGTTTGACTGCAACACAGTGCAGGGAGGTCATACCCCTCCCACTAAGCCCTAAAGCTTCCAAGGGACAGTATTTCAGACTATCCAACCCTCTTACCTGCAGGTTTGGTCTTTGGGTGTGCTGCTCTGCCTTGACCAGTCGCCTGACAACTGTGAGACAAGCAGCAGTGCCACTTAAGGAGTGAGACCTTTCCCCATTTCTGGAGACACCGTCCAGAAATATCTGTGTCTTGGGGCGAACTAGGTCTCCTTCTAAGAACCCAGTACCATTCCTACTCAGAGAGAGGGAACTTACTTCGGCCACTACCTGGATAGTTGGACTGTATCTTTTAATATGTCCATCGTGATTGTGGCCTACTCCTGAAAAGGATTATCAGTATCAAAATCTTGCTTCAGTTTCCCGTTGCAGGTACGATCCCGCTCCCTATGTGACAAATCTCCACATTGGAAACAACTCCTGGTTGAATAGAGAGTGGCAGCCTCAGTGCTAGAGGTGCCCACACTCTGCTTTTCTGTTGGTGTTGTCCGACCTTGACCTGGTCTGGGATTTCACTTTGAATGTTTTGAATGTTTTGGGAATTTTCTAGGATTGTAATTGATTTCAACCCAGCACTTCACCTAAGTCCCTAGCGTGGGATGCACAATTGAAACCCTTAATTCTATATTTTTGTCTATAAGTACTTTTATTTCTGAATGATGTACCCTTCTATCACGCCCCTCTCTTTGACCCCCCCCCCCCCGGTCTCACTGAACCAGGAAGGAGGCTGTTTTGCAAAGTTAAACGATTTATTTTATGGATTTATGGATTTGCACAATATATATATAAATATATTAAACTATTTAATATTTATACACGGATCACCAATGGGGTGATGTTACAATCAACAATCTCTTTAATCAGAAGGAGTATGGATAGGAAAAATAATGCAGCATAGAATAATACTTTGTGTGGGTTCAATCAAACTTAATGTGATACTCTTTCCCCCTGCACACTAAATCCCCCCCAATATGCAAGAAAAAGAGATGGAAGGAGAGAAAACAGGTTTCATGAATACAAACTCAACAAATACAGTATTTATCCCAATTTCCCCCAGCAAACTCAGAGAGAAACAGGAATGACTGCAAACAGGTCAAATGCTTTTGAATGTATAGTTTCAGATAAGCACTAGCAATGATTATTGGGTAACTAGCAGATTAAACACATGAATCTGAGCTCGGATGCAAGGAACAGCTGTTTTACAAGTGATGAAATTGAGCCAAACGAACATTCGCGGCAAACATTTCTGCGCGCGGGAAGCAAGATTGCAGAAAAACTATAAGGAGTTGGTTTTTGAAAGCTGAGGATGTTAGCTTCAATTTGACACATACATTTCGTTTCTAGCATGCACGGTACAGTAGTTATGAAGGTTTTAGATGAAGTCGTTTTTTCTCAGAAAGAGTCAAGATTTTCAAAGGAAAGATGTGCTTTTGAATGTACAACCAAGAATTTCTTTACAGTAGGGAGTCTATGAAGATACACGATACCGAACGGTACAGCCACCAGATCAGTGATGCCTCTGTCTGGCTTTTGCCCGCCAAGACACTTGTCTTTCTTCAGCAAATATATTAGTGCAAAGATGATATTATCACTACGATGACCAAAGGACTATAGGACTGAGAGAAAGATTCAAGAAAGACAAAAGATTTTCTAGAATGCAGTTCTGGATATGATAGAATGGTTTTGGATAGGATTACTTAAGGATAAGATATTTGCTAGTGACAATTGTATGCTATAGATACTCACTACTACTGTTTGGAATGGGCCCATCAGGGATCTGGTCAAAGATTTCTGGACTGGAATTCTGCTAGCCCACCGGACAGGATTCAGGGCGCTCAGATTCTGCCTCACCATGGCACTCTGGACACAGCACGGCACTCTGGACTGGATCTAATGGGTTGGTTCTGGTTCACAGCTATCTGGTTACAGCTCTGCTCTACTGGTTTGGATCTCAGGATTCTAGCAAGAGTTCTTGGCAAGAACGCAGAAAAAGCACAGCCAGGCTGTTGTTTTGGTGCCCCTTGGAGGTCTGGGGTAAAATCTGGTTTCAGGATTTTAAAAGGCCAAGCTGATAAGGGTTCAGCTTTGGAATTGGGCCTCTCTGCTTTCAAAGTTCTGGAGTCTTGGATATGGGTTTCTCCTGCAGAGTGCTTCACCAGCAATCAGTTGATGGGTGAATCGGTGTGTGTTTCTAGGTCCTAAGCTGTCTCTATTTATGTATTTCCCAAAGGGGTGGGTAGGCTGAATTATACTAGGCACACCCTCTAGGAATCCTATTGGTTAGGGTCTGTCCTCTCCCCTGATTTGAGAAGGAAATCTGGTGCCATGATGATGCTGTATTTTACAATCCAGGGAGACCCTCCCCTTTGTTTCTGCACAGTAAATCTATATTTCATATAAGGCATATTTACAATATTACCAAGTTGCTAGCAATAACATATTTACATCACAGATTTAGTGAAGCAAGTATCCGTCTGAGTTCCATCTCGGTGAGAGCTTCGTTTCAGATTTGACAGTTTTTTGTGCTTTTGGTTGGGTACCCAATGTCAGATTTGTCCACATTTTTCTACATATATGCGCATGACATATGGGCATAACCCTGTGAAGTTTCATATTTCCAGCATCATCACAACTGCTACACACTCACAATTTCTGTAGTCATGTCTCTGAACATAGTTCTGAGTAGTTTCAAAAGTTGACCGGAATTTTCATGTTGACAATCCTATATTTTACAGATTTTTACAATTTTACACAGTTCTCTATGATTCTTTTTCAAAAAGATACTTTTTGTGGTTTACGGATACACATATCTGTCTGTCCCGCCCCAAGGTTTTGCTGGGCCAAGAGCAATCCAGGCCTCTCTTTCTGCTGGCAGGGGTTTCTATTGACACTTAAATTTGCATACCCTTTCCGTCCAGGAAATCTATTGTCTCTCACCAGAGAAGCAGAGCAAAATCTCCTCCCCCCTCCATTAACATCCACTGAGAGTTCCCAGCTTTGCTGAGAAGCAGGAGAGCTGCATTTGTTGGAGCAAACTGTGGAATGTGCGTTGAAGTCATCTGGCTGGTATCAGTTCACTTTAAAACCCAACTTGTTTAAATTTGTCTTTGATAAAATAAAACCTAGAGATTAAATAGCGGCAACCTATATTGCTTTTGATGGCAAGTCACTTCTTTTCAACAGTTTGATTTTAATGCACAAGTTTTAAACTCCTAATGCACTTAACTGACAGCTTTGATACAGGCGGCCAGCGGTACTGTGCCCATATTCTGGCAGATTTCCACAAACAAGCACACTTTTTAATGTGGATATTCTCTGATAGATTCTGCTTTCCCCGACATAGTGTGCTTATGTGGATTCCTTAAATAAGGTGATGGTTAACACCCATCAAGGATGTTGGATCTTTTCTGATGTTTGGGAACCATCATTTAGCAATTTCAACAGCCAAGGAAAAACAGATTTTGGAGCACTTCTGGTTTTCCTGGCAATTAACCACTGCCTTTTCAGGTAGTTCCATTTCCCTCTGTGGGCAGCCCAATAACAGGTTTTGGCAGTGTGGCCTCCTGTTCCCCACTGACACAGGCAAAGTAGATTGGCATCCAAATTTTTCCAGTTTCCCTGCGCAGAAGCCTTTTTACGGCCATTCTGTTGGTTCTGGTGAAAGCAGCGCGCAGTGAAGTTGCAGGGCAGAGCCTAGTGGGTCAATGCATACCACAAGCCCCCCTTGCGATTTGGCGTTGGACGTCCATCAATGCGAAGTCGCGAGACTGGGGTGATCAGTTTCTTTTCTTTTCTGGTTCAAATGGCAAAATTCATCAGCTTCTCCCATCGGTGGTGGATCGACCAGTTCTCCTCGCCAATTCCTGATGTGAGTATGGAGCGATACCCCGGGCCCCTTGGATCTTTTCTTCCAGTCCCTGGGTGGTCCTCCTTGGTTTTAGTCTCCATGGTTTCCACTTCTAGGATGACAAAGCAAAAGCATATTTGTAGACATTTCCCCAACACTATTTATGTAGTGGGGCAGACACATACATTTTGACAAATCAGGACACATTTTTCTATTGCCAATTTATTGACTATGTAGATGGAATATTTTATAGTTGGAATTCTAGGGCGCTGGAGTGACCCCCTCTGGGTTTCCAGAAGACTCCTCCAGTTGCTGCAGAGTGTTACTAGGATGGCAACACTTCAGTTGGTTAATATGGACCCACTTATCTTCCCCCTCTGCCCAACTGCCTTTGGGGATGTGGATTTTGTAAGCGACTGGTGAGATTTTGTCTACAATTTCAAAAGGGCAGCTTCCAGCTAGGCAAATATGTGTGCTGTTTGGCCTGGTTCCTTTGGAAATTGTATAAGTAGACCTGGTCTCCTACATGGTATTCTTTTCTAGTAGTCTTTAAGTCATAGTGGGTCTTCATGCTATCTGCAGATCTTTGTAGATTTCGCTGAGCATAGGCAAAAGCATGTTGAAGATGTTTTCTCAGATTTTCAACATACTCATGAGTTGTGGAGGCATTGATCAATGTCTGCTCTTGGGTTCTGTAGAGCAGATGCTGGGGAAGCACCATTCTGCATCCAGTCATCAGCTCAAATGGTGACATTTTAGTTGCAGATGAAGGGGTAGATCTGATGGCCATTAGGACAAAGGGTAATCGAATATCCCAACTTTGCCCACAATCTGCCACAAACTTTTTTAATATGCTCACAATTGTCTTGTTGTAGCTCTCTACTGCTCCACTAGAGGCTTGCCGGTAGGCAATGTGTAATTTCCTTTTGACCCCAAGTATCTCCCACATCTTTGTCATTACTTCGCTAGTGAAGTGGCTACCTCAGTCTGACTCAATCCTTTGGGGTAGTCCAAAATGCGAGAAGATGTGGTTGATCATCAGGGCAGCTGCTGTTTCTGCCTTGCAGTTTGGGGCCGGGAGACGTTCCACCCATTTAGTATGTCACATCAACATGTACTTATTCCCCCTAGAGGAGCGAATCACGGGCCCGATAAAATCGACTTGCAAATCTGACCATGGCAGTTTCATCCCCCTCTTTTAGAGAGGTGCACGGTGTGTGAGGGATGTTGGCTGAAATTGCGCACACACAAGGCACCCCTTCAAGTATTGGTCGAGGTTCTCCCCCATGTGTGGCCATTATGCATCTCTCTTAAGATTTCAAGCATTGTATGAAACCCCCTATGACCGGCTGTGGCCGCATCATGGGCGTGATTAACATCAGGCTTCGGAATGAGGTAGGGACCACCCACTGTTCATGGGCAGCTAGGGATGTCCTTGCCAACAAACCGTCTTGGATTCGAAACATTTTTGGAAATTTCATCAACACTCTGAGGTCCTCTTTCCCTATGTAATCAGTATCCATCAGGGGAAAGTTCTCAGGGTCTTCAATGTGTTGATAAAACTTACCAATTATTGGATGCCATTTTTGAGCTGTAATCAAATCAGCATATGGGGTCTCCTTATTCCATTGTGCAGTTGAGAGTTCATTGTGAGCATTTGTCTGGGACCTAGTGATAGCAGTGACCTGGATTTCCCCCAACAGGGACTCCATCTCAAGTAGATCCCCTTGGATGGCTCTGGTTTTGGCCAGCTGATCAGACAGGTTATTTCCAGTTTCGTCTGGTCCCTCTACGTTGGAATGACCCTTGATCTTTTTCCAGTAGATGGTCATCCCATTCGAGGTGACCAGATCATCAATATTTTGAATTAATTTTCCATGTTTCAATGGTTTGTTATTACCATACAACATGCCTCTGATTTTCCAGTTAACCAGGTGCTCCACAAACTCGTTCCGGGCATAATCCGAATCTGTGATTATGACCAGTTTGTGGAGTTGATGTTGGACAGCAGTGAGGATGGCTTGATGCACAGCCATCAACTCTGCCACTTGACTACTTCGGGGACCAATCTTGTACCCAGCAGAGGGTTCTGGGGTCTCTTTCACTCATGCATACCCTACGCCGGGCACAAGTTCTTTTTCCCCATTGTTGTCAACATGGTAGGAACATCCATCCACATAGACAGTGGTCATGTCTTCTTCAAAGACTTTGTGTGGGGAATTACGGTATGCCTCCATATTGTCCTTGATTTTGAGACTTGCGTCCTCGGGACAGTTTTCTCTGGCACAATCATGCAAGTCAGCCAGACCTTGCGCAAGGGGATTCTTCTTGATTTGGCTATATCTGACCTCCACAGGAAAGCCTTGCATTGACAGAATCCAGGAAGTAATTCAGAATTACTCACTTTTCCGGCCCAGATTCTGTCACTTTGGAGATATTGCAGAGGCTGGTGTGGAGTCTCCACTATGATGTATTCCCCCTGGATAAACGGGCAGTAATTCTTCAATGCCCACACCGTTACCAGGAGTGCATTCTCACAATCGTTGAATTTTTACTCCACAGAGGATAAAGTTTTACTCGCATAGGAGATTACTTTATTGATCGTGTCATGTTTTTGGTATAATACTGCAGTTAAGCATGTATTTGAGAACCCTGTCTCCAAGAAGAACTCCTTGTTTCTGACAGGGTGAGCTAGGCAAGGTGCTTTTGAGAGGCTTCTTTTGAGTTGTCCTAATGCCTCGGCTTGTTCTGGACCCCACTCCCACTTGAACCCCCCTCCAAAAGATGAATCAGGGGTCTTGTGATCTCTGCGTAGTCCTCAATGAACTTTCTGCTGTAATTAGTTAGTCCAAGGAGGCTCCTTAGTGCCCGCAGAGTTGTGGGTTCTTTCAATTTCTGGAGTGCTTCCACTTGCTTTTCCAGGGGACAGAGACCCTGAGGAGTAATCTCATGCCCCAAGAAATTGACAAGGGTTCTGCACCACTGTGCCTTTTTAAAGCAAAGTTTTGCTCCGGCAGCCCTGAACTGGGTCAGAACATAATGGATCTCCGCTATGTGTTCCTCCACAGTTGAGCTTTTGACTAAAACATCATCTACATAGGCCAGGTTATCCCTCTCACCCAGGTCGGGCATGGCCTTATGTAGAAAAATGTTAAATTCATTGCCGGAGTTAATGTATCCAAAGGGAGTCCGGTCCATGTGTACTGCTGCCCCCCGAAGGTAAAGGCCAGCTTGTGTTGGTCCCCCCTACTGACAGGTACAGTCCAGGACCCATTGGTCAGGTCTATTGCAGTGAATACCTGTGACCCCTGGATCTGGGCCAGCCCTTGATCAATGTAGAGAAGAGGCCATCGGGAAGTATGGACCCGATTGTTGAGCTCCCTAAGGTCGGCACAGAGTCTCCACTGGCCGTTTGGCTTCAAAATCCCCAGCACCGGATTGTTGAAGGTGCTGTGGACTGGACGGATTATCCAACAGGACTCAAGGTTCTTAATTATTTCAGTAAGGGACTCCATTGATGCGAGAGGCAAGCAATATTGCTTCACAAACACTGGAGTCATGCCAGGGTCCGTGGGAATTGTTGTTGTGTGGATGTCGGTGCGACCACAGTCATATGAGTCCACCGCAAAGAGATCTTGAAAATCCAAGAAAACTTGTTTCAATTTTTGCTTTTGCTCCAGAGTCTCACAGACATCAGCTAGGTTGACTCTCTCTTCAACCATCTGCATGAAGCCTGAAAAGACTTCCGGTTTTTCTATCTCAGTGGCCTCCTCCAGCTGGGTGGAGAAGTCCCTGGTCAGAGTGCAGATTTGGACTGGTGGCTTCAGGTGGGGAAGGCAGTCCTCGCAGACCTGGAAAATCACCTCATCCCTCCTGAAGTCACAGGTCACATCTTCCTTACCATAAGGGCAGGAAGTGTACACCAGGAAGTTCCCCCCATGCCGGGTAAAGATCCTGTCTGGTGTTGTGTTGTCATCACTATGACTGTCAAAACAGTCCTTGGAGATTGGTCCTAACAGTTAATTGCCTAAATCTATGGAAAAATGATGGTCATCCACATCCATTCCAGTATTGGTGCCTACGGCCAGAGTGATACTCTTTAAGTCGCTGTTATCCACCTCTATTGGAATGAGGCGTCAGGGTTTTTCAATTTCTGTCCTCTTTTAACTTTCACTTCCAGGGAGAATTGTTGGGTCCTTTCTGGGATGGTGACTTCCTCTCCAATCTGAATTTCAACTGTATAAGGCAGCAGTTGAGCTGACCTAAATGCTTTCTCTGAGTCATCAAAGCCCATGGGATTATCCGCTAATCGGGACCAAGCTTTGATGTATATTAGGTCCAAACTAATGGCAAAGCGATAGAGAATGTCACTGCCTAAGTAAAAGGTGGCAGTGACGTCTTGTACGACCCAACAATTATGAACTATGCTCTTGTTGCCTATGGAGATTTTGAGCATACACCTGCTTAGCAGGAGATGTTTGGAATTAGGTGTTTCCAGATCCATTTCCCATTTGTCTATCAGTTTAAATGTGGGAATGGCTGGGTCTTTTTGGAGTTGGCGGAACATGTCCCACAGTCCCCCTCACCTGTGACACCCTCAGACAGACCCCTCTAGACTGGAACCACCCACCAGCCCCCCCCCTCACCTCTGAATACCCCCAGGCAGCCCCCTCCAGACTGGATACCACTTCCCAGCCCAACTTTCCTGTGACACCCTCCCAGGCAGGCCCCTGACAGTCTCCCACAATACCAGTGCAATGCATGTCTGGAGCTCACCTGAACTTCCATGGACTGACAGCACCATGAAGTACAACACCAACATGTACACTGCAAATACAACCAACTGGAAGCACCAGAGGTCCATCCATAAGTGGAGCATCTTCTCACACACCCTTCCAGGCCTTCATAAGCCCCCCCCCCATACACATGTGACATATTAATGGAAATCCATGTGCTTGTTGTCCATGGCACATTGCCAATGCATCAAAACACGGGTAACTGCATGTGTGCCCATGACAGAAGCAAACCTACCAAAAGACGTTGCAAGATCCACAAACAATGGGCAGGCATGTCACAGCCTGTGCATCAGTGACCTGGGTGGAATGGGTGGCAAAATACCTGTCAGGAAACGGACACATGACAGGCTCAAGCAGGGTCATGCAGGGTGATGGAAGTGCAGTCAGAGAGAGCATGAGTCAATGAGACTGGAGAATTGTACTACCAACAAGGAATTGCAAACATGGCCCACTACTGCATTCCAGTGGTAGAGGTTGAGAGACACATGAGAGAAGGCAGGGTGTGACTGCACATGCTGGTGGGTGTGTCTGCACGACATGGGTTTTACACAGCAAATACAAAGAAATGTGCTATTAATATGACCATGGAGCTCCTCCACAGTGACCCCACTTCCCTCTACCCTAACCACACTGATGCCAAACACACATTTGGGTACGCCCTCTGAGCTGATGATGATACCTGGGAGCGTACGGCACCTGAACTGCCGCTCCATTGCTGGTGACCCTGTTGGTGTCTGGGTAGGCACAGTGACCATCTCAGTTGATGTGCCTTAGACTCCCAAGTCGGGCAGGGATGTGGTCTCCAACAGACTGAGCATTGTGGGTGGGACTGGTGCACGGGGGCCCTGGTGGGCCAGAGGATGACTGGTGCAAAGAGGAGGAAGACGAGGAGGTGATCACAGCAGTGAACACCTCATGGAGGACACCACGGAACGGGCATGCTGCAAGCCAGCCAATGACACAGTGTTGCTCACTGTGATGATGGGCAAGCAGACTACGATATGATATGATATATGTTATTTATAATGTGCTTCATTCCCAGAGGTTTCTAAGCGCAGACCCGGGGATCGAACCTGTGTTGCTCCATGTCATCTTGCTTCCAAGGTTGCCCTGAGCTATCCTCCCGAGACGAGTAGCCTGCCCATCAACATGAATGACACTGGTCCACCTGGTCAACCCGGCCAGCAGGGGTAGTACATAATCCCGGATGGCCACATGAGATGGTAAGGGGGTGTTGTTCTGGCTGGGGACATGAGCCGACACTGGGTGGTGGGTCTGGATGGAAGCATCCTGGCAGGTGCACAGTGCTGCATCTGATGGGCCAGGGACTACATTTTGGACATGCACCTCCACAGTGGCCTGCACAGCCTCATGCCCCTGGGACAGGGCTGCAGTAGGCACGCCCACCTCCTGACCCCATGGGCTTTGCTGCAATGGCCACCTCCACCCCCTCCCCTCCATCAACCTGGATAATTCTGGGGTGTATTCTGCCATGGATGGCACCTGTGGGGCTTCACCTGTCCCCACCACTGCTGAGGAGTCCCCTGCCACCTTCACCTTCTTGGCCATCGCTCCCCGAAGATGAGCTGTCATGGGAGCGGGCCAAGGGCCTGCATCTCTGCCTGGTGAAGGCATCCTTGTAGCCATGATATTCAGAACTGCTTCCACCCTCTTCATCAGATGCAACTGTGGAAAAGGAGACACAGAACATAAACATCAGTGTACTGCACCAAATCCAGCATGGCATCACCAACATTCACATGAGCATGACTTGTCAAGGGAACAACCATCAACCTCCACACTCACACACATGGACATACAATCCACATTCATGCAGACACATGCCTGGCCATCACTTCACACGATCCTAAGATGGCCGCCGCCATCATTGTTTATCGCGTTGCCTAGCAACACGTTCATTTGACCCAGAAGGCCACCGGCAGGCGGAAGCCGGCCCACTCGAGGAAGGCCCTCGAGAGTAAGGCCCCTTCCTGTTTGCCCCCGTCTCCCACTCCATCCAGACGCCTGAGAGGGCAGGAGCCCCTCACTGTGCACCCGATGCACCTCTGCAATCCTGCAGACCTACATCAACACGGTCTGCTGGAGCAGCCGTGCATCATCTGTAGCCCGACCTACATCAACACGGTCTGCTGGAGCAGCCGTGCATCATCTGTAGCCCGACCTACATCAACACGGTCTGCTGGAGCAGCCGTGCATCATCTGTAGCCCTCCTTCTGCCCACTGCAGGTGAGCCTGAAGCCCATCGGCGGTGCGCTCCACCCCGCGCATCCGCCTAGCAGGCACCCGATCCTAAGATGGCCGCCGCCATCATTGTTTATCGCGTTGCCTAGCAACACGTTCATTTGACCCAGAAGGCCACCGGCAGGCGGAAGGGGCCCTCGAGAGTAAGGCCCCTTCCTGTTTGCCCCTGTTCGCCTCTGGAGCCGTGGAACCAGTACTCTTTACCTGCATTGTCTGGACTCAACCCGCTGTGAGTAAAGCATAATACCCTTAGTCGCTTAGTCTACCCTACGGTCCTCATGGGAATGTCAACTGCTTATTGCTAGCATATACATACAAACTTGGCGTATTCACTCTTGCTAACTTTTGTTGCTCGTGTGCATGGTGCGATTGCTATTACTCTTAAGCGCCATATCGCGCTGCACCCCATTAATGCCGTTGCAACCGTGTCGTGCCCTTTGGTCGCTTATAGACCACAGTAATTGTGTTTTGCCCTTTGGTCGCTCATAGACCACAGTAATTGTGTTGTGCCCTTTGGTCGCTCATAGACCACAGTAATTGTGTTGTGCCCTTTGGTCGCTCATAGACCACAGTAATTGTGCTGTGCCCTTTGGTCGCTCATAGACCACAGTAATTGTGTTGTGCCCTTTGGTCGCTCATAGACCACAGTAATTGTGTTGTGCCCTTTGGTCGCTCATAGACCACAGTAATTGTGTTGTGCCCTTTGGTCGTTCATAGACCACAGTAATTGTGTTGTGCCCTTTGGTCACTCATAGACCACAGTAATTGTGTTGTGCCTTTTGGTCGCTCACAGACCACAGTAATTATGTTGTGCCCTTTGGTCGCTCATAGACCACAGTAATTGTGTTGTGCCCTTTGGTCGCTCACAGACCACAGTAATTATGTTGTGCCCTTTGGTCGCTCACAGACCACAGTAATTGTGTTGTGCCCTTTGGTCGCTCATAGACCACAGTAATTGTGTTGTGCCCTTTGGTCGCTCATAGACCACAGTAATTGTGTTGTGCCCTTTGGTCGCTTAACACAGCAGACGTAGCAGCTACTCTGCCTGCACTCTACCCAAAACTAGAACTCTAGCCATCCATCTAGATACAGGACTCTCACTCATTATACAATGCTCCTTATACTATCCTATCTAGTATACCTGGCCTCTTCACTCGCCCTATTGGAACGACTCACCATGTCGCCTCTTATAGCAACCAGAATTCAACAATCCACCATACAATGTAACATAGCCGACAGAAACCTAAGACTACGAGCAAGACTACCCAGAATCTTTGATCCGCTCATCAAATACGAAACTAACACCATTCGAGCCAAAAAGGAACCCACTCGCAAACCTTTCACCCATAACTACATTAAACACAACAATTACCAAACAAACAAAGAAACAAATGCCACTCCTAACGCAGCAATAAATACTGTTACACACCCTAACCGCACACCTAAACTTAAAGGAGCCTTAATAAACGCTAGATCCTTAGTCGCCCATGCCATAGAAATATCTGAAGCCATCTCGACAGAAGACTACGACTTCCTAGCCATTACAGAAACTTGGCTGCATGAGGCATCAGGCCCAGCACTATCCCTAGCTGTGCCCAACAATTATACTATCCTCAGAACGGATAGGTGCGGAGCTCGAGGTGGCGGACTAGCCATCATCGTCAAAACTAAACTTGGGATAAGACTCACCCCCTCACCAACCATTGAATCTTGTGAGATAATGACTACCAAGACATCAACAGCTAACTCTCAAACTCTTAACCTTCACTTGATATACCGATCTCCAGGTCCTATCAAGAACTTCATAGAAGACTTAACTACCATCCTATCAGAAAACCTCAAAGATACTACTCAATCAATACTACTAGGTGACCTCAATATTGGCTTCAATGATATCAACGACTCACACGCCACAGCAGCATCCAACACCCTAACAGAACTGGGATACACCCAAAGAGTGTTTGAGCCCACCCATATCAAAGGGAGAACCCTCGATTGGATTGCTGACCACAACTGCAATATATCTACTCTCACCATCTCACCCCAAATCTGGTCAGATCACCATCTTATCTCATTCTCCTTGGACACTGTCACCCCTAAACTGAAACAACCGTGTGCACCACCCGCACTTACCAGAAACAAAAAAAACATGACACTAGACAAACTACTCCCTGGCATCTTGCCCACCTTGGACGCTTTACCTGAGAACCTTAACCCTAACAGCCTAGTGGAAGAATTTAACAACATCATGAACAAAACCCTTGACGACATCGCACCACTCAAGCTCAGAAACAGCAAACCACAGAGCCACCTGAACAACTGGTTCACCCCTCTCCTAAAAAATCTGAGATTAGAAAAAAGGAAATGGGAAAATACGTGGAAAATTAGTCCCACTCCAGAAAATAAACTAAAACTAGTTAATATCTCCTCTCATTATAAAAAAGAAATCATCTTAGCTAAACAAGAGACTTACAATAACAGAATTACACAAGCTAGTTCAAGCACAAAAGAACTGTTCGCCATACTCAGAGAACTGGAAAACCCAATAACACCTCAAGATAACTGTCTTAAAGATAAAAAGTGGTGCTCTGAAATCCAGCAAGCTCTCTCTAACAAAGTCCGAAACCTCCAAAAGAAAATAGAACTAAAACGCGAGACCTTAGCATCCAATACATTACCGCCTACTAAGACACTTTCTAACTTCAAACCTACTACGCAATTCCACTTCTCCAAAGTCTCCATACTAGAAGTAGAAAAAGTAATACTTGGCCTAAAACCGTCCAACTGCAAAGGAGACCTATGTCCAGCACAACTCATCAAAGATGCCGCACGAGATCTAGCACCATTTATCACTAAGTTAATTAATGCCTCCTTTACCACAGGCATTTTCCCCAGTAACTTAAAAGAGTCTTGGGTGCTCCCACTCTTAAAAAAGGCTACTTTAGACCCCACTATACCTACCAATTATAGACCTATTACTACAGTACCGTTCCTTTTGAAGATACTGGACAAGGTGGCATATATCCAAATCCAGAATTTCCTGGAACAAAACCAACTATTAGGCTCCCGACAATCTGGCTTCCGCCCTCTTCACGGCACAGAAACTGCACTGATTGACCTTAAAGCCCAAATAGACAAAGTACGAGATTCTGGAAAACCAGCACTCCTCCTGCTACTAGACCTATCGGCCGCTTTTGATTTAGTGGACCATAAAGTCCTATGCAACCACCTAGATTCAGCAGCACACTTCTCCACTGAGGCCATAGCATGGATACAATCCTTCCTTAGTGACCGCACCATGAGGGTTTTCTCACCTACAGCAGCTGCTGACCCCATCCCTATTACCTGCGGTGTGCCACAGGGATCGTGCGTTTCACCAACGCTATATAACATATTCACTAAGCCCCTGTTTGATGATTTGGACCATCTGGGTATCACGTATACTAACTACGCCGACGATACCCAGATCCTCCTCCCACTCACGGGGGTTTACGAAGAAGATCTAGCACTGGTGAACAAAATATACAGCATCGTTCAGGCATGGATGGCAACCCACGGCCTATGCCTGAACGATGATAAAACTGAGCTTCTTATCCTAGGCACCGCACCCCTCATCAATAAACTAAGCACAAATTACTCTTCCCTCATCATAGATGGGAACTGCATACAAGTTGCTAAAGAAGTTAAAACATTAGGGATCTACCTTGATTCTACCTTATCATTTTCCAAACAGGTAAATTCCCTAGCTTCCTCAACAGCCTACACATGTAAGCTCATTAGAGCAGGAAAACAATTCCTATCCCAGCACAGTTGTCTAACACTAGCCAGAGCCCTTATCATCTCTAAACTAGATTATTGTAACGCACTGTACATAGGAGCCTCTAAATCCATCATCAACAAAATCCAGATACAGCAAAACAAGGCCCTCCGAGCGGCACTGGATATCCCCAGGAGAGAACACATTACAGAAACAAGAAGGAAACACAAATGGCTCTCCACCCATGAGAAAATCAGACTTAAAACTGCATCTCTCACATACAAATCTCTACACAACAAAGCCCCTCAATACCTTAAGGACAGATTCACTAGATCACACCCCACAAGACAAACCAGACTTGCTTACACCAATCGCCTCCAAGTACCTCGCTTTAAACTGACCACCATAGGCGGAGCTAGCTTCCCAGTCAAAGCTGCTCAATTGTGGAACGAATTACCCACTACCGCGAGGCTAGAACATTCTCTTTCCAAATTCAGGCAAATTGTAATTAACTGGCTGACGACAGCTATTGCTAATTGAAATTATGATAATGCTCACGCCTGTTTGCTACACAGCATCTGTACCATATGATTGTAAACTTGCATTGTAAACTTGCATCTGTAACTGGTAATTATCTGTAACATGTAACTGTAACCTGTAATTTATGCTCTAAGCTGTACATCTTCTTACTTCCTGCGCCCTTATACCCCAGGGTCCGGTGCGCATAATAAATACTAAACAAACAAACAAACAAACAATCACATCAAGCTACTTGCCACTGTCACAACCAATCATTTGCATATGCTATACACACATGTATCATTTGCACATACACATGTGAGCATGCCATAGGAACAAGCACATACACCCACTCTAAACACAGTGCAGGTGCGCAGCAGGCACACACACTGTACAGGCAATAGCAGATGTGTAGGCAAGTATAATGCTACGGAAGGAGGAGCATGGGTCTTCCATGTCTTGCAATGTAGGTAGCCAGAAACAGAGTGAAGAGTCTTTGCACGTAAAAAATGTGGAAGGCGTGGACAGTTGAAATCCGAGGCAAGGCCATCAGTGCATAACTTATGTGACACATGCTGCATGCAGGCACTCAGTATGCCATATTTGTGTATATAGTAGTACATGCAGAAGCAACTCTGAACATGTGTGTGAAGGGGAGGACATGGACGAGTGGAGTACTGTGTATTTTGGGGCACCCCGCAATCTGTTCACTTCAGGAACTGTACAAACGTCTTATTTTGGTTGGGAATTTGCCTCCGCGCATACAAACCTCTTCTTTTGATTTTTGCAAGGCTAACAGTGAGTCACATGACTGTGGATGCCCCTGTGTACCGCGTACCACTACTGGTAGCTTTCTGGGGTTTGTGTAAGCATTTTTTGTGTAGCTAGGTGCCACTGCGTATTGTGTACTGCTTTTTTTGGAACATATCCTGGTATTGCGTTACACATACCATATTTTTTAACCAGGGGGACATTTGAACCTTGCTGGACCACAGAACTACATCTTCCCTCAGGCAGAATGCACCCTCAGTCAAAATGCCCAGGACAATTACTTGGTGTGCCTTCCATATTTCTGTTACACCTGGAACATGAGTGGAGCGGTCCCTAAAGGGACAGGGGGCAGATAGGCCGGGATCAGGGACCTGCTGTGGAAGCAGCTGTCCCAGCTCCAGGGGTACCGGTACGTGCTGCGGAATCAGCTGTCCCAGCCCTGAAAGGCTAAGGGACGTGCAATGGAAGGCAGCTGGCCGAGCCCAAAAGGCTTAGGGATGTGCTGTGGAAGCAGCTGTCTCAGCCCCAGGGGGTAATGCCATGCCCGAGCCCACTTGTGGTCTGGCATCTGGAACCCAGAGTGGTCCCAGTCACATGGGGGTGGCAACAGCACCTTGTGGTAAGAAAGCAAAAGCTGCACAGAAGGAACAGGATCAATGCCATGACACGGCAGAGGACACTGGCCCATTGAGGAAGAAGAACTTCCATGATGAAGAACTCAAGATCCTCATGGACTACCTAGTCATTCACCACCGTGACACGTGTTACGCTCACCTGGTATCCACGGGGGTGCCACATGATACTGGATGGAGGTCTAAGCGCTATCCCGGACCCCTCTCTGCTTAGTTATGTGCCAGATGCTGGGTAGCGCCTATAGCAGGAGAATGGAGGCTTAAGATACTGGTTCTGTGATGGGTGGACTCCCACCTCCCTCTGGTCCAAATCCCCTCCCTTGGGGTTACGGCTCACCTTAGGTTTATGTGCGTTGAACTCTCCGTCCTGCGTCTCTGGGCACGTGGTTGGTGTGGGCGTTCCGTGGACCTAGTTGCTTCACTAGTCCGTGTGCCCTTATGTCAGGTCCAGACCGGCTGTGACTCTGACTGCTTGCTGTCTTGCAGATGAGTTATAATGTCTTTTCCGTATTTATTCTGTCTCTTTCTTTCCCTCTGTTTTCTCTGTCTTCTCAGCATCTTGCTCCACTACGCTGTTCCCTAACAATGTCGCTTTTTGTTTTCACAGGGATGGTTGCCATCAAGGAGTTGCCGCGCCGATGGCGAAGACCACGGTGAGTTATTGATGACCAGAGCGCTGCACTGTTTATTGTTGTTAATTTCTAACCTGTGTTCTCTTCTCTTCTTTGTACAGGTTGCAGTTATGTTTTTTCCGGAGTGATGAGCGGTCGAAGCGCTGCTTGCCCAGCTAAGTGCTTTGTTCATGCTGACCTTGTTCCTTCTCCTTTGCAGGTTGTGGTGAAACCCGGAGATGGGCGAGGTAAGAGAAGTGCAGGGTGCTGCCAGGACTCGCTGCTTGCCCAGGTAAGAATTGTTATTAAAGGCATCCTTATTTCTTTACCTTTGCAGGTTGCAGCGAACTCCGGAGATGGGCGAGGTAAAGGAAGCGCAGGATGGATTCAACGCTGGTTATTTCACAGGTAATTGTTCTTGCTTGCTAATGCTGTTGTGTTCTTCAAGGTTATTAATGGAATCCGGATCTAGGGCTTCAGGATCGGGCCGCCGGAGAAGCAGATGAGCAGGAGCTGGACACGGTGAGCGTTACGTTGCAGGAGTGCAGAATAACTCGAAGCGTGTGCTGCTGTTTGGGTGTGGTTTAAATAGCCCAGGGAAAGTAGTTCCAGGCCACGTAGTTCCAGGCCCAGCCACACCCAAAACATTAGACCGCATGGCTTGGTTCTAAAGAGCTGAGCTGTGTAATAGGCCTCCATGTTGGATTAAGGTCCAAAACTGGTATTGCTTTATTCCTGATAATCAGCTTGGCACCAAAGGCACCAGTACTGACTCCATGTATGTTTCTGATGGAGTTTTAAGGTCCTTGGAGCCAGTGTGAAGGGCTTTTTGCCCCATTGCTGCCAGTGGGATGTTATACCAGAAGGTGTCAGGGGCATGGATCATGACAGCACTCCACCCTAAGGCCCCTCTCAAGGTATTTCCTCCGCCTGGCCCTGGTTTGGTCGGATGGTTCAGATGAAATTGTCTTACTAGGCGTGGCGCATGGACGTGCTCGCTAAGCTCCCATGTCCTGTCCTGAGGGCCATATCCCATCCTGTCCACTAAGCAATATAACTTGGACCTGGTGAGTTTAGAATATAGGATGTCCTTGACTTCAAATTAGGTTTCTCCGTTAACCAGTACCGGATTTGGTGGTGTTTTGACCCGAGTTCCAGGCTGAACAGGTTTTAAGAGTCACACATGGAATTCGGATGTATCTGCATATTTGGTGGTAAAGCTAGTTTTACTGCCACAGTATTTATATTAGCCTTGATGGTATAAGGCCCTAGATATTTGGGACAAAATGTTCGAGTTCCTCTTATGGGCACGTGCCGAGATGCCAACCATACTTCATCTCTGACTTGGTAGTTTGGGGCTTTTCTTCGGTGTTGATCAGAGAATCTTTTCTGTCTTTCTTCGGCTTGGATCAAGTATTCTGCTGCCTTTTTGAAGGCTTGAGTGTTGGTCGTATGTAAAGTCTTCACCGTGGGCATTTCCAAAGCCATGGGGATATCTAATTCGGAAGTACGAGTGTGCCTTCTATATACGGTATAGAATGGACTCTGTCTGGTACTGTTGTCTATGCACCGTAGGTATTGCGCTAGTGTCTGATTTGTCTGCTCCGTTTGGCCATCAGTTTGGGGATGGTGACTAGTGGACAGACGAATATCGATTTGGGCAATTGCACAACTCTTCCTCCAGAGGTTAGACATAAACTGACTCCCTCGGTCAGATAGCAGGATGTAGGGGAAAACATGTAATCGTACGATATGTTCTAAAAACACCTTTGCCAGACTGGATGCGTCTAGTAGACCCTTAAGCGAAATGAAATGGGCCATTTTAGAGAACAGGTCAATAACCACTAGGATAGTGTTGAACCCTTGACAGGGAGGCTGATCTGTGATGAAATCGAGGGAGAGTGTGTTCCAAGGTGCAGGTGGAATTTCCAGGGGTTGAAGAAGGCCCGCAGGTCTTTGTTTCTGGGAATTATTCTGTACACAAATGCCACATGACAGAATAAACTGCGTAATGTCCTTTCGCCAGGTCGGCCACCAATAATTTCTTTTCACCTTGGCTAGGGTCTTGGTAATTCCTGGATGTCCTTCTATCAGGGGATTGTGATAACCAGAAATGACTTGCTCTTGTAGTGCCTTATTCGGTAGATATAAATGCCCTCTGAAATACAGAAGTAGATTCTTTGTTGTGTAATGTTGACCTGGAGTGGGCCAGTCTTGTAGAGCCTCAGTGTACATTAGGAGCCGAATTTCCTTTTGGAGTTCGTGCAGTGATAACTTTGTTATAAGTCCTAGTAGTTTGTCACCTGGAATAATGGCCATCGGGTCTGGGGTTGAATATGTGTTCTCATCAACACGCATGTGGGATAGGGTGTTGGCTTTTCCGTTCTGGATTCCAGGTCGGTACGTGATTATGTAATCATATTCTGCAAAGAATAAAGCCCATCGGAGGTGATGGGATGATTGTGCCTTTGCCGTCTTGAGGTATTGTAGGTTGCGATGGTCAGTGATTACTGTGATGGTATGTCTGGCGCCTAGGAGGTAATGCCGCTGAGCCTTAAAGGCTGCCTTGATCACTAGATGTTTTGTGTCTGTTATTGCATGGTTAAGTTCAGGTGTAGTATATTTTCGTGACAAAAAGGCCACGGGATGTAACTGGCCTGTTTTGGGATCCCTTTGGGAAAGAACAGCTCCCATTGCCATGCTGGAGGCATCTGTTTCCTCTACGTATGGGAGATCTGGGTGGGGGTGTCGTAGCACCGGGGCTGAGGTAAATCTTTTCTTGAGTTCCTGGAAGGCCTTCTCTGTCTCTTCTGTCCATTGGAACAGTTTGTTGTTTTTTCGCAATAAAGAAATGATCGGGTGCACAATCTGGGAGAAACCAGGGATGAATCAGTGATTAAAGTTTGGAAAAACTGAGCATACTTTGGACACCTTTGACTGAAGACATTGTTGGCCAGCTAAGGATGGCGTCTACTTGGTGCATATCCATCTGGACGCATTTGGGAGTGAGGACAAAACCAAGGAACTCGACTTCTGTGACATGGAAGGAGCATTTTTCAAGTTTGGTGTATAGCTGGTGCTGTCAGAGTTTTGCAAGGACGGAGAGAACGTGCCTTACATGGTCATGTTTAGAAGAAGAGTGCACCAAGATGTAATCGATGTAAACTAGGGCACATACGACGATCAATTCCCATAGTACATCGTTCATGAAGTACTGGAATGCGGCGGGAGCTTTGCAAAGCCCAAAGGGCATCACCTGATATTCGTACATCCCATACTTATTACAAAGGCGGTCTTCCATTCGTCCCCATTCTTTACACCCATGAGATGGTATGCCCCCCTGAGGTCCAATGTGGTGTAAATTTGGGCATCCTTGACTTGGTCCAGCAGTTCTGGGATAAGGGGTAGGGGATGACGGTTTTTAACTGTTACCTGGTTTAGTGCACGGTAGTCGATGCACATTCTCAAGTCCCCCTCCTTCTTGGGTACGAAGAATAGGGGCGAGGCTGCCAGGGATTTGGACGGGCGGATAAAACCGTTTGCGAGGTATTGGTCCAGATATGTTTTCAAGTGGAGATTTTCAGGTTTGGTGAGTGCATAAATTCGGCTAAACAGGATTTGTGCACCAGGTACGAGGTCGATCTGACAGTCATATGGCCTGTGAGGGGGTAAGGTATTAGCCTGTTCTTTTTGGAAAACATCTTGAAAATCGTGGTAATCGCTTGGTAGTGTACTTGATACACCTAGTACCAATGCCTCTTTATCTTGCACAGGTGTCTCTGGGTCAGACGATGGCATTTCCACATGGTAGCATGCATGAGCACACTCATTGGAGAAGGCTAATTTCTTGGCTCGCCAGTCGATGTTAGGATTGTGAGCCACCAACCACGGCATCCCTAGAATCACTCAGAACTGAGGAGCCTTGATAAGGTTGAATGCAATGGCTTCCCGATGTCCGTCTTGGCACAGAAGGGTCAATTATGCTGTGCGTTGAGTTACAGGACCAGAAGCTATCTCTGTGCCGTCAACTGTGGTATGACCAGAAGCTATCTCTGTGCCGTCAACAGTGGTGACCTTCTCAGTTGTCATTATCTGACAGATGGGAAGCACCATCCTTGTTGCCAGGCCTTGGTCTATGTAGATACAAACGGCTCCCCTGTCTATGTATGCCTCCACAGTATGCCTCCGAGATGGCTGTTTGTGACTGATCAAAATCGCAGGCAGGGCAAGGTGTGAGGTCTGTGTCTCTCTTCCTTTGCTCGACAAACGGACCTCTACGCTTGCCAGGCCTGGACGTTTTCCAACTCTTGTTCTCCTCCTTCTTTCTCCTTAGCTCCAACTGTTATCCTAGGGGTTTTTACGGGACATTCTCTGAGGAACTGACCTGATTTCCCATAGTACAGGCATAATTACTGTTGTCTCCTTTTGTCTCTTTCGGCCTTGGTTAATGGGCTCTGTACCCCCCCAATTTGCATGGGTTCCGAAGTGTTTTCTGATGAACGCGGACTGTTCTCCTTTGAGCGTACATACACAGTCCGATTCTCCGTTCTGGCTCGATCTGTCCTTCGATCTTGCAGCCTGTGGTCTAGCTGCACCACTAGGTTGATGAACTCTGCACAGTCTTTTGGCGGGTTTACCACCTGAGCTAGGATGTCTTTCAATTCCCCCCTAATCCTTGATGGAATAACGTTGTTCGTTTTTCCTCAGGCCACCCAGTTTCAACAACAAATCTGTTAAAAGTGCTCATATATGTTAACAAATCTTGGCTTCCTTGTGTTAATGACTCCAATCAAGCATTCCCACTAAGTCAATGCCTGGTCCGGGATTGCTCAAGGGAAGCCCTTATTTATATATTTTTATGACAAGTTATAATATGGATGATGAACCCTTGTATAACGCCCCTCTCTTAGAATCCACCTGACTCCACTGAGCCAAGAAGTAGGTTTTTTTGCAAATTGAAAAGGTTTATTTGAAAAATTAAACAATAGATATATATCACACTTTGATAATAAATTAATTTTTGATATCACACTTAGACATATGACAATGAGTGATCAACAATGGATGATGTTATACTAGCACAATGGTTTAATTACTTAGGAGTAGTATAGAGGATAAGGTAGCTGAGAATGCTTTATATGGTACAAGGAAATGCAAGGTGGAAAAGAAGCAACACAGGAATAAACTTGAATTGATTTCAGCAAAACATAATATAATCACTTTTCCCCTTTTGGCAATTCACCCCCACCTCCCCCTCTATGCAATGTAAGGAGGTGGAAGTAACACACACAGTCTTCAGGAATACAATCACAGTACAATACGAATTCAGTTCACCCCTAGCAAACTTAGAGAAACAGGGATGATTTTAAACACAGGCAAAGTACTTTAAAGGTGGTATGCAAAGAAGGGAAAAAATATGCTAAAAATGATTTTAATTCCCTCTATAGGTTCAGGGTGAGTGAGAGATACTTTAAATCAGTTCAGGCCAGCCCTATCAATGATTCAGGGATGGTTACCAGGTTGAAAACGGAATTCCGTAATGGAAGCAAAAGACAAATATTTTTACACGCGGCTGAAATGAAACAAATGTCAAATTGCTGCAATTTAGTCACGTGCATCGAGAGCAATTACGGAGGAAGTATAAGGAGCAGCAAGTCGGAAAGCTTAGAATCTCAGCTTTAAAATTAAAGTTAAATCACGCTTCTATCCCAAACGGTTCAAGAGATACGGACGATTTTGTGAAGGTAGATTCTCAAAATAAAAGTAAAGCTCAGAATGACAGATGACAATTTTGCAGCTTTGAATCAACAGGAGGGACACAATTTCTATGATGCAGTTCTCAATAGGTTAAAATAGTTTGAATTAGATTATTTTAAACTAAGAGATTGATTTTGCACAGTTCTGGCTCAGTACTCACACTATATTTTGGACAGGAATGCGACTTCGTCACGGATCCGGTCAATAGGTTTAGCTGCAGTTCTCTCTGCTCGGCGGGTCAATCAGGCACCGGTTCTGCTCACAGCGGTCTGGGTCTGGTCTGCGGTTCTGCAATCGGCACTTCTTTCTGGGTCTGCTACCGGTTCTGGCAAAAGTTCTTGGCAAAGAATTCAACAGCTCGGCCGGCTGTAGAATAGTTTGGTTGGATTGCTGGATTCTAAAAGCCTGCTGAAAAAGGATTTACCTGGTGGTCCAGGCCTCTCTGCTTTAAGTTCTGGAGTTAAGTTCTGGTCTCTGGTGATTGATGGATTTGAAGTCTGGAGTCTTTTGGCAAAGCGTCCCGCAAGAAAGTGGAAAATGAATGTCCCTACCTGGGTTCCAGTGGCTCTTTTTTATGTCTTTTGAAAATGGGTGTGGATGCTAACTTTCTTTGCCCAACCCACTCACGATTTGATAGGTCAAGGATTTCTCTTTGACCTGATTTGAGAAGGGAACAGTGAGTCAGAGTGATGAGGTGGGTCTATGGTCAGAGGAACCTCCCCTTGTCAAATTGCACACAAATCTATTTCTGATCCAAATACCCATTTATATATGTACCATCTTTCTAATAGTATATGTCCAGTTAACATATTTTCTGTAGCACCAAACCATCCGATCCCTGTCTTTGTAAGATGTTGTGTCCACTTTTGACAGAATTCTGCCATTTTCATCCAGATAATGACCTCTAAACTTTTCCAGATTTTACACAAATGTGCACAAGGGATATGGGTTTCAGATTATAAAGTGTCAGATTTTTAACATGCATACATTTGGAGTAACAACCTTATTTTCCGCTACTACTCCCCAGAACATACCACAGAGTCCTAACACCTCTTAAAATGTGCACAGAAAAATCACAAGAATGATGATATTATTTATATAATTTGTACAAGTCCGCACTATGAATTATCCATCTTTTTAAAATTATGCTCTGGCCCCAAAGGGGTTTGGTGTTCCAAAGCACATGGTGGAATTTCTGGTTTGTCCACTTCCCCCAAGCTCAGCTTGCTCACAGAGGCACTTCTCCTCCCACTTCTCCCAAGAGGAAGCTATTTTACAACCCCCCCAATATAACATTTGCCTGAGCCCAAGACAGTGCTTTGTTCAGTTTCCTGCAGTCCCCAGGTGCCACTCCCCTAATTCAATCAGAGAGGTGTCATCTCCTTTTGGCAGGGGCAGCAGAATGCAACCAGGCCTGGGAACACAGCTGCTGATCAAGTTTCAACTCCTGTCGGGGGTAGTTGTCAGGCAGAATTCAATCTCTTTAAGCCAGGCGTCAGCTAAATGTCACTTTGGTTCCCAGTTTTCTATATTCAAACCAAACTTGCAATTTTTACACATGCAGCTAGAATGCTGATTCTAAGTTCAAAACTATGACATTTAACAGTCGCAAACTATGTGACACTCAACAGTAGGTCACTCATTTATTTTAAACATTTCGATTTTAGTGGCTTTAAGTCCAAGTTCACTTCAGCTGCTGACATCCACAGCTCAGCCAGTTTCATTATGAACATTATTTTGGGCTCTTTCTCTTTCCAGATTTTGTATGCACACAAGTCTACCTTCTGCCAAATGTCTGCTGGTGTTCATTGAGATTTTTGAATATCTTGCAATGTTTAAAATAGGCATTTTTAGCTTGAATTTCAGAGAAACAAAGGTGATTTCAAAGCGCTTTCTGAGCTAACTGGCACTGCTGTTTTTCCTTTGGCACACATTTCACCCATGGCACTCCTGGCTCATCACACTCGCACTGGTGGGTGGCAGGTCAGGGGAACATTTTGGTGTGCGCCATAACTGCGCAGTTTTCCTGGATTCTGGCGCAACGTGGGCTTTTCGGCCATCTTGGATTTTCTAAGCCCACAGCACCAACTGTTGCAGCATAATAGTCCAAACGTGGGTCAGGACACCCAACAAGCCCCCCAGCCCGACTGCGCTTTGATTTCGAGTCGAGGGGGAGTCGGGTGCAAAGGATGTTTTGATCCACGTGCTGGGATGTCCGCATCATCTTCTTCCAATTCCGTAAATGGCACAGTTCAGCCTCTTTTCCCCCATCCAGTTGGATCGATCGGTTCTCCTTGCCGGTCCTGATGGGAATAATGGGCGGTATTCCGGGCCCCTGGAATCTTTGCTCCCGGTCCCCGGTCGTCCTCCTTGGTCAGTCTCCATGGTTCCATCTCTCCTAGGATGATAAAGCAAAGCAGCAATACACATTCCTAGACATTTTTCCACCAGTATTAATGGTGTGGCGAACATATACATTTTATGCATCCGGATACATTTTGCAGTCTTATTTTTAAAAACAAGATACAACAGGAAACATTTTCATACCAGAATCATGATATTTTAGAGACTATATGCGGGATATTTTAGGGTTGGATCTGAATTACTCTGGAGCGGCCCCCTCTGGGATTCCAGAGGATTCCTCCAGTTGCTGCAGAGTGTGCCTGGGATGGCAACACTTTAGCTGATTTATATGTACCCACATGTCTTCCCCTTCTGCCAGACTACCTTTGGGGATGCGGATCTTATAAGCTACTGGGGAGACCTTGTCTATAATTTCAAAGGGTCCCTTCCAAGTAGGCAAACATTTTCGCTGTTTGGCCTGGTTCCTTTGGAAATTGTAAAGATAGACCCGGTCTCCCACATTATATTCCTTCCTGGTGGTTTTCAAATCATAGTGAGTTTTCATGCTATCAGCTGATCTTTCTAGATTCCGCTGAGCATAGGCAAAAGCATGTTGGAGGTGTTTCCTCAAATTCTCCACATACTCATGAGTTGTGGAGGCATTTATCAATGTCTGCTCTTGGGTCCTGTAGAGCAAATGCTGGGGAAGCACCATCTTGCGTCCAGTCGTCAGCTCAAACGGTGACATTTTAGTTGCAGATGAAGGGGTAGATCTGATGGCCATTAGGACCAGAGGTAATCGGATATCCCAACTTGGCCCAGAATCTGCCACAAACTTTTTTAAGATGCTCACAATGGTTCGGTTATAGCGTTCTACTGCCCCAGAAGAAGCTGATAGGTAAGCAATGTGTAGCTTCCGTTGATCCCCAGTATCTCCCACATCTTAGTCAATACTTTGCTGGTAAGATGGCTACCTCTGTTTGACTCAATCCTTTGAGGTAGACCAAAACGGGAAAAGATGTGGTTAATCATCAGGGCCGCTGTTGTTTCTGCCTTGCAGTTTGGGGCTGGGAGATATTCCACCCACTTGGTAAACAAGCATGTGACCGTCAACATGTACTTGTTTCCTCTAGACGAGCGAATCACAGGGCCTACGAAGTCGATTTGCAAATCTGACCATGGCAGTGTCATCCCCGTCTTTTGGAGAGGCGCACGGTGTGTGAGGGATGATGGCTGAAATTGTGCACACACCAGACACTGCTTCAAGTATTGGTCTAGGTCCTGCCCCATGTGTGGCCAGTATGCAACCTCTCTTAAGATCTCAAGTGGTGTATGAAACCCCCTATGACCGGCGGTGGCCGCATCATGGGCGTGACTTAACAACAGGCTTCGGAATGAGGTAGGGACCACCCAATGATCATGGCCAGCTTGGGATTTCCTTACCAACAACCCGTTCTGGATTCGGAAAATCTTTGGACATTTCATCAACACTCTAAGGTCCTCCTTCCCAATGTAATCGTTATCCGTCAGGGGAAAGTTCTCAGGGTCCTCAATGTGTTGATAAAACTTACCAATTATTGGATCCCCCATCTGAGCCGTAATTAAATCAGCATCAGGGGTCTCCTTACTCCATTGTGCAGTTGAAAGATCGTTGTGAGCATTTGTCTGGGACCTAGTGATAACAGTGACCTGGATTTGCCCCAACAGGGACTCAATCTCTATTAGATCCCCTTGGATGGCCCCGGTTTTGACCAGCTGATCAGCTAAGTCATTTCCAGTTTTGTCTGGTCCCTCTGCTTTGGAATGACCCTTGATCTTCTTCTTATAAATGGTCATCCCATTCAAGGTGACCAGATCATCAATATTTTGGATCAACTTCCCATGTTTCAAGGGTTTGTTGTTAGCACATAGCATGCCTCTGGTTTTCCAATTGACCAGGTGCTCCACGAACCCGTTCCGTACATTATCTGAATCTGTGATTATGATCAGTTCGTGGAGTTGATGTTGGACAGCAGTGAGGGTGGCTTGATGCACAGCCATCAACTCTGCTACTTGACTACTTTGGGGACCGATTTTGTACCCAGCGGAGGGTTCTGGAGACTCATTCACCCATGCATTCCCTACGCCAGCCACCAGTTCTTTTTCCCCGTTGTTGTCAACATGGTAAGAGCATCCATCCACATAGACAGTGGGCATTCCCTCACA
Organism: Ambystoma mexicanum; assembly: GCF_040938575.1. Classification (NCBI taxonomy): domain Eukaryota; kingdom Metazoa; phylum Chordata; class Amphibia; order Caudata; family Ambystomatidae; genus Ambystoma; species Ambystoma mexicanum. The sequence continues at coordinate 530,893,052 of NC_090934.1, forward strand.
CTTGTCCTCTTCAAAGACTTTGGGCTTCATCGCGACTTCGGCGGTAACCCTTAAATCCGGCGGTAGCGCTATTACCGCCGGATTTAAGGGTCCGCCGAAGTCGTGATGAAGCCCCCACGAGCTGGGGGGAAATCTGCTGAAAATTTGCGCTATTACCGCCGGCGGGAAATCCGCCGGCGGTATTAGCGCGAAGATTCCCCATTGAGCCCAATGGGGAATGGGGCATTCCCAAATGGGCTCAGTGGGGAATGGGGACTTACATTACTGCCGAACTCGTGATCCGGCGCTATTAGCGCCGGGAAGTTTGGTGGTAGGGCTAATACCACCCGCGCTAATAGCGTTACCATTACCGCCCAAGTCGTGATGAGGCCCTTTGTGTGGGGAATTAAGGTATGCCTCCATGTTGTCCTTGATTTTTAGACTTTCGTGCTTGAGACAGTTTTCTCTGGCACAATCATGCAAGTCAGCCATACCTTGCGCGAGGGGACTCTTCTTGTTTTTGCCATATTTGACCCTCACAGGAAACCCTTGCATTGACAGAATCCAGGAAGTAATTCGGGAATTACTCACATTTCCGGCCCGGATTCTGTCACTTTGGAGATATTGCAGAGGCTGGTGTGGAGTCTCCACTATGATGTGTTCCCCGAGGATGAAAGGGTGGTAATTCTTCAATGCCCAAACCGTTGCCAGGTGTGCCTTCTCACAATTGTTGAATTTTTCCTCCACAGAGGATAAAGTTTTGCTCGCATAGGAGATTACTTTATTGACCTTGTCATGCTTTTGGTATAATACTGCCGTCAAGCACGTATTAGAGAACCCTGTCTCCAGGAAGAACTCCTTGTTTCTGACAGGGTAAGCTAGGCAAGGTGCTTGTGAGAGGCTTCTTTTGAGTTGTCTTACTGCCTCGGATTGTTCTTGACCCCATTCCCACTTGACCCCCCCTTCAAGAGATGAATCAGGGGTCTGGTGATCTCTGCGTAGCCCTCAATGAACTTTCTGCTGTAATTAGTCAGTCCAAGGAGGCTAGTTAGTTACCGCAGAGTTGTGGGGTCTTTCAGTTTCTGAAGTGCTTCCACTTTCTTTTACTGGGGACAGAGACCCTGAGGAGTAATCTCATGCCCCAAGAAATTAACACGGGTTCTACACCACTGTGCTTTCTGAAAGGAAAGTTTTGCTCCGGCGGCCCTCAACTGTGTCAGAACATAACGAATCTCCGCTATGTGTTCCTCCACAGATGAACTTTTGATGAGGACATCATCTACATAAGCCAGGTTACCCCTCGCACCCAGGTCGGGCATGGCCTTATGTAGGAAAATGTTGAACTCATTGCCGGAGGTGAGGTATCCGAAGGGAGTCCGGGTCCATGTGTACTGCTGGCCCCCAAAGGTAAAAGCCAGTTTGTATTGGTCCTCCCTACTGACAGGCACGGTCCAGTATCCATTGGTCAGGTCTATTGCAGTGAATGCCTGTGACCCCTGAATCTGGGCCAGCCCTTGGTCAATGTAGGGCAGAGGCCATCGGTAAGTATGGACATGTTTGTTGAGCTCCCTAAGGTCGGCACAGAGTCTCCACTGGCCGTTTGGCTTCAATATTCCCAGTACCGGATTATTGAAGGTGCTGTGTACTGGACGGATTATCTCCCGTGACTCAAGGTTCTTAATTATTTCAGTAAGGGACTCCATGGAGGCAAGAGGCAAACGATATTGCTTCACAAACACTGGAGTCATGCCAGGGTCCGTGGGAATTGTTGTCGTGTGGATGTCGATGCGACCACAGTCATATGAGTCAAAGGAAATCCAAGAAAACTTGTTTCAACTTTTGCTTCTGTTCCAGAGTCACACAGGCATCAGCTAGATTGACTCTCTCTTCCACCATCTGCCTGAAGCCTGGAAAGACTTCTGGTTTTGCTATCTCAGCGGCCTCCTCCAGCTGGGTGGAGAAGTCCCTGGACAGAGTGTTGATTTGGACCGGAGGCTTCAGGTGGGAAAGGCAGCCCTCATGGACCTGGAAAATCACCTCATCCCCTCTGAAGTCACAAGTCACGTCTTCCTCGCCCTAAGGGCAGGAAGTGTACACCAGGAAGTTCCCCCCATGCCAGGTAAAGATCCTGTCTGGTGTTGTATTGTCATCACTGTCACTGTCAAAACGGTCCTTGGGGATTGGTCCTAACAGTTAATTTCCTAGATCAATGGAGAAATGTCGGTCATCAACCGCCATTCCAATAATGGTGCCCGCGGATAGAGTAATACTCTTTAAGTCGCTGTTATCCACCTCTATTGGAATGGTGTCATGTTCTATGTTGACTAATGGTGTTGGGTTTACCCCCAACCCTTGCTGTTGGAGGAAAGCATTTAGATGAATATAAGCATCAGGGTTTTTCAATGTTTGTCCTCTTTTAATTTTCACTTCCAGGGGGAATTGTCGGGTCCTTTTTGGGATGGTGACTAACTCTTTAACCTGAATTTCAACTGCATAAGGTAGCAATTGAGCTGACCTAAATGCTTTTTCTTCATCAAAGCCCATGGAATTATCCGCTAATCGGGACCAAGCTTTGAAGTTTATTAGGTCCAAACTAATGGCAAAGCGATTGAGAATGTCACTGCCTAAGTAAAAGGCGGCAGTGACGTCTCGCACGACCCAACAATTATGGACTATGCTCTTGTTGCCAATGGAGATTTTGAGCATACACCTGCTTGGCAGGAGATATTTCGAATTGGGTGTATCCAGATCCATTTCCCATTTGTCTATCAGTTTGAATGTGGGAATGGCTGGATCTTTTGGGAGTTGGTGGAACATGGCTTTGCTGATGAAGCTCTTCCCGTTGTTCACACACAGTCGAGCGAGAACAGAGTCCTTCCCATCATTTAACTGAACAGGGATGAACAACTGCTCTCCAATTTGCTGAATATCAGCCAGGCTCTGAGCTGATTTCACATCTTTCTGGACTATAGGAGTGGGAGCGTCTGATTGTGGATTGGTAAAGAATTTCAGAGTGTTTCCTTCCAGTGTGGAACACCACCTTAAACTGGAAGGAAGGTTGATTTTCAGAAATAGAGAGGACCCCCCATCACCAGTCTGTTGCCCTACTGCTATTACTGTCATGTCTGGAATTCGGTTGTTCTGGAAGTGAAATTCTACTTGGTCAGATTTTTGTTCAACCATGTGGCACGTGCCGTTTAAACTAACATGGTTGACACTTATTGGTCGGCTAGTCTGGGTCCCGAGGACCTTGTTTACGCAATTTATTAGGGGTGACAACCTTCTCAGGAGGTCATTCCCTAGTAAACAAGGGGTGCCCTCTGGAGTCACTATTATGACCGGGTGTTTCACCTTGTGTCGCCCAATTTTGATGTCCAAATCCGCAGTCCCCTCTACGGGAATTTCCTTCCCGTCAAAGTTCTGGAGTTGTCCAGGAAGAGAGGTGAGGGGAATTTGGTACTTCTCCCCCCCTACCTGAATTCAGTTCATCAAAGGCCCTTCTGGACAGAAGGGTAGCTTGAGATCCAGTGTCCACCAGCGCCAAAATTGTACCCTGCCCTGTACTTGTACCGGGGCATAATATCTTCCCTCCTTCTCCTCAAGGGGGCACAGATAATGCACATTTCTGGACAACTGGTGGGCTAACTTTCTGGTTTTGGACATTGAGAGAGAAGAAATTTGGGCAGAATTCTGTGGAGAGCCTTGGGAATCTGAAAGAAAAAGTTGGCAACTGGAAATGGTTTCGGGTTCCCCTGGTTCCGGTTCTGGGCTGCCCCCCCCCTTTTTGGAGGCAATCATCAGGATGGGTTTGACCCATGGGATTTTGGTATTGTTGGTTCTGGGATAGAATGATGGGCGGCGACAGCTCAATCCCCACATCTACCCAGTCTGGGTTGGAATCCCTTGGGACCCATTTTTCCTTGGGAGGAGTTCCCCCATCTCTGAAGGAGAAGATCCTTTTCCCAGGATCCTCTGAGGATCTTTCTCCCTCAAATTGGAAGACCTGGACCTCCTCCACAAAATGGGTCTTTTTGGGTCCTTTGTTTCTCCTACCTCCTCTTTGCTCCTTGGGGGCAGACTTTCAGGGGTAAGAGATTTTGTTTCTGGTTCCTGGGCTTCCAGGGGCTGTTTACAAGTGGTGAAGGCAGTCTCCTCCAAGGCTTTACACCCCCCCTTCCCCTTGTGCCTCCTCCCTGGGAACCAGTGGGTTATCGGGGTGTTGCCCCCGTCATTGTTCTGGAGCACCAGGCCCAGAGTTTGGGGCATTCTGCAGTGGCATGCTCATCTGAGGGTTCTGTTGAGCCCTCAGTATGTGACCCAGATCCCGTGCCATATTTTGGACCTGGCACTCAAGTTGGGAAACCCGCTCAGGCTGATACGGGGTTCTGTTTTCTCCCTTGGGCTGATCCCGGGAAGGGTAGCTATCCCTTCTCTGGTAGTGTCCCGGGTTGGGAAGATTTGGGTACCCCTCCACCCTTGGCCTCCCCTCTCCCGGATTAGGTTGTCTGGGCTCAGAGAAGTGGGGAAAGAAGGATGGATGGTTTTGGGGCTGGAAGTTGGGTGGATACCTGGGAAACAAGTTCTGCCCAGGATTTGGTGAATTTCTGCCCTCCTGGGGGAAGAGTGGAGGGAAGTTCCTTGGGTTGGGCGCTTGGTTGGATCCCCCCCCTTGGGCCGGAGGAGTCCACAAATAACCCAGGATTGGACTGTTTCCCTTATAGCGGGGGCTTACATAGTCAGGGGAGCGGGGGACCCCATTTGTGGGACTACCTCCTTGACTCCCTGTCTGTGACTGGCCCGAGGGCCTTCTGGGCTGTGAATTATTTGGTGCAGGCAGGTTTTTAGGTCCCCCCATCTCCAAATCTAAAATGGGGCAACCTTTACCTCTGCCACCTTGGCAGCAGCAGGGGTGCTGTTGGTTTTAGGGTTTTTGGGCTAATTCTTATTTTCCACTGGTTTCTGCTCCTCATAGATGTGGGTGGCTTGCTCAATGACCCAGTCTAAAGATCTTTTCTCGTGAAAATCTCTCACGAGCTGGGTCATTATGTATTTGGGGAGAGCATGGAAAAATGTGTTGATGAATTCTCTGCTGTCTGTGCGCACCCTTCCGGTTGTCTGCGCAAAGACACGCTTCAATTCTTGCACGAATTCTTGTGGTGCCTGATCCTCCCCACATTGCAAATTGTAGGCTGCCTTGTGAGCCTCTTGGGGATTCCGGTGAACAGAAAAATGTTTCAAGCTGGCCGCCCTATATGTGGACCATCTTCAATGGTTTTGGTCCTCCAGCCCTGCAAAGAAACTGGAGTATTCTGGGGAGAATGTCTATTTGATATACTGAATGCAGCTACTGCTGTCCTTCAAATGGAAAGTCTCCATCATTTGCTCATAGAGCTCCAAGTGTTCCCAAACAGAATACTTGGAGTTCTTGTGATAAGGGGTGATGACACTCCTTATTGCCTTGATCTTCTTTAAGGGGTCCTTAAGCAAGGCCCTTTTTGCCTTATTGGCCTTTTTTGGTGCGGGTAACCCTGGTCCATTCCTCCTCTGACTCAGAAGCACTGCTCCCAGAGGTGCCCGTCTTATCTTCCAGGTTTTCCCGGATTCTGCGAGCTGGCAGAATGTGGGGACCTGGTCTCCTTTGTCCTGGGCCGCTCAGAGGAGTCTTCCGATCCCTCCTTGCTGCCAGGATTTGATGGGTACCCCCCCACTGACCTAACTGGGTGGAGGTTTTCAGGATGCCCTTTGTGGGCCTAATCTCCTGGGGTTCCCCACTAAATAACACTGTGCTTAGGTGCCCATACCCGGATGCCCACCCATCCATTCCTGGGAGGTACTGGCCTATGAACCCCATACTTTTGGCAAGATAGTAATCTGCCTTCCCTGTGGCCCTGTGCTCATGTGCGCCAGGGGACATGGGGGTGGCAGAGTCCAAGGACTGGGAGAGATGAAGGACTCTGGTACTAGGGCTCCTGAGGTGATGCTCAGGCATTTCCCTTTCCCAGCAAACCTCATCTCTATCAGCCCCTGCTCCCTGTTGCAATGCAAGAGCCTGCGCTTTCAGTTCCTCAGTTAAGGCCTTACTAGACTCTATCAGTCTCTCCTGCATGGCTACCTGTTGCTGGAGCCTATCATTGTGCTGACAGAGAGCCTCATTCTCTCTCTGCGCCTCCTGATTGGTCCTGGAATACTGGGCCAGTCTTTGCTGCAGGAGGGTTACCTCCTGAGTCCCATCCCTACTGGCCTGCTCATTTCTTGTCAGAGCATCTTCCACCCTCCTGGTGTGCTCTAACAAGTTCTGATGCTCTTTTTGGAGGTCACCCAGTCCCTGGAGGGCCAAGTGATTTTCTTGAATTTTTCTTTTTAAGTTGCAGACTTCCTGGCCTAAGGTATCCCTTTCCTGAGAAAGAGCCTGCATCTGTGCCGCCAGGTCGTCCCTCTGCCTTTGAAAGGCACCAGCTTTCTGGCGTTCTTGATCAAACTCTGCATCTGTCTAGTTGGATTTGCAGGATGGCTACCTGCTCTGTGCATGCCCTGTTAAAGTCTAGTTGTTGCTCCAGCTTTTTCTGGCTCTGCAGTAGGGAGTCGAAACCTTCTTGGTACTCCTTCCACAAGGCCAAAAATCTGGTATCCTGGTCAGCCTTTTCCTGTTGCAGGATATCCATATCCTCCTTTATTTTACTAATATACTGCCTACTATCATTTTCTGACTCCTGGCTCCTCTGCAGCCTCTGCTCAGAAGAGACCAGGTCAGATTGGGCCTTCTCTAATGCCATCAGTTGCCTATTTGCAAGATCTTGGCCTTCAGCACATTTGTCCTGTATGGCTCCCATATGTGAATATAAATATGCCGCTACCCTGGCAATCTTGTTGTGCTCATCCTTGGCCTTAGGGGCCATATATGGTTCACTCAGGGCCACATGTAAGGGACCCTGATCTCTCCATATATCTGACCCTGTTTCAGTGATCTGGGGTGCGATTGCCTGCAACCAGACTGCCTGGTCCTGATGAGACCACTCACCTCTCACAAATAGCTTATGTAACAGGTGTTCTCTGGCTATTTTGATATCTACCAAGGTTGTCATTCTGAACTTGATTTCCTTCCTGACTTACAGAAGTTTGTATTTTATTTTGCAAAACAGACCGTTTCCTTAGAGCGTTCCTTTGAGGGGTGTTTTTACAGTGTAACGCGGCGTGGTGATTCCAAAGAATTTATATATTCTGTCAGTTAGCACACTGTATTAATCTGCGCAAGTGATAGATCTAATCCAGAATCCCAGACGAGCCCCCACTATGTTAATGACTCCAATCAAGCATTCCCACTAGGTCAATGCCTGGTCTGGGATTGCCCAAGGGAAGCCCATATTTATATATTTTTATGACAAGTTATAATCTGGATGATGAACCCTTATATAACGCCCCTCTCTTAGAATCCCTCTGACCCCACTGAGCCAAGAAGTAGGTTTGTTTTGCAAATTGAGAAGGTTTATTTGAAAAATTAAATGATAGATATATATCACACTTTGATAATAAATTAATATTTGATATCACACTTAGACATATGACAGTGAGTGATCAACAATGGATGATGTTATACTAGCACACTGGTTTAATTACTTAGGAGTAGTATAGAGGATAAGGTAGCTGAGAATGCTTTATATGGTACAAAGAAATGCAAGGTGGAAAAGAAGCAACACAGGAATAAACTTGATATGATTTCAGCAAAACATAATATAATCACTTTTCCCCTTTTGGCAAGTCGGAAAGCTTAGAATCTCAGCTTTAAAATAAAAATTAAATCACACTTCTATCCCAAACGGTTCAAGAGATACAGACAATTTTGTGAAGGTAGATTCTCAAAATAAAAGTAAAGCTCAGAATGACAGATGACAATTTTGCTGCTTTGAATCAACAGGAGGGACACGATTTCTATGATGCAGTTCTCAATGGGTTAAAATAGTTTGAATTAGATTATTTTAAACTAAGAGATTGGTTTTGCACAGTTCTGGCTGGGTACTCACACTATATTTTGGACAGGAATGCGACTTCGTCACAGATCGGGTCAATAGGTTTAGCTGCGGTTCTCTCTGCTCGGCGGGTCAATCAGGCACTGGTTCTGCTCACAGCGGTCTGGGTCTGATCTGCGTTTCTGCTATTGGTACTTCTTTCTGGGTCTGCTACCGATTCTGGCAAAAGTTCTTGGCAAAGATTTCAACAGCTCAGCCGGCTGTAGAATATTTTGGCTGGATTGCTGGATTCTGAAGGCCTGCTGAAAAAGGATTTAGCTGGTGGTCCAGGCCTCTCTGCTTTAAGTTCTGGAGTTAAGTTCTGGTCTCTGGAGATTGATGGATTTGAAGTCTGGAGTCTCCGGGCAAAGCGTCCAGCAAGAAAGTGGAAAGTGAATGTCCCTACCTGGGTTCCAGTGGCTCTTTTTATGTCTTTTGAAAATGGGTGTGGATGCTAACTTTCTTTGCCCATCCCACTCACGATTTGATAGGTCAAGGATTTCTCTTTGACCTGATTTGAGAAGGGAACAGTGAGTCAGATTGATGAGGTAGGTTTATGGTCAGAGGATCCTCCCCTTGTCAAATTGCACACAAATCTATTTCTGATCCCCATTTATCTATGTACCATTTTTCTAATATTATATGTCCAGTTAACATATTTTCTGTAGCACCAAACCATCTGATCCCTGTCTTTGTAAGATGTTGTGTCCACTTTTGACAGAATTCTGCCCTTTTCATCCAGATAACGACCTCTAAACCTTTCCCGATTTTACACAAATGTGCGCAAGAGATATGGGTTTCAGATGATAAAGTGACAGATTTTTAACATGCATACATTTGGAGTAACAACCTTATTTTCCGCTACTACTCCCCAGAACATACCACAGAGTCCTGACACCTCTTAAAATGTGCACAGAAAAATCACAAGAATGATATTATTTATATAATTTTTACAAGTCCACACTATGAATTATCCATCTTTTTAAAAATATGCTCTGGCCCCAAAGGGGTGTGGTTTTCCAAAGCACATGGTGGAATTTCTGGTTTGTCCACTTACCCCAAGCTCAGCTTGCTCACAGAGGCACTTCTCCTCCCACTTCTCCCAAGAGGAAGCTATTTAACGACCCCCCCAATATAACATTTGCCTGAGCCCAAGACAGTGCTTTGTTCAGTTTTCTGCAGTCCCCAGGTGCCACTTCCCTAATTCAATCAGAGAGGTGTCATCTCCTTTTGGCAGGGGCAGCAGAATGCAACCAGGCCTGGGAACACAGCTGCTGATCAAGTTTCAACTCCCGTCCGGGGTAGATGTCAGGCAGAATTCAATCTCTTTCAGCCAGGCTTCAGCTAAATTTCACTTTGGTTCCCAGTTTTCTATATTCAAACCAAACTTGCAATTTTTACACATGCAGCCAGAATGCTGATTCTAAGTTCAAAACTATGACATTTAACATTTGTAAACTATGTGACACTCAACAGTAGGTCACTCATTTATTTTAAACATTTCGATTTTAGTGGCTTTAAGTCCAATTTCACTTCAGCTGCTGACATCCACAGCTCAGCCAGTTTCATTATGAACATTATTTTGGGCTCTTTCTCTTTCCAGATTTTGTATGCACACAAGTCTACTTTTAGGGAGAATTCTCTGTTTAGGCTGAATTTCCTAACCTAGTGAGTCCCCCAGCAGCTTTGCTGGATTTTTGGGGTTTATTTTTTTCTCCTGCCAAGAGTGAGACTCTTTTACCCTCAATCTTGGGCATGACTTGAGAGTGTTTCTGTGACTTGCTATGTGCTTATGGGCTATGGGGTATTTTTCCCCATAGGCTATCATTGGTTTTTGAATATGTTTTACACAGCACCCTCAGTGCAGTAACACAGGGGTATCATAGAGACCCCCAAACATAGACTCCACACCCTGGGACTGACTACTGTCTCCCTGGGTCTGTAAAGTCACCATTGACTTTACTAGTCTTAATTTAGGAACTTAACCAGTACAAACCATCATACTGTGGAAGTACTGGTAGGGGCAATTAGATTGCCCCTGGGTCTGTTGTCGAGGGGGTACTGTCCCGTCCCCCCTCGCCGAGTTTCTGGCTGGTGGCAGTGGATACCACGGAAATATTCCACCGGAATATTTCCCAATGGGATTTCCCATTGATTTTAATGCACCACTTTTTGGTGCAATGTTAAAGATACCGCCGGTTTATTTATTTAATATAAATTCACCGGTTGGGATTTTTTGCCAGAACTCGCCGCCAAAATGGCGTCTAGGTTCACTTCAGTAACCCTGAACCCGAGTCGAGCCTTTGTTCCACTTTTGGCGGGCTTCTGCACAGAAGCCCTCCAAAGTGGTGCCATTCTGTCTGGGTACCACAGGGGGTGTGGGAGGAGGTTTAGGCAACCTGGACTGAGTTGCCTTGCCAACTCATGTCGCACTCTGGTGTGATTGGCCCAAGTGGTGAGCCACCCCGCTCACCACTTAGCATGTTTGAGTGACAGCTAGGCTGTATGAATGGGGGTTTGCTGCATAAAAGCAGGGTTTTTGGGACTGGTTCTTCAGAAGTCGCCACAGGACCTAAGAAGCCGAAGAGGGAGAAGCCGAGCCAACCTGCCAAGATGACACCACCGGTGGAGCCCTGCGGAACCATCTCACCACTTTTCCCAACGACAGAGGAGATCTCCCGCCTGGAGAGTCTTCTTCCCTTGACTGGTGGGGACAACCAGTTTCTGCCTTCTTTTTGCCGCCCTGAAGCATCTCATGGCCGCCTTGCCTGTGCCAAGCACCCCGGCAACCGGGATACCACTTTTTACCTCAACCGCGAAAGAGGGGTAACATCCTTTTAACCGGAAAAAAACTCCACGGCTGGTTTCTTCCCTGGTAGTGCAACGACCTTCAGCTTTCCTCCACGACGAGATCTTCTCCTCCTCTGGACGACGCCGCGACTTGCACCCACTACCAGGAACAACTGCCACCGCTGGAGGATCCTTTCCATTTTAAAGGTACCGTGTTCCGCCCGGCTTCCCTTGCCACCGATTGTACGGGGTAGATTTAGCCCTCGGCTCTCGACCCTGGGTAAGCCTGGGACACCCTAACTAAACTTTTCTAAACTTGGTAAAACCTTTTCTACTCACCTGTAAAGACTTGTGACATTGTGTGATCTTGGGCATCTTTTCGCCTGGCTTTCCCTAGAGTGGGCCTGGCAACCGAACTTCCTTGCTCCTCAATAGACTGCCTTTCTAAACTCACTGTGAATCTCTGGAAAGTGTTTTACCTTGCTGTTTTCATTACTTCTGCCTTTTCCCTCCCTTTTTAACTAACTTGTTGGAGTGCCATCTAACGTTAAGCGCTCACCTCTGTTTGGAGTCTTAAATCTTTTGCAGTGGTCCCAGAGGGAACTGCACAGGTTTCTGTCTAACACTGGTGTACAGCGGTGGGATTTGTATTGCGCATACACTTTAGTGTACTTTTGAGATACCTTAGTGCAACTAACCACAAAGCTTAAGCACAAAAAGAAAAAGTCATTTTCTACCCTTTCTGCTATGGAAAGTTATAGTCAAGAGTCCCTTGCTACAAAAACTGCTGATTGTTTAAGACTTCTCTGTAAGCATAAGAATCTCATGACTAAAGGAAAGAAAATGGAGCTAATAGAAAGGTTGTTAGAAAACCAAAGTCTGGATGATGGTTCAGAGGAACCTACCACTCCAGCAAATGTAGAGAACAGCAATGATATTGATATTGAACAAAGTATTGATGATCTTGGGTCAGAACCAGAAGAGGAGGATGAAACTATTGTAGATGTTCCCTCTAGGCCTCTGTCTGCTCTACCAGCTGTACCTACTGGGCCTTTGCCAGGTCCCACATTTGGTCCTCAGTACTATGAACTGGAGAAAATGAAACTTGAATTAGAGTACAAGAAACTTAATGCTCAAACTGACAAAGAACTAAGGCTAAGAGAAATGGAGCTCAAGTATGAGCTAGAAATGAAGAAATTGTCTGTTGAGAATGCTTCTCTCTCTGGCTCCTCTAGAAGTTCCAGTCCTAAAAGACCCTGGATGCCTAAAGAATTGATTGGTATGTATGAGCCTAAGTTGGATGTGTTGGATTGGTTGTCTATGTTTGAGTATAATCATGGGCTCCAGAACATCACAGGTAATGAGTTACTCACCTGGTTGTTCTCTAGGCTTCCCCCTGTTGCGACTGATGCAGTAATGGAGTTGGGGGAGGAGGATAGGAAAGAGTATGAATGTGTGAAACTAGCTTTGATAGCTAGGTTTGGGAAGACCCCTTCCCAGTATCTTAAGAGGTTTAGAAGCCTCAAAAAGCATGATGGTATCCCTTGGGCTACCTGGGTGTGTGAAGGGTTGAAAAACTTAGAGGGATGGATTAAGGGTTACAAAGTGAACACTTATGAAGGAATGAGAAATCTTGTAATGATGGAGTCAATTTATGATGCCTGCTCTCCTGAGCTCAGACAGCACTTGGCTGATTCACGGGAATTAGATGCTAGAAAGCTAGCTAAGGCTGCTGACTTGTGGGTTGCCAACAGGGCTACTCACAAGGATTCTGGGGTAACTCAGAAGAAGGATGAGGGGAGGCAGCCTAAGAAAGACTCCAAAGAGAATTCTAATAATTCCAATTCCAAAGAGGGCCCCAAACCACACCATAAGGGTAAGCCACCTGGGAAACCACAGCAGAGTAGTATACCTTCTGGTGCCAAACCAGAAGGAGGTCAGAACCAGCCTCCATTCCAAAGGGCCTTTGGATCCTGTTATGTTTGTAAGGCTACTGACCATGTGAAAGGAGATCCCAGATGTAAGGGTAAACCTTCAGGGGTCCAGCTTGTCTCCTTAGCCTTCGCTCCAGAGGAGGAAGTCCCTATGGCAAGTGGAAACTTTCTACTACTGGCTGATGAACCCACTGGAGTCTCAGCCAGTGTTTCTTTAGTCTCTCTGGGGTTGTGGGAACAACAGAATTTAGATGTCTATAATTCTATCCCAGATAATACTAAAGAGTATTATAAGGACAGTGTCCATGTGAATGGTCAGGAGACTCCTGCCATCAGGGACACTGGGGCCAGCATAACTGTGGTGGATGAATAATTTTTCAAGGCAGAGGATGTTGCTAAGGCACCCAAATGCCTCACCAAGTTAGCTGGAGGGCCTGTGCAGATGTGTCCCCAGTTACCAGTTCTCATCCAGTGTAATGATATGGCTGTGAAAATACCTGTCAGTATACAATGTGAAGTACCAGGAAGGGTTCTGTTGGGTAATGACCTGAAAGCTCTTGGAGTTGTGTCACATACCCTCAGACCTCCTAGTAAAAGGTTACAGGAGCTCACCAAACCTGCAAGAGAGAAAACCCTGCGAGGTTTATCTCAGGAGATGATGACAGAAATCACCGGCAACCGGGATACCACTTTTTACCTCAACCGCGAAAGAGGGGTAACATCCTTTTAACTGGAAAAAACTCCATGGTTGGTTTCTTCCCTGGTAGTGCAACGACCTTCAGCTTTCCTCCACGACGAGATCTTCTCCTCCTCTGGACGACGCCGTGACTTGCACCCACTACCAGGAACAACTGCCACCGCTGGAGGATCCTTTCCATTTTAAAGGTACCGTGTTCCGCCCGGCTTCCCTTGCCACCGATTGTACGGGGTAGATTTAGCCCTCGGCTCTCGACCCTGGGTAAGCCTGGGACACCCTAACTAAACTTTTCTAAACTTGATAAAACCTTTTCTACTCACCTGTAAAGACTTGTGACATTGTGTGATCTTGGGCATCTTTTCGCCTGGCTTTCCCTAGAGTGGGCCTGGCAACCGAACTTCCTTGCTCCTCAATAGACTGCCTTTCTAAACTCACTGTGAATCTCTGGAAAGTGTTTTACCTTGCTGTTTTCATTACTTCTGCCTTTTCCCTCCCTTTTTAACTAACTTGTTGGAGTGCCATCTAACGTTAAGCGCTCACCTCTGTTTGGAAATAAGTGGTGTTAACTTAGACTTGTCCAACAAATAACTAGGGATGTACATATAAGTAATAGTGACTGTGTTTTGATTTACTTACCTTTTCTGTGCTAGTGTAATTTATGAGTGAGTCTTTTAAATAAATAATTATATACTTTTACACCTAGCTCTGGTCAGTGTTTGCTTGTACTACTGTGCCTCTGTACCTATTATGTATGCTCTATATACTGCCTAACTCTTCTTGAGGGAAGTCTGACTGCTCAGCCACAGCTACCAGGTAAATCTGGGTGGTACAGACTGCTACCAAGTGGGTTTACTGCCAAACACCTGTAGTCTTAAATCTTTTGCAGTGGTCCCAGAGGGAACTGCACAGGTTTCTGTCTAACATTTACCTTCTGCCAAATGTCTGCTGGTGTTCATTGAGATTTTTGACTATCTTGCAATGTTTAAAATAGGCATTTTTAGCTTGCATTTCAGAGAAACAAAGGTGATTTCAAAGTGCTTTCTGAGCTAACCGGCACTGCTGTTTTTCCTTTGGCACACATTTCACCCATGGCACTCCTGGCCCATCACGCTCGCACTGGTGGGTAGCAGGTCAGGGGAACATTTTGGTGTGCGCTAAAACTGCACGGTTTTCCTGGATTCTCTCGCAATGTGGGCTTTTCGGCCATCTTGGATTTTCTAAGCCTACAGCACCAACTGCAGCATAATAGTCCAAACGTGGGTCAGGACACCCAACACTTGACGCAGGGACAGAAGTTCGTTATCCAGAGCTTGGCCCTGGGTATGTCGGGCGAACAGCTTCTCCAATTCCTGTTAAAACCTCCTGAAATCCCACAGGAGTGGGTCATCCTGGCTTACTAACAGTATGGACCAATCCACGGCACTGCCACTCAGATATGACAGAATGAAGGCAACCTGCAATTGATTGTTAGGAAAGGCTCCGGGTCTCCAAAGAAGATGGAGGCAGCACTGGTTCATGAACACTGCATATTTTCTTGGGTCCCCGGTAAAACGTTCCGGTGAGGCCAAAAGAACTGCCCCAGGGAGGACCACCTGCACTGGATTGACAGATGTGGCTGGAACTGATGGAATACTTCCTGGCAACTGAGCCTGCCCAGCCTGTGTTTGGAGCAATTGTCTGGCTAATTCATCGGTGCGGTCCTTGGTGACAATCAACTCCCTCCTAACAGCATTGGGTTCTTACCAGGCAGAGTGCACCTCAGCCCATAATTCTCCCAGTAACTGGGCTAGTTGGTCAGTCTCTGATGTTTCCCTGACGCCCAGGTGGATGTTTTAATTAAGGCTTCGAGATCTGTTACGCTCACCTGGTATCCACGGGGCGCCACACGATACTGGATGGAGATCTAAGCGCTATCCTGGACCCCTCTCTGCTTGGTTATGTGCCAGACGTTGGGTAGAGCCTATAACAGGATAATGGAGGGTTAAGATACTGGTTCTGTGATGGGTGGACTCCCACCTCCCTCTGGTCCAATCCCTTCCCTTGGGGTTATTGCTCACCTTATGTTTTTGTGTGTTGAACTCTACGCCCTGTGTCTCTGTGTAGGGGCACGTGGTTGGTGCGGGCGTTCCATAGACCTAGTTGCTTCACTGGTCTGTGTGCCCTTAATTCAGGTCCAGACTGGCTGTGACTCTGACTCTGCTTGCTGTCTTCCTGGTGAGTTATAATGTCTTTTCCGTCTTTATCCTGTCTCTTTCTTTCCCTCTTTTTTCTCTGTCTTCTCGGCATCTTGCTCCACTATGCTGTTCCCTAACAATGTCCCTTTTTGTTTTCACAGAGATGGTTGCGATCTCGGAGTTGTCGCACCGATGGCGAAGACCACAGTGAGTTATTGAAGCGCGGAGCGCTGCGCTGTTTATTGGTGTTAATTGCTAACCTGTGTTCTCTTCTCTTCTCTTCTTTGTACAGGTTGCAGTGATGTTTTTTCCGGAGTGACGAGCGAGCGAAGCGCTGCTTGCCCAGGAAAGTGCTTTTTTAATGCTGACCTTGTTCCTTCACCCTTAAAGGTTTTGGTGAAACCCGGAGGTGGGCGAGGTAAGAAAAGCGCAGGGTGCTGCCAGTACTCGCTGCTTGCCCAGGTAAGAATTGTTAATAATGCTGTCCTTGTTTCTTTACCTTTGCAGGTTGTGGCAAACTCCAGAGATTGGCTAGGTATGCGAAGTGCAGTATGGATTCAAGGCTGGTTACTTCACAGGCAAGTGTTCTTGCTTGCTAATGCTGTTCTTGTTCTTCCAGGTTATTAATGGAATCCGTATCTAGGGCTTTAGGATCAGGCCGCCGGAGAAGCAGATGAGCAGGAGCTGGACACAGTGAGCGTTACCCTGCAGGAGTGCAGAATAACTCGAAGCGTGTTCTGATGTTTGGGTGTGGTTTAAATAGCCCAGGTAAAGTAGTTCCATGCAAAGTAGTTCTAGACCCATCCACACCCAAAACACTAGACCGCATGGCTTGGTTCTAAAGAACTGAGCTGTGTAATAGGCCTCCATGTTGGATTAAGGTCCAAAACTGGTATTGATTTATTCCTGATAATGAGCCTGGCGCCAAAGGGGCCAGGACTGACTCATGTATGTTTCTGTTCGAGTTTTAAGGCCCTTAGGGACAGTGTGAAGGGCTTTAGCCTCATTGCTGCCAGGGGGCTGTTATACCTGAGTGTCAAGCTGGTTGGCCCGAGAGGACCGCGTACCTGCAGTCTTGGTGGTTGGTCTCGCAGAGGTCGCCAGTCTGGAGTCCGGGAACTGATGAACTAGTGGCACGAGGAACCAGCCTCTCCACCACCCAAAAAAGGAACTGGGTGGAGGATGGACCAACTCCCAATGTCACGAAAGGCACTCTCCAGATAAGCGTGACAAGAGGATTGTTAGGCTCAGACGGATGGAACCATAGTCCAGGTGGAGCTTGTTGTCGAGACCATGAATCTTCCAAGAACCTCTGTGCAGCGACAGTTGGTAGATAGACCAGTGTGGCAGAAAGGGAATTCGCAGTAGGCAAAAGGAGCTTGGCTGGTGCTGATGGTTCCAATGGTACACAGGATAAAGTTCGGAGTCAGGCAAGACAGGAAAGAGGGAGGTCAGATGGAGCTTGGCTGGTGCTGATGGTTCCAATGGTACACAGGATAGAGTTCGGAGTCAGGCAAGACAGGAAAGAGGGAGGTCAGATGGAGCTTGCTGTCTGGCCAAATAAAGAACTGTCTAAACGTGCCCAGGATGGAACAGGAGAGTGCAGGCTAGCATAGGGAATGACCCAGATACACAGTTGGTGGTAGATGACCCAGGACAGGGCTCAGGTAAGGGCTGGTGGAAGACTGACCCAGGACAGGACCCAGGTAAGAGCTGGAGGCAGGCTGGCCCAGGACAGGACCCAGGTAAAGACTGGAGGCAGGCTGGACCAAGACAGGACCCAGGTAAGTGCTGGAGGCAGGAACAACGAGGCGAGCAAAGCGAACCGCGTTGAGACGCGACCCGCTTCGACTCGCGGCTTCTTTTATGGGCCGCCGGCGCCCGAGAGGCCTGGAACGCAAGCCTTTCCGTTTCCGGGCGCCGGCGAACCCACAACGAGGCCTGGAAGGCAAGCCCCTCCAAGGAGGCGAGCATAGTCCACGGCGCACGCGCGGAACCGAGACAGAGGTCTCTCGCGCATGCGCCGAAGGCCGCCGGCCCCGTAACCAGTCGCTCCCCTCCCGGCGAGTCCCCAGACGCGAACGCGCGGGTAGACTCGCCAGGAGGAAATGGGAGCGGCAGACCCCAGTCTCCCGCGTAACATGACACTGAGGGGGTCAGGGGCATTGATCGTTACACATGTTCCATCATTAGGGGAGCACTCATACACCAGCTCAGCGTATGGTGTATTGGCAGCATGTCATGATGAGATCAATGCCTTATGGTTTGAGAAGCGCACTGCTGCACAGGTCTGTCACCTGTCGTACCAAGTCCAAGCTGGGTGCCATCCTTGCCTCTGCTCTGGCAACTGGAGGGGGGCCACCAGAGGAGGAGGAGGAGTTGACCGAGCATGAAGAGACTATGAGCCAATTTATTCTACTGGAGCAGGTGCAAGGTGAGTGAGGCCTGGAAAATTATGAGGACACGCACAATGAGTGCCCAACATTGTGCATCATGAGTATGTGAAGTAAAGCATCACCAATATGTATGATTGTGGTGCACATCTGGCTGAATTGGAATGACTGGCCCGGGTGAACCATGTCATGTGTTGTACTGACTCCTGTCCAGTGTACACAAGAGTGGATACAAACCCTGTGTTTTACATCAGTTGAACATGTCTGTGTGACAGTATTCATCCCCCACTAACATACCCCCCAACATCTGCCACATGATACCATAACGTGCACAGTTGTTTGCTGCATCCTTAATGTCAGTGACTCTCCTCTGCTAGACATGTGCACGTGTTTTGAAATAGGAGTTACACTTCATACCCTGCAGGGTCTCTTTTCACACATGTACATATGTGCTTCCATACTACATAGAACATCCAAGATGACAACCAACACGCCTTATGGAATGCCCTGAGTGAATGTGAATATGTCTAGACTGTGCACATCCCCGCTGCCCCAATGACAACGACTCCTGAGGCAAATTGCTGTGAGGCCAGCTCCCTGTTACCCTCCCACACTCTTGTGGGTCACTGTACCTTGTTCCTATCTACAACTCCCTTGAATTACTCTCTCCACTTCACCAACATTGCCTAGGTGGTACTCTTACAGCCATGCATCAACTGAGACTGTTTCCTTTTTCCCAGATGTACGGCATGTTCCCATTGTGTATAGTCCCTGTACCAAGACAACACTGGTGTGGCATGAGATGGATGCAGACTTGGATGTAGATATGTGTGTCTGCCTGTTGCCATGTGATGTAATTGCATGTCACAGAGCCACAAGCCCATGCCCATTTCACTGGTATTAGTCAACAGTTTGTGGTGCCATGGGCCATAATGTGCTTCCTAACAACACTGTTGTTTGGCAATGTGTTCACTGGCATCATGGGCCTTATCAGGGAATTTTGTTGCCAGTCTGCATATGCCATGCTCAGATTGCTTGTTGTGCATAGTGTGTGAATGCTATATTTCTTATGTAGACATGTCTGTATTTAGTTGCATGTTTACTGTAGACGCGTTGGACATGACTCCATGTGTATTTTTCTGTTCATGTGCAGGTGAGGAGGCTCCAGATACAGAGGAGGAGGATGAAGAAGAGTCTGTGTTTCTTCAGGCCACCATTGGAGGATGTGGCGTAGAAGGCTGTTTGAACTCAACTGGCTCTGATCCTGAATGGGATGTGCAGTCCTCAATGCTGGCAGCGGTGAATGCATCAATCAGTGGAGCAGTTGGAACTTGTGAGTCTGCAGGAGGACAGGTGCCTTCACAAGGCCAGTCAGTGGTGGCACACCCATCTGTGGTGGTTACGGTTGCAAGGCCACACTCCCATGTATTGGTTTCGGGTCCTGGCACAGATGTCCAAGGGAGTGTTGCAGTCCTGCAGTCAGGGACAGGGGCATCACAGCAAGGGCCATGCTCCCTTGGATCTGGCAGGCGTTGGCTCCGTACATGTGGGGGACGTGTGCAGACTGGGCAGACAGAGTGGGAGCAGCAAATGTTGTGTTCCGCACAATGACAGGGTGCTGCCTATGAGAGTTTAGCTGAGGGCATAGATAGGGTGGCCACTTCCATGATCCCGAGCAACACAGGTGGAGCAACAGCTGCAGGTCATGCGGTCCACATGCCGCTCCCACAGGATGTGCATGGAGGCCAACATCAGGGGCCAACGGGCAGATCTGCAGTGTCTGCAGCCATCCGTGCTTGCAGAGGGTCAGGCACACATGGCAGCCCTGAAGTGTGAGTTGTTGGCCTACAGAGCTGCAATCCATGAGGAACAGGCAGCCAGCAGAAGAATGTTCCGCCAGGAGATGTTATCATTGATACAGACAATATCGGAGAAACTCTGTTTAACCTGTGAGGTTGTGCATAGTGACCTCCAAGCCCTCAGTCTGCTGGGGCATTCATCAGTGTCAAGCATGGTGGCTGCCACTGAGGACCAGGCCAGGGTACTGCGTTTCCAGCCTCCAGCACCACTTTCACCTTCAGATTCAACGCAGGATGGGGGTGTCAGTACAGACATGCCTTCCGATCCACCGTAGCCATGCGGTCCGTGAGTCCAGGGAGGGGATTTTTTTGGGACGTCCACCTGTGGATCTTGACATGCACCCCGTTCCTCCCCCCTCCTGGGTGGACCCCCCGTCCCCCAGTTCATGATGGACATTTACATTTTTTTTTAAACTGTTTGGATACTTTTGTAGACCCCATGCCTGGATGTTGGCATGTTATTTTTGAGTTGCCCTTTACAGGTTTTATTTTTGTTTTTATTTTTACCTTGAGTTGTGCAGTTGCACTCTCAAGGTCAAGACGTTTTCAGTGGTGGACATCCAGTCATGCATAGAGAGGTCAACTTGCATGTATGCATGGTGGTGCGCAGGATGGCATATGCAGATAAATATGGGTTCAGTGTATCCTCGCATGTGTTTCAGTAATCCATGATGTGGCAGTGACTGCTGTCCCAGGGGAGACACCCTGCACCTTTTGACGTCCATGCCACCCATGCCTGCCACCAGCCACTGGCCCTTCTGTCACTTGTTCTGAGACACAGTTCCTGGTGAAGGTGATGCAGGATTAACACCATGCCGGCGTAGTCGGTGGGTAAGCATGAGCACTGTCTTGCATGTTGAGCATGCATCATTGTTCCCCATGTTTGCTGCATATGTAACTTTACTTATATGTGCTTTGCATGCTACCATGCCAGGATGGTTTTTCAGGTGGCACTCATGCCACTGTGTTATCTCCATCCGTCAACTCATATATGCCCAGACCTACTGTGGTGTAGTGCATGTAATTGGCCATCTTGAATCTAGGCAGTGTACTCCTTGATGTGTGTTTAACTTGGCCTTCCCTCTCACTGTCACTCTCTCACCCTGTCTCTTTTGTGCTATGCTGCACTCATGGCCAGATCACAACCTATGTCCTGTCACCCTCATGCACCCTGTGGTGCTTCTGTAGTGGGTGCTCTTTGTATATTTGCTGGATCCATTCATGTGTTATCATGTATATGCATGTTCTTTCTATTGTTACTATGCATGTCATTGTATTTGGGGAAGTGTCTGCCGATGGGTTGCATCGTATGCAAGGAAGGTGGGTACCCTGTGCAGGTAAGTCAAGGCATTTGCAGACACTTGTGTGGTGTTTGGGTGGGAGTCTTTCACTGTGTGTGATCACTTTGGATTGACTTGTCTTGTGGGGCACCAGTACTTCTTCATGGGTGCATGTTTCACAGGATGTGGTTCTGGTGATAGGTCTGGGCATGGTGTTGTTTCTATAGATTGGTGGGGCCACTGGTTTCATATTCAAAATTGTTGGAGTTCCAACTCTGTGGGCCTTTCTTGGCTGGTTGGGAGTGGGTGACACTGCTGGCTGTTTGTGGCCTGTGACAGGTGTTGATGGTTGTGCATGTGTGTGTCTCATTGCACTTTGACCATGTGTACTGAGTGACACTTCACATCCCTTGCAATGTTTGTGGAGTAATGGTTTTATGGCACATTTGGGCTCTCTAGTTTAGGGTTTGCCAATTATAATGTGCTGCCTCAGTTACAAGCAACAACCACGGAACAATTGATTCACATTTTTGGGATGCTATGTGTTGATGCAACACATTACATTTTGCAGTGTTGGTGTTTTCACATGCATGTCCCATGCATGCTGCACCGTTGTGTTTGCAGCTTCAAGTTGACCGCAGATGGGTCTATGGTACTGCTGCATTCAATTGAATGCACAATTGGACCAATTGTATGCTGGCAAAATGAAGCCTGCATTGATTTTGCAGTTTTTCATTGCATTCTACGTTTAGCATGTGTGTATCCTTGCTTGCAGTATCACATAGCTTTGTCTTGTCTGCATATGTCTTATATGGCATTTGCCTTGGGGACCAGCCTTCCAGTCTGACATCAGTCTTTGTGAATTGCTGTGCCAAGCATGACCCTGCCTGTAGTACAAGAGGTGAGTATCTGTGTACTTGCATTCTTGTGCTTTGCATCATGGGCTCCCATTAATGTGTTCAGTGCACTATCCCAATACTACGCAGGTGATGGTATGCCTTGTCATGTAATTGATAGGCTTCCAGGGCTAGTCTCTGCTTTTTGGGGGCTCAATCATCTGCATATGTGATGTCTTCTCATTTGCAAGCAGCATGTTCACTGATGCGTGTGTTGTGTATGTGCCATTGTCTTGTGAATGGGGATATGTAACATGCACATTTGCTGCATGTCTTTCAGGGGGACAGGCAGTTTGGGGGTTGTTTTTGTTTGTCAGCGTGTGTGTTTTGTGTGTTTGATTTGCATGCAGTGTGCAGGTGTTGCTGCATGTGTGCTTGGACACATGTTGATGGTTGTCTTGTGAGCTGTTGTTTGCATGTATTGTATGTCACTGAGGGGGTCCCCTGTGTCTTGACTTGTTGGGTGCATGAATGTGTTAGCTGCACGCTCTTTCATTTTGTTCATTGTCTGCAGATCATTTCATTGGGAATGATGGCTATTTCATGGGATGAAGTTTGACTGTCAATTGCATGCCAAGGGGACAGATAAGATGTGCATGTATCTTGATCCTTATGAAATAGTTATTAGTTGCTGCATGTCTGGATGTGGACATTCTGGTGTGTCACACTCTTTAACGCAATTGTCAATTACCTCTTGTTTATTAGTGTATTTGGGATTGGGTTCATTGTTGTCATGTTGCCTAGTTGTGTCACATGTGTATTAATATTGATATGCTTTTATGCAGCCCACAATAGGGACATGTTTGTGCACATCATGCACATTCTGGGACATGATGTCATTGTGCTTGTTATATTTTGTGTCCATGTTAATTTTTGAAGCCATATATAGCTTGCAGCTCAGACTTGTTTCAGGATTTATGACTGCTTATACATTTCACTGGCATGTTAGTTAGCTAAATGAGATGTTTTTGGTGTCAAAAGGGTGATTTCATTACATGGTTGGCATGGTGGTAGTGGTGTACTCCTTCTTCAATGTGTTTCTTTGGGAAACACAGAATTAAATGTCTTTTTAGCTCTAAGGGGTGGTTTTGTGGGCACAGTGGGTTGGCCTATTGTCATCATTGAATGACACCTGGCATTTGGTGGGATCGTGTGCACTCCACAGGGGAAGGATTTTAGCTGAACAAAGATTGCACAGCTAGGTACGTGCATCTTCTCCACATGCTCTTTGCCCAGCCATACACAACCAGTGTGCCTGTGGGTGTAGATGGTGTAAAACCACCATGTCCACTGGTACGCCACGCCATGTTGCAACATTTTGCAGCACACATGCTGCCACAATGATCCTGCAGACTACTGGTGGTGCATAAAGCAACACAACACCAGAGTGGTCAAGGGAGCGGAAGCGTGACTTGAGCACTCCGAATGTGCGCTCCACTATGCCCCGAGTTGCCATATGGGCAGTGTTGTAGCTTACCTCGGCAGGTGTGTTGGGGTTGCGTAAGGGGGTCATCATGCATGCGCTCGGAGGTTAGGCACTGTCCCCTATAGAGGTGAGAATGATTGTGATTGTCATTTATTGACAATGTCTATTGGTCTGTGTTCGACATGCATGCATGTGCATGGCCTTTCATACTCACCAATGAGCCATGTGTTTCCAAGCTTCCCAGCTTTCTGGGCCCAGTGTAGCGGGAACATCCTGAAGATGTAACTATCATGTGTGTTACACGGATAGTTGGCATACACTTCAGTAATGATGCCCTTGCCACCACACACAACCTGAACATTGATGGAGTGCCAATGTTTCCGTTTGCAGTAGATGTGCTCTGTTGCTCTAGGTGGACGTAGAGCAACATGGGTGCAATCAATAGCACCTAGCACTTTACCGAAGTGCGCCCCCGAATAAAAATCCTGGGCCAATGCTTGCCTTTCTGCCGGTGTTCTGGTCATATAGATATGCCGGCAGACAGAAAGATGTCCAGTTATGATTGCCAACACCTGGTGTAAGCAGAGAGACTGCATGGCCTGGGATATGCCACCTACCATGATGGTGGTCCACTGGAATGAGCCAGTGGCCAATAAATGCAGAGCAATGATCAACTTTTGCAATGAGCTCAGTGCTTGGGACCACATGGTGGGTAAAGAGAGAACATAATCCCACTCCGTGACCAGGTCTAGGATGTTATGCGGGGGAACATATACCTACCACTTACCTGGTCCTCAGGCATCCCAAAAAGGTTGGTCCTTGGGTCGAAGATCCAGGCCCTGGCCATCCTCCTCCTCCTTCGGGGTCCCTGGATGATTGCTGCAACAAAGGGTGTATTAATCGTGGCTGTATCCATGCGTTTGTTGAGCGTGCATACTTTTTATGCATTTGTTAGTGTGTGCGTTGATGTTTACACCTGCTTTTGTGTGGCATAGGTGTTTCTGCATTTGTGCATGCTTTTTCGTGAGCCTGCGTTCCCTGTTCAATTCCATGAATACGTTTGTTTTGTGCACGTATGGGTGGTGCGATTGTTTGACTGTGGTATGTCCCTCATAATGGCCACATTTTTGCTTGTTCTTCCTCATTCCATGTGCTCCGACCCCATTTTTAGGTTGCTGCGCAGGACCGGCCGGCCCTTCTCTTGAAGTCTCACGCAAGCCGTTCGTGGGGTCACAGTGATGTGGTGGACCGGTGTGGATTTTTCACAAGTCCTGGATAAGCCCTGCACATTGTGTTCCATGAATCGCCAAACAGAGATTTCGCATGCAAGTACCCGATTTTCAGCACAGCTTATTCCACGAATCGGGCCAAAAGAGTCTTTCTTCTGCTCCCTTTATCTATATGTTTTCAACATTACATAATAATCACAACTGTACTTAAGCACCCACTCCAATTCCTCTGTGCTCTTTCCCTTTAGCACTTTGATGCAACTTTGTGAAAGTCTTAAGATCTACATTAGCAGATGCATGCTCCCTGCATTTTTGCTCTTCTAAACTCCTTGCCCAATCAGCCCGTTTCCTTCCTTCCATCTCTTCTCACCCTCCAGAAACCTTTATACAAAAGCATGTGTTATTACAGTTTTCAATATGTTTTTCCTCAATCCTAACAAATGTATGTCATATGTTCGTTTTTTTTTGTTATGTCATACTACTTTTTAATCCATATAAATGTACGAATGTACTTTCAAATTTTGGGCCCTTTTTTCAAAATATTCTTTGGTGGCAATACCCGTTAACCCTCCGTAGAGGACGTGGGTTCGCTTGCGTTGTTCATTCACATGGTTTAATATGACAAAACATGTCCGTGGCCCACTTTTGGTTCACAGTTCAGTTCTGATTAAAGCAGCTAGGGAACAACTGACATAGCTGTTGGGATGCCGCTAGAATGTTGCTAATTTCTCTAAGGCTTTTAACCACAAACACAAACCAAAATCATTGTTTCTTAACACTTCTAGGAATACTATTGCTTACTTGGTTTCATCTTCAAAGGATGATAGTATATTAGCTGCCTAGTATTAAGTATTGCATCTTGCGTAATTCGGTTTATAAGGGTAATTTCAAAGATTAAGCCTCTACCAACTGTTGGTTAAACCATTTTTGCAATTGTTTTTTGTGTACAGAGCAATGTTTCTGGGCAGCAACTTGTAACTGGGCTTCCACACTGACCCGGTCCTATAATTCAAAGATCACTCACACAGCTGGTATCAGCTTGCTACTTTTCACTACACAGTACAAGCCCTCGTACTGTCCCATATTGATGGTGGCTATGACATTGTCACTTTAAGGAACTCCCACATCACGTGGTGAAGGACCTGGGGCAATGGGAAGGGGAGGGGCGGGAGAAGGGAAGTTTCACTTTCATGTTGATCACTGAAGAAAAAAGACGCAGTTACCCTGCTCTGTTGTCCGCCTCATCATTCGGTGTGGGTGAGTGAGGCCATGTGGGAACGTATCAGACAAGGACGTCTGGACACAACAGTGGCCATGCCCTCCTATTTGGACTTAATATCTACTCCCACTCCAAGCTCAAGTATGACCTCGGCTGGTTCACTCTCCAAATGTCTGTACAATTCAAGTCTCTTTGTATCATCTTCAAAGACCTATATTCTAGAAAATCTGACTGTCTGACACAGCTTACGGCTTTGGTGCAATGCTCAGGCTCCTGTACTCTGGAACTCCCCCACCCCCCCATCATACCTGAGACATGCCCACTCCTTAAAATGAGTCTTGCTTCCCACTGAACGACAAACCTGGAGTGACTTCTTCAACTTAACTTGTGCATATAAAGTGTGCATGTTACCCGCTTTCAGTGTGCTATAAAACGTGTTCTGCTGCCCTTCAGACCCTAGTCTCTGTAAATGAATTACCCACATAAAATAAATAAATAATACACATAACTGCATGTCTACTGCAGTAACCAACCATCTTCTGAGGGATTGTAAGCAAATTCTCTCTGCTGTCTACCTGACCTTTATTTTAAGTGCCAGTAAGCTTTCGTTCGCACTAATGACGTCATCAATGAATAAATAGTTTCACACTATGTTGGAATTCGTCCCAAAACGAGACCCTGGGAATAAAATGATTAGAAGGATGGGAGCTTTTCAGGAGCTATCGCTGCTGAACAGCAGTCCTCTAGGATCTTCTTGTCTCTCAGGAGACTTTTCATGCACACCACCTTCTTCCAACTAACAGTAACTAGAAGGCTTTTTGGCTTACTGCACAAAAACCCAGACTCATTTAAAAGTGGAAAAGGTCGCTTTAATGTGACAGGCCAAAGCTTACAATCAAAACGCTTAACTGGCTCCATGGCCTAACAAACTAAATAGCTATTTGAACAATCAAATAAATAACTTAAACATTTCCCATTTTCCCACAACAATTAAATAATTAAATAACCCATTTCCTCCCTAATGATCCCTTGGATCCTACCGTATCCTTGCCCCTTTTCCAGGCGTCCCGCTTTCTCCCCAGGGGCCATGCCCCTCCAGGCTCAATACCTGATCCCCAGGGGTGACCTGCTTGTGCAAACAGCGCCACCCCCTCCTTTCCCGTGTCATTCCCCCATTGTGCTTCCCTCCCCCCACATCAAAAGGGGCCATGCCCCCGGCGCCCCGACCACCATTGACCCCCTGAAACTCCCCTCTACACCAATCTCCTCTTACCTTTGACCTGCAGCCAGCCTGACCTGCCACATCAGCAACAATATTACACACACCTTTCCCGATGCCCTGACCTGTCACACCAAACTACCATCCCTACCCTCTTAACAGACCCCAACCATAAACCCCCCCCTCCCCCTCAGAATCCTCTGACGAACGTCCCCCCCCCTATTACATAACTAACTTCCCTAAACAAAATGAAGGGGTGGGAGGGCGGGACAATCGCCAAGTCCTAACCGTCGCCTGCCTCCCGAACCTTCCCTGAGCCCTTAAATACCCCGGGAGGGGCGCTCTGCACCCCACGGCCACTCGCTGGCCGTGTGCAGCGCCAAAAAACTCCCCGGGGGGAAACGCTTCGCGTTCCCCCCGGGGCCCCCCTTTTGGCTTACTGCACAAAAACCCACACTCATTTACAAGTGGAAAAGGTCGCTTTAATGTGACAGGCCAAAGCTTACAATCAAAACGCTTAACTGGCTCCATGGCCTAACAAACTAAATAGCTATTTGAACAATCAAATAAATAACTTAAACATTTCCCATTTTCCCACAACAATTAAATAATTAAATAACCCATTTCCTCCCTAATGATCCCTTGGATCCTACCGTATCCTTGCCCCTTTTCCAGGCGTCCCGCTTTCTCCCCAGGGGCCATGCCCCTCCAGGCTCAATACCTGATACCCCGGGGTGACCTGCTTGTGCAAACAGCGCCACCCCCTCCTTTCCCGTGTCATTCCCCCATTGTGCTTCCCTCCCCCCACATCAAAAGGGGCCATGCCCCCGGCACCAGAAAAACCCTCCCCCGAGGAGTTCTTTCTGCCCCAAACCCCCCCCTTTTCTACCTCAAACTTTTCACCCAGTCTCCCAGCCACGAACCCAAGTCCGCAAGGTGGTAACTGTTCCCGTACATGGACAAGTGTACTCCATCCTCTCTAAAGATAAGAAAACCCTCGTATGTTATCTCCTTATGGTCCATGACCCTCACTTTCACCGATGCACAGAATTTTTCCATTTCCCTGTTTATCCCCTTCCTGGCCCTCTCTATTGCTCCCTCATTCCTTGCTCCCCTCCAAACTCTTCTCGGCAACAACTTCGTCCACACCACCACCGCCTGAGGCCACATATCCCTAATCCAACCCAAGTCCCTCTTCATTTTCCTCAGCAGAGCCACCCCCGTATCCCTAACCAGGTCATTCTCCCCAGCATGCAGCATCACCACCTGAGGAACTCCATAGCGTTCCCTCATTCCTGCCAATATGGGCAGCAGCTGATCCCAACGCATGCCCCCCAAACCGTGCCACCTCACCACCACTTCCTTATAACTGCACCCCAGCTGTCTCCCAAACACCCTTTTCTCTGCCTCTTTGCCAGCCCACTTCACAATTGAATGTCCAACAATCCAAACTTGCGCCAACTCCCCCTTCCTTTGCGCAGCATCTGAAACAAAAATTACAACAAATTACTGACAAATCATCTTATTACAAAACCAAACAACTTGCCCCCCAAGTCAACCAACAACTTTCTTCAGCAATCCCCTTTCCCAAAATCCCTAACGTAACCCTTGTATTTCCCCGACCTCCAACGCCCCAAGCTTTTCACCCTTTCTTCCGAAAAACCCAGTCTGCTACCCTCAGATGCTGCGCCCATCCTAAAAGAATGAGTCCCAAACTCCTCCCCCTTTTCCCCTACCCTACCCAACGCCTTACGCAATACCCCCAGCACCTGTGCTGCTGTGACCGGGGATCCATCCGCGTGCTGGAAAACCAAACCTGCGTTAACCCCACAGCGCTCCTTCCACACCTTACCCACCTTAATTGGGCATAGAGCCTCGCTCCCTCGACCCAGCAGGACCCAAGAGCCCCTTCCCTTCTGATCCGTCTTGGACCTTTTAATTTTGATGTGTAAACCTTCCTCCGTAATTTGTACATCCTCCCACCGCAGCCCCCCTACCCCCCCTTGTCCCCCGACCAACTCTGAAACCCTAAAGGCCCCAAAAAATAACCATGCAAAACACGCCGCAAACATTTCCCCTTCCCGTACCGACCAGCAACTCCCCCCAAAACCTCAATCAACCTCTGCAGCAATTCAGCCGATATCGGCCTCCTCTTATCCTTATCCCTCTTACTCTCCCTTGCCCATCCTTCCAACATCCTACTTGCCATCTCCCCCCCACTTGGTTGAAAACCCCAAAACCATTTTCCGTAACAGGAGATCCCTGCTAGCTTTACTGTTATCGTTGCCCTTGACCAGCCCCTGTCCATGCACCTCAGCAGATAATTAATAACGTCGTCCCTCCTCCGCTCTTCCGCATCCCATCTACCCCTCCAACTCCTAGCTCCTCCCCTAATAAAATCCTCCCAGGCCCTCCTGTATGACTTCTTGGATGCCGCGGCCAATGAACCCTCCACCAGTGCCAGCGCTCTCAGCTTCCTAACTTCCACAGCTCCTTCAGAATCTGCCGCCCCTCCCGATCTGCCTCTGGAGCCAATCCACGGAATCTCTGCCATTGAAAACGAGATAATGCATCAGCGATGCCATTATCCTTCCCCGGCACATGTGTTGCTTTGAACACCACATTCCATTCCATGCAATGCAGGACAAATTCTCGCATCAGCCTTGCCACCCTCTGATCCCTCGCTGACTGCCTGTTCACCACATGGACCACGCATTCGTTGTCTACATTGAAATTCACCTTCTTATTTCGCAACTCCTTCCCCCACAACTCCAATGCTACTAGTAATGGAAAAAAATCAAGGAATGCTATGCTCCTCCCTTCCTTCAACCATCTCTCCGGCCATTTCTCGGCAC
Source organism: Ambystoma mexicanum (assembly GCF_040938575.1). NCBI lineage: Eukaryota > Metazoa > Chordata > Amphibia > Caudata > Ambystomatidae > Ambystoma > Ambystoma mexicanum. Next base: position 530,923,005 of record NC_090934.1, read on the forward strand.
ACCATTTTCCCCCCCAAAACACTCCAAAACCACCGGCCCCCGCTGCATCCGAGAGAATCTGAACTTCCCAAGTCACTGGATCTCCCTGCAACCACATTGACGTTCCGTTGAAACTCTCCAAAAATCGCAACCAAATCCTGCAATCCTCCCTCACTGCCCCCGATACTCTTATCCGGTGATGTGGGCACTTCGCTCCCGCCATGGCCCTTGCCATATTTCTGCAAAACGTCCTCCCCGGGGCCACCACCTTACATGCAAAATTCAGATGCCCAACCAATCTCTGCATCTCCACCAGCATCATTTTCCTGGCCCCTACCGCTTTTTCCAACAGTACCACCAATTTGCTCACCTTGTCGTGCGGCAAGTGTGAGGTCATGGCCACTGAATCCAACTCAATTCCCAGGAATGTTAACACCACTGCCGGCCCTTCCGTCTTGTCTTCGGCTAATGGTACCCCCAGCTCCTCCATCAAGTCTTGAAACAACTTTAGCATTCTTTTGCAATCCTCCTCCCTTTTTGCCCCGCTAATGAACAGAAAGTCATCCAAATAGTGCAACACACTCTCCCACCCTGAGCTGAATGAGAAAACCCACTGTAAAAAAGAGCTAAATCGTTCAAACAGCGCACAGGAAATCGCGCACCCCATCGGCAATGCTTTGTCTACGTAAATACGGTCCTCAGACTGCAACCCCAACAACCAAAAATCCTCTGGATGCACTGGCAATAATCTAAACGCCGCCTTGATATCGCACTTGGCCATGAAGGCCCCTCACCCTTCCTTCCTTATTAGCTCCACCGCCTGGTCCACACTCGCGTACACAACCCCACACTCTTCCGGGGTAATGAAGTCATTAACTGACATACCCTCCTTCCCACGACAAGTGATGAATGAGTCTGAACTCCCCCGGTGCTTTCTTGGGCACCACCCCCAATGGGGATATTACTAAGTCACCCGGTACTTCATCAAACGGACCCACCATCCTGCCCGCCGCTATTTCTTTGCTCAATTTTTGCCTTACCACCTCCGTATTCTCTCTTGCTGACTTCAGATTTTCCGCCCATCGCCGCACCCTTGGACCCTGGTAACCTAATCTGAACCCCTGCCCAAAACCCTCACTCAAAATCTTAGCCCCTTCCCTATCCGGGTAAAATTGCAACCATTCTTCCAACACCCCCACTTTAATTGGAGTAAAAGCTTTTCCCCCCAACCCCTTTTCCTGCACCTCTCCCCCTTCCCCTGTCTCCTTGTTGGAAACACTGCGTGAGAGGGTGTTTCCCCCCGCACTTGCTGCACTCATGCTTGAACCTACACATGGTTCTTGCGCAGCTCTCCTTATTGTACCCCCAGCATGCTGCTGAGGACTGGCCCCTGCCTCCTCCCCCCGCCCCTTCCTGGGCGGGGCGACCAAGAAAGGGCCGGAAAGGCACTGGCAGCCCGCTCGCCGTGTGTAATGTCGGGGCGGGCCTCGTTGGGGCCATCCATTGCAGCCAAAGATCCATATCTATCTCCCCCCAGACCGCCTGACTGTCCTCCGCCATTCTCGCTCTAAATTCCTCGTCATACCTTACCCAGGCAAAGCCCCCAAAGCTCGTGAAAGCCTTCCTTATTACATCCATGTATTTAAGCAGGGCCACGCAACGCTCCGGGAATTTTTCGCAATACACGCTGGCATAAATGATAAACGCCGACGTCCAATTCTCAATGGTCACCGGGACCCTCGGGCGTGAGGCCAGCTCTCTCTCTTCCTCCTTAGACCCCTCTTTCGCTCTCACCTCCCTATGAAGCAATTTGAAGACATCCACAAATTCACCTCCCTGTATCTTCTCCCTGGTCGCTGCCATCAAATGTGCCCCCAATGGTTTTGTTATCCCCATGTATGGCAATTTCTTCTCCTTTCCCTTTACCTCCACCTCTTTATCTTTTCCCAACTGCACCTCGAGCCCCAATGGCTCCACCACTTTGTCCGTTTGGACCTCCACTGAGCAGATGTTCCTTTCAACCCCTTCGGCTCCAAAGGCCTGCACCCCGACCTCCTTCATCACACCTTGAAGACCACCCCGGTCATCCCCCAACCACCTATTTGTGACCCCTCTCTGCCATGCAGATGACCATTCCCTTTCCCGCTCACTTCTTTCCACGCCTGCCATCTGCGGCCTGGCCTCCACACAGGTGCTCCCCCTCTCCATTCTTAGAGGGCTCCTGCTGCGGGGACAAAACATGTCAGCACAATCACCCAGCCAATAATTTCCTTGACCCCTTACACCCCGACCCCCTTGTACTTCCCTTTCCTTGTCCCACCTTGAACTTCTTCTCTCTTCCGCCCTTTCCCTTTCCGCCCTGTAATCCTCAAATTCCCATTGCCCCCCGTATTCCTCCCAACCAACTTCATCACCCCTTAAATACCATTGAGGATGCAGGCTCCTGCCCAAGATGATTTGCTGATCTTCTTCCGAGCCCGGGGCGTCCGCCCCGCCACTCCTCTGACGTCTTCTCGGCGGGGCTGTGGGAACCTCTGCCTGGTCCTCTTCTCTTGGGCGAGGCGTTCCTACCTCCACCCTGACATCCTCGTTGCTAGGGGCTGTGCCGCGCCCTCTAGGCTCTCCTTGCGCTAACCGAGGAGGGGCCGTACCGAAACCCTCACCCTCCATCTGTTCAGCGGGGGCTGCGCAGCGCCCTCCGCCCCCACTCCTCCTATCCGGGGGGGCCGTTCCGCGCCCCACCCTACCCTCCTCAATTGACGGGGACCTCTCCCTCCTTCTCCCACCTGCGCTCTTCTGCAGGTATATACCCCCTCTTCCTCTCTGCCCTGCCACCCCCACCTGTGCCCCACCCCTGCCCCCACTGGTGTTCCCTCGGTCCCTGCCCTCTCGAGCGCTCCCCTCTTCCCTAGAGCTATCATACCCTTCCTCCCTCCCTGGCTGCCCCCCTGATCTCCTTAAACCCCCATCCGCCCTCTTGTCTATCTCCCTCCTCATCTTCCTGCCCCTAGATTCCCAAATCTCCCCTCTCCCTGCCGTAGGGGTGCAAGCCACCACAGCCACCAATGCACCATCTGCCGCCGCTCTGCGCTGCGGCCTGCCCCCACCGCTCTCCTCCTCTCCCGTAACTTCCCCTACCGCGCCTTCCAATTGGGCTTTAGTTGCCCTGCTAATGATTTCCAGGGCCTTCTTCAAGGCCCCGGCATCCACCAGCCCCTTCTTGCTCGCCCCCCGGCCTGTCATCGTGCACACTAAAACGCGTGTGCCCAGAAATATACCCCTTCAAAATGCCCTAATTCATAGCTCTCAACCATTTGTGCTGCAAAGGCGGGTGAAATCACCCGATTTTGTTTTTGGCGGGTGAGGCGCCCATTGGAATGAATGGGCATGCAGGAGGCTTGGCGGGTGATACAGCCCGTTACAAGGCGGGTGACACCCGCCAAAAGCGTGTGAGTTGAGAGCTATGCTAATTACTCTATGCCCCCGAGCCGGGACCTACCCGAGGACTAGCACCCTTGGCCCTGAGAAACCTCATAAACCTCACAGTAAGCTAACCGCCCCCAGAACCACAATCACAACCCACACCTAGTGAGGTCCCCTGTAAATAAACCTCCCTAATATTGCCAATTAATAAAGGCAAAATATTTAAACTAACCTTCCTTAGATAGTTTTTTTTTTTTTTTTTGCTTCCCTACTGCTAAAATGAAAAATATAAACTAGTATGTATTTTTTTTATTTATTTTTTTTATTAAGCCTGCCAAACTACCAATTTGTACCCTCTACCCTCTCCCTCCCCACCACCTAGTCCAGCAACCCAAAGCGGGCGCCCTGCAACCCCTATAGCAAGCATAGTTAGCGCTTGCCAACCGGCAGAGAACACTGCCACCTGGCCATGTCCCGACAGCACCGCACTCCAACAACCACAACAGGGACGCGGCTCCTTTAAGCGCGCTGCCCAGCCCCTTTATGTGAGAGCGGTGATACGCGCCCTCTGCCCACGGACCAGAACGCTCGGAAAGCGGCGTGGGAACAACTCCCTAGGGGCGCCGCGGAAAGTCGCTGCAGAGCCACTGAAGCTCCGCTCCCCCCCGGCCTCAACGCCCACACGAACCGCGGGCCTACGAACAGGATCACTAATCCCTCCCAAAACCCGACGAGAAACACGGAGCCCCCCACGCCCGCTGGCTACCTCTAACGCGAGACGGAAGCCTGCAGAAAACCGGTAAGCCGCGAGGGGTGTCTTATTTACGGCACCCCTCCTACCCGGCTAACAACAATACGAACTTATTTTTTTTTTTTTTGTTTTTTTTTATAATACCTACCCGCCCTCCCGCTATACTAATCCCCTACCTCACCTGCACTAACTCGACAACTAGGCCCAAGGAACCACAGGGAAGGCTCGGGAGCGGGCAACGGGACCTGTCAATCACCAAGTCCTAACCGTCGCCTGGCTCCCGAACCTCCCCTGAGCCCTTAAATACCCCGGGAGGGGCGCTCTGCACCCCACGGCCACTCGCTGGCCGTGTGCAGCGCCAAAAAACTCCCCGGGGGGAAACGCTTCGCGTTCCCCCCGGGGCTCCCCTTTTTATTGTCTGAAAGATAACAGAGCAGTAGGCCTTGAGCATTGGAAGAGTAACGTTGCTGAAAATGTTGCGTGGGACATGCCATCTAAATGAAAGAGGCCCTTGCCAAATGAGGGGGACAAAATGGTGTGCCACGAAAGTTGGGGGGACATACATACTTGCCTCCCGTTACATTGCGTACATGGGTACCCATCCTTATGCTATCCTTGTTGAACAGAAGACTAGTTTAATATGTCAACTTCCCAAATGAAGGCATTTCATTTATTTCTGTTTAATCTGAACGAATTATCTATTAACTCTTTGCCTATATATTTCTAGCTATATTTACCTCTGATGCTCTTTAAAGAAGTATAGATACCTGTTAAGATTCAATTCACTTACAATGTTCAAAGAGCAGAACATAGGATTCACAGGTTGGGTGGCTTTTTAAAAGGTTGTGTTCCTATCTCTTGCAGCACTGTTCAAATTAATGACAAATGCATGCGAGTACCAGAGTTTAACTTCATATCCTCATAGAAAGTAATGGAGAGTTGCTGCACGCGAACATGCCCCTGGTGGGAAAACCAGCCCGCACATTTCTCGACTTGCTTCATAACACCGTATGAAAAACATTTATAATATTTGGAACGTGTTCATAAGGAATCTTTTGTGGAGACTTTTGGGATAACCTCTTATGTTGTTGGATATTGGGTGTGTCTGTCAGTGATCCCCTCATTCCACTTGCTTGTCAGCTACGCAGGTGGCTCCTTGGTATGCCCCTAGTGGCTTTGCAGTTAGATGTTAGTAGCCAACTGTGTGAATAGGTGAGTCACGTCTTGTAATGTGGCAAACGCAGAGAAAAGTACCATTTCACAGTTCATTTTGATCAGCCGCTCACTGGTTCAGCCCATAATGTTATTTTGTGGTACTTTGTGTGCCATGGTGATATGAGTCTTAAGTCAAGCGATAGCAAGATTAGAAGATACCTTAGGGAATGGAGGATAGCACAGGGGCAACGTCCTGGTCTTGGAAGCAAGACAACGCAGAGCAAGAGAGATTTGCATCTCGGATAGTGCTTAGAAACCAAACTCAGGTATTTAGCGCATTATGAAAAAAGAATAATAAATAAAAATAAATATCAAGGTGTCCACATCCTTCCAAGGGATCTCAAAGGAACACATATGAAGGGCACTGAGCAGCAAGGATCAGGAAGGGTCATGGCTTGTTCTCCAAAGCATTGATGTCTACATAAGCTTCCAGTGTTAGCAGGACAAGTCCTTGTTTAGAAGTGTAGGGAAAGGACAGTACCCCAACGGTCCCACTGTGTACCAAAAGGTGCAAATAATCTTCTGCTCGGGTTACAGGTAGGCAAGCTCCTGTTGACTTGTGGATTTCCTCTGAGATGAAACACCTTGGCATGAAAAGCTTTTATCCTCACTGTCTGGGGTTATGAGGGGCATATACAGTTTGAGAATTTTAGGAAGAGGATCTAGTGGAGGTCATGGAGTTGTTGCCTTGTGTGAGTCTAAGCAACATGGTTTATCTCCATTCACGTCAATACCTAAATTCCCTTAATGGCAAAACTGGCAGTGCTTAGAAATAGGTCAGTACAATTTAAAGTGATATATTAAGAGTGTGACATTTTCTTAATGTAAGGCACACAAAGCATTCCACATGTACACTGCAGTCTATAGCAAACACATTGATCCTTGTTTGGTTGTAATGCTGTGATCTTTCTGTGGGATTAATCTAATGTACCATTCCCCCCACTTGCACTGGTGCATTTCCCAGCGGACTATGAGTGGTGATACACCAGTGTTCATCGCCATTTTTAGTGAATCACTGATTTTGGAAGGTGAAGACGAGTATTTACCCGCAGCTGTATGCTGAAGGTCAATCCTGCCCTTCGCCTCCACACAGGAAGTTCAGTATTGCAGTCAAGTAGGCAGTAATTCCATCATCACCCAAAAACGTCGTGGTACCACAATGATCGACAAAAATGTACTGCACGACTGAACTTGTAATGAGGCCCATTATGTTCTCCATGAGCTACAGTCCCTGTATATCATTATGCCATTAATGGTATCTGTCTTAATATAATTAGTAAGCATTTTCTTTCTCTGGACAAATGTTTTTTTTTTTCTTTTCCGCATAAGATTTATAATGCTTTAATTTACAACTTAAATGAAAATTAATTTCTCATTTTCTCCCACAGGGATATCGCGCCTGAAAGTGTGGATAGCTCTGGGTCCAGCTCAGAAAGAGTCCTAAAGCAAAAATTATGGTTTGATAAATGTTTCACAATTTGGAAACCAGGCCAACGGCTGATCAATCCAAACAATGGAAACACTTTGCCTTAATGGTCTTTGATGTCATAATTCTGCAGTTATTTTATAGGACTAAAGTAATTGCCTTCAGCCTTTCTCAATGGAACTTTTGTTTAAAATGAATTGCCCTTTTTTTATTAATTAGTTTTATTAAGACTAATGCCACTAGCTGAAATAATGTCCTGAATTTGAAGACGAACTTTGGATTTCCCACACAACTATTATGGTATATGTATTTCTTCATTTTTGTGCTTATGTTTTTATTTATTGACAATTCTTTAAAGCACTTCAAATGTTGCCATTTTACCACTTTCATGCACTTTTTCTGGTATATTTTATTAATAGGTGTTTTTCTCAGTGTCGCTGAAATGGCACAAAAAGCTGTATAAAATGCAAATCCACATGCTCCCCTGAGAAGCTGTTACAACATGTGAACTCTTAAATCTCATGGCTTTTCTGACACACTGATGGGATATCCATCCCCTAGGGCACACAACTAGAGATTGTCATGTTTTACAATCTATGCCCCTAATTATAGGTTCTATGGCATGTAAACTACAAAAGTGTTGGTGCATTCACTCAGGTGCCCCTGGTGCCATTACCGGGGTTTTCCACAAAAACTCACTGCATGCCCCGCACTCAGAGTCTGTATCTTTGGTGGGTTCCATTGGCAGGACATGACCTCTGACCTTCCTGTCTGAAGTGTCTGCCTTACATGCACACATTCACAGGCTGTTGGCATAAAAGGAGCATAGGATGCTGAACAGCATCGTCACCTTATGTCGTTTCTGTTGGCACATGTTCCTGACTGACTACGGGGTCCACTCACTCTTAGGAGCATTCATATACTCATGAGGGTCTTTTCACACCCTGTACTGGCCCAGTAAGAACTGTGACAGATGTGCTACAGCCTACAGTCAGCCATATTGTGGATAGGAATGTTACAAAATACTCTGGTTTTCTTTTCTATCCAACAGTATGTTTGAACCTCTTTGAAAACAGAGTTCTGTGTCTTTGACAGCAATTCAAAACGTGAATGTCCTTCTTGTTTACCATAAAAATGTGACTCCAATGAATCATGTAGGATGCAGGGGTCTGGCCTGCAGTGTTACTCATTGCAGTACTCCCTCACTGCCATATGACCTTGGCCCATCCACCTTGGAAGTCAACTCAGAAGAGGGCACACTGTGATGCACATGCAACCCACAGAGGAATATCTCGCTGGGAAGTTGTAAAGGCTCATGACAACCTTTGTGAAAAGGACCTTTTGAGTGAGATTCATTCTTCTCCAGTTTTGACCACTAATCACTTATCACAATGGGCAGAGAAGCTACAGTTAACTTCTCCAGTTTCTTCTGCAGAATACGGCTTGTATGGATCCATGTCTAACAGCACGACTGCAGGCTCTAGCCTAAGTCTGCCTGCTTCCTCTCCCCTGATGACAGTTTAGATCTTCCATCTTCATCTGATCCGAAATGTAATTATGGACCCAACAGGGGTATCCTTTTGTTCTCCCTCCAGCTCTAAACCTAACAGAGATGAGGAGACCCAGGAGACATTCTTTATTCAGCCGGAGCACTTCATGAGCACCGGTGGTCGAGCTCTTGGCCTCAGCTTCTAGGACCGATAACCAAGACAATGTTTGAACTAGAACAGTGTTATCAAGTCAGACGTCTGACACCCTAATACAGAACAATGTTTATAATGAGTCTGAGGATAGATATCTGGCCACTCCGCACCCTCAAGCAGTGCTGAACAGTAAGACTGATGCCCTTTAGATTGAGAAGCTGTGTGTTGCTTTTCACCCTTCCCATTGGTCCACTGCCATTACAGAGGCTGTATGCTCGGATATGGGACATTTATTTATGTTTTTATTTTATTAGGCTCATTGTTTATTTCAAACATTTGACACATCGTATACAAAATGTAAAACAACCATTTTCTTTTTCTTTTTTTCTTTTTTTAAAATTATTTTTTATTGATTTGATTTAGCTGATATCAACTTTTCAAATACATTTTGTTTGTTTCTCAATAAAAAGGTCACATCAAGATTATTTATGCATGCGTACAGAAAAGTAAATGTTTCATAATGGTATCACAGTAAAATACATAATGACAGGTTTTACCCTTTTTTCTATAAAAATTTCAATTCACATACAAACAATTATAATTTAGTTTCATCCACGATAACTACTTCGAGAAATTGTATTATTGCTTTCATTACTGTAAACTTTGAGCTTGAAAATAACTGGTGCCAAATTTGCTTTTCTGCAACCACATTTTCTAAACACAACAATTTCGCAACAAATCTATCACGCTGTGCACTGAGTTGATGGCATGATACCAATAGATGTTGTAAAGTTTCCTTTTCAACTCTGACCTTACAGTAACGTTAGAAGTTCATGTCAGAGGATGTAAAAATTCTCCGAGCAAGGATATCTCTTGTGAGCCACAAGTTAAGTCTAAAACGTAAATATTTGTTCCTTATGCTCGGAGAAGGACATTTCAATAAATATCTTGACATTTGACAGAGCCTTTTATGACCGAAGCTTAATGAATCAAAGTCTTTATATTTCATGCATTTCTCTCGGTTCTTTATCCAATCCCATTGATAAAGTTTGATCTTGGCTTGTGTGGGATTCTCAAGTAAGAGTATTAACATGATATCAGCTTCCTCTAAGGCTTTCAGTACACAGTTGCGCCATTTTAGAGGAAAATTATTAGTAGATGAGGTTAGTTGATAAGCTACAACACTCAAGATGTTATTAGATTCCAAGCCCAATAAGCATTTTCGGAAAAATGTACACAGTCGCCATAATACACGTCCGGCCAGAGATTCTAAGCCCAACTCAAATCGTAAGATTGGCATCAAGTGCAGTTAGGGAGATTTCGAACCCCTTTCCAGAACCAAGCTTCCATTTCATTCCACATCTTATTTTGAGTATACAACATGGATTCTGTTCCATAGGTCATTATTGGAATCACTTTTTGTTCATAAAAAAGTAGCACATGTTTGTATGTGAATTTCCCATATTTAAATACTAATATCTTTGCTTATGAAATCAAGGCTGTCAACTTAGTCTGCATGTTGGTTAGGAACAACAAGTTTGTTATAGTGTTCTGTTTTTTTCAGACCCAGATATTTATATTCAGTTACGATCTTCATAGGCTCGTTCTGTATGGTCCAGGTGAAGTTGCTAGACTTGTTTTTCCCTGAATTTATACAAATTAACACTTCTGATATTTCTAAATTGATGACCAATTCATTTTTTTCAACATATATAGCCAAGGAGGACAATACATTTTGCAAGCCCTTTGGAGTTTATGATATTAGTACCAGGTCATCAGCGTATAGCAACCAGTCAATACGCTGATTACCTAATTTTGGAGCATCAGACACAATATCAATTTGTGGGACTTTACACCTTGTCTACTACCTGTCTTTGAAAAGGAGGAGAGGTGAATTAATATGATTGGCCAAAGGTTAGACAGCTCTTTACACCTGTGGCAGTATGACGCTCACACTAAATTGGCTAGGTACAGCCACACTTTGTGGAAGGTCATGGCTGGGCTTGCCATCAACCCTCCTAAGAGAAGCAGGTGTAATTCCTGGCAGGCCAAATGCCAAGCAGTATCATTAGATATGTTTGAAAGTGTCCTGTATCATGTGGAGAGTTCAACCAGAAGAGAGAGAGAGTCTGTGTTTCTGTGTGTAGGTGGACGTTACAAGGCAGGTTTTGCTAAAGGCTACCAACTCACCCAAAGGTTAACTTAGTGGCATTGAACTTTATGTTTGTACATATGGATCCTTCAAACCCAACTGTATGCCAGTCATTGTAAAGGAAAGACCAATTTGTTTACCCATCCACTCTGTAGTAACTATCACTGAGCATCATACTAACCCTACTTTGTCTACTCCATCCACAAAATTGGAGAGCTCAAAATCCTTAACTTTTGGCATCCGTGCTGAAGTTGCCTTTGCTTTCAAAAAGGTGTTCATAGTACTAGAATAAAGATCTACCTTTTTGGAATTAGTACAGCACCACATACGTTTTTGAAGGTCATGAGCTCAGTGAGAGTGGCCTACAGGATAGAGTGTATTGTGTGCATCCTACCTGAATGACTGTCATATGAGGACTCATTATCCCTTCCATACCTGTTCCTTTTGAGTCTCACCATCGACAAAAGAAAGTCGACCCTGGTCTGCTCTCCTTTCCACCAATTCATCAGCGTCACCTGGGACAACGGGGAAGGTTATATCACTATGCTGTAGAGGCTTCAAGCATTGAACAGTGTGTCCTATGAAATCCGAATCTGCCCCATTTCTACTGATCTCCAGTTTCAGGGTGTTTTGGTTAAAGGGCCACCTCCATCTTGACAGTTCTCCATTCTCTCCTGAAGATAGCGAGGCATCAACTTTGCATTTTTCACAGTTAGGATCAACATCAGTAGCCTTATTCCTCTCTCATTTAGATCTTCCAAGATGTACAAAATGATCCCTTTGTGGATTTAAGATCTCAATATTCAGTAGGGTTCTAAGTTTAGGCCCGCAATATGAAAGTCTCAAATACATCCATCTCTTCAGAACATGTGTGTGATGCTTCCCCTGAGATGCCTATTTGTTCACAACTAAGCCTGGGAAAATCTAATGAGAACAAGTCTGTGAAACGTTGCAGACTCAAACACTTAAGCAATTACCGAGTCAGGTAATGCCCCGGGCCCGTAGTTACAGGCCTGAGTGAAGCAAATCATGCCCCGTTGAGGGCCAATCAGACGGTTTGTTAAATTCTGATTAACCTTCACAGGGTACTAATAGTATTTATATCTCTGGGAAACCTTTGGCCATGTGAGGATTTAAACAAGATTATGGTGTTCACATGGAATCTGAGTACTTGTGCAAGGTTTTGTCTAAGATCATGATCTTCAAGTGAAAACTGAGCACTTGTATGAGTATTATGGAAAATTAATTAAAAAGTAGTTATTTCAGAAGCCTATGTAAGGAACATCCAACTTCATGTTTCCTTTGTGGGTTCGTTTAGCTGCAGAAAGTTACGACAGGGTTCATCAACACCAAAAAAAGGAGGCACTGCAGAGTTTTTGGGGAGAAATTGGGCAGCAATTTGTTTCTTGGCAGGGAGGAGGAGTGTGTATGTATGTGTGTGTGTGTGTGACATACATATGATAACGATATGACACAGGGAATGGTACTTGTAAGACTAAAGCTATAGACATCTCTTTGTATTTAAATTCTACATTGAAGTGGGTGAGTTCATTTTAAATACTACTTACCAATGCTAAGGTGCTGCCAAACCCATTGGAACTACTCTGCCATCACCTCTTTTGTTTTGCTGATGTCACCCCAAGTGGGATAAGTATACCCAGAAATGGGTCCGTGTCTGCTGTGCCTAGAGACCCAACCTACACCTCACTGATGATGCCCAATGAGTCCAAAACATGTCTAGGGTTGCTTTTGGTCACTAGTAGAAGGAATGTGACCAAGCAGTTTGGGCTGGATTGCCTATTTTGGGCTAGGACAAAGCATGGGCGTAGGACATGGGGGGACAGAGGGGACAAATCACCCCCACAATTCTAAGTGGGGGGGTGTAATGTCATTTATCCCCCCAGAATATGTGTTTGGTGTCTCGTGCAGGGATCTGTTTTTGAAGTGGGGGGAGGGGCAGCTTACTATGTAAGCGGCCCTCTCCCCCCTGGCCCCCAAGGCATGGGGCAATACGCTGGGGGCAGATGGGTGATCATCTGACCCCAGGGAAGGGGGCAAACAACCAAAAAAGATTATTTCTTTTAAAAACGTAGTTTAGGGTGGGGTGGGTGCGGGTGGGATCACTAGCCACCAGGTAATTTTGTAAGGGGCGTGGACCTCCCCCCCACCCTAAATGGATTGGGGTACCTTATGTAGCCCTCCCTGGGGCAGATTTCTGCCCCTAGGAAGGGGTACATGAGATGCCCTCCATCCATTTGGGGTGGGGGGCACTGCAAATATTGGCAGAGCCACCCCTCCCAAGCCTGGGGCAGTATGTTTTTACCCCCCCTGGGGGCAGATGGCCACACACATGTACCCATCTGCCCCTAGGGAAGGGCAAAACAAATATATATATTATAACTTGTTTTGGGTGGGGGTGAGGGGCCCACTAGACCATCAGGATTTTTTGTGTTTGCCCTCTCCCTCCACCCTAAGTGGATGGGGTGCACCTTATGTAGCCCTCCCTGGGGGCAGTTTTCTGCCCCTAGGAAGGGGTACATGAGATGCCCCCTCCATTTGGGGTGAGGGGAGGATGCCACTGCAAATATTGTCAGAGCCACCCCCAAGCCTGGGGCAGTACGTTTTGCCACCACCCCTGGGCGTAGGTGGTCACACACATGTTCCATCTGCCCCTAGGGAAGGGCAAAACAAAAATATATATATTACAACTTGTTTTGGGTGGGTGTGGGGGGCCACTGAACCACCATGGATGTTTTTAGTGGAAAGGGGGTTCGCCCTCTCCCCCACACCCCAAATGGATGGGGGGCATCTCATGTAGCCCTCCCTGGGGCCAGATTGCTAGCACAATCTGCCCCTAGGAAAAAGGCAAAACAAAAAAAAAAATTTAAAAAAAAATGATAACTTGTTTTGGGTGGGTGTCGGGGTCACTAAACCACCATGGATGTTTTTAGTGGAAAGGGGGTTGCCCGCAGATGTCTTTTCGGAAACGCATTGGGTTCTCTGTTTTCCTTGGTGGCTTTGACACCCTAGGCCCAAATCTGTAGGTTGACCACATGAGCAAAATCTGCTTTGCCGAAAGGCTTGGGGTTATTAGCGGGTTAGCCTTTTCCCTGTGCACCGAGGTAGGTGCATCCACACATGTGAGGTACCGTTTTCGTCTGACACCTGTGGGAACGTGGGAAGGTAGGACATCTGTTGTTGACAGCGTGTTTCGGTGGGTGGGCAGAGGGAAATATCTGAAAATTGTAGATTTTTCACCAAATTTCAGACTTTGCCGGGGATTGTGGGTAATACATTCTGGGGCAATTCGCACAAGTCAGACCTCTGTGGATTCCCATGGGTGTCCTCTTTTTGGAAATGCATCGGGTCCACATGAGCAAAATTCCTGAAAATCTGCTGTGCGAAAAGACTTGGGGTTACCAGTGTTTTAGGCTTTTCCCTTTGCACCCAGGTAGGTGCACCCACACATGTGAGGTACCGTTTTCATCGGGAAACCTGTGGGAACACGGGAAGGTAGGCCATGTGTTGTTGGCTGTGTATTTCGTTGGGTGACCAGAGTGAAATGTGCGGAAATTGTGGTTTTTTTTCTGTCATTTTCCCGATTTCCCCCCAAACTATGGAATCTTTCCCTACATAGTTGTTGCCTGAGCTGTGCAAATCACCCCTTCCTAAACTTGGAATATTGTCTACTTTTCAGAAATGTATGCCTTTCTGGCTTCCCATTCAGCTTTCCTACTCTTTTCTTCCATTCCGTCCACGCATGTCCTATTGGACAAAAAACGCCAAAATCGCCCACCTCTCACAAAATGGCTGATTAGATATCAAAATATGTTATTTTGGTTTCCACTGAATCTGTTCTTGAAAGCCTTGAAAATGGTGAATCCAGCACAGCAAACCATTTGTTCCTAGCTCTTACAAGGAAAACACCACAGGCTTCTTTGTACAACATTTAATTGGCATTTTCTGAAAAAGCCCCAAATGTTCTCCTTTTTGGTTATTTTCTCTCACCCCCCGACAGCAAACTAGGATCCCTGGGTGGCGTCACGACATGTGGGAAAAAAGGGGCCAACTTTGGCCGAGATATCTCATGTAACAAAGAAGTTACAAGGGATTGAATGGCAACATACCGAAATCACCAAAAAAAGGCCTTGGCACTGTGGGAAATACTCATGGCAGTTAAGGGTTTAAGACGATAAAGCCCCAGAGGAGATATAATTTGTAAGGTAGCTCAGTTAGTTAATTCTCCAAATGCAGATTCTGCACAGGAATATGTAACGCCTGTGTTCAGCACCTGGCTTAATCTTCCGGTGGGATAATAGGCAGAGTGAATGCATTCAGCTTCCGATGCAACACAGCATTTTCCAGGTCCATTGGTTCAGAAAAAGTGGTGGAAAACACTAATACTGTCACATTTTATAATTGGCCAGATTTTCGTGCATTTTCTGGGCCGAGTTCGGGAGCCGAGTGGACACACCAGGACCCTTGTATTTCCTGCTCCACCAGACAAATGCAGCCTTAATGCCAGCATGGATTCTCATGCTGGAAATAAGGAAAGAGATTCCTCTGGCATCTGCTTGGAATGAAACCTGGTAAAAGCGGGCGGAGTCCAGAGGAAGCCATTGTCAATTCCGCCAGCAATCGCTAATTGCATGAAGTATTTACACTCTTCCAAAGTGGAAAAGCAATGTGATTTCACCTGCCTTTTACGCTAAAATCTTCCATTTTGTGGCAGAAAAGTAAAAACGTGCGCCACTGGAAGTGGTCCACCCTATGCAGTTTACTTTGCGCCTTGATGCTTGGGGGATTCGCTACACATGGAATAAATAAATACATTTAACATGACCCGAGATAAATGGCAATTTGTGATCAGAATGAGTGAGCATGGCATGTCGCTGTTAAGAGGGTGTCCTGTGCTTCTTGAGTGCGTTGGCAAATGCCCTTAATTGCCATCTCGCGTTAAGCAGGTGCTGAAACCCATCAGTGTGGATTGCGCAATAACAAGTCAACAGAGGTATTTCAAATGGCCAATTTCGCTCTTTGGGTGACATTGTCAAAGTCGGAGAATGTTGCCCAGCATGTGCCACTTTCTCTGCAGAGAGAATTGTGCCCACCCCGAGGAAGAAGTGTGAAAAACCCACAAGGGCACTGTGCCCTGCTCTTTCTGTGTGTGTCTTCCCCATAGTGCGACAGATGCAGATTCCGACATGGGTAAGTCTCAGGTGGCAAGCCTGTACCCTATTTGATGTGGCAAAGGATTCCAGACTTCGGAGGCTGATAACATTAGTAGCATTGAGTTACATGCCACCTGACAGGTATGTGTGATAAAGTTGCAAAGCAGAGCTGTTAATGGGCTAAAGCAGGAGGCAATGTCTACCCACCCTCAAATGGTACATACAACCAAACGTAATAGGCTCCTCCCCCCATCATGGCTGTAGGGGCCAGACTCCAAAACAGGGCAAGTATGCCCTCCAATCATCCATGCCCACGAGTAGGGTACCCCTCGTGCTCCAGGAAACCTGTTGAGCAACCTCTGTGCTTTCCAGGTGATACTAACCTTATTTAAAGCCAGAAGTCTAAAAAGTAATTGCTTAATTGCAGCTGGAAATTAGCTCCTGGCGTGATCAAAATGTCTTAACCAAGTGTGACATCATCCCCTTCCTTTATAAGCAATATGTGCGCTCTCGCGTTTCTTCATCCATTGAATTACTGTTAGAAACAAAGGCAAGAGTTGTGTCTCTTGTGTAGGCATTAGGAAGGCAGTTGCCAGCGTCTGGCATAATATGCCCATGTTCTTCCAATATTGGCTAGCTGTTGCCCTCTTATGGCCAGGTAGAACCAACATGGCAGTGACTGGTAAATGCCTTTCCCCTGCAGACAGAAAAGTGGAAATAAGAGGCCAATTCAAGACACGGAACAAATAGAAGTTAAGACAGGCTGCAGCTGCCTTTGCTGTGTTAGGGAGAATATGTTGAGTGTTCAAGCAAGGAGGTATGTATTAAGCAAGCAAGCAGTGAGACAAGGGAGAGGCAAAGAAAGGCCATAGGGGCTCTTTGAATAATGTAACAGGGCAGAGGACCCATGCTCTGGCGATCTAGTAACATATGAGAGAATCAAATAGATCAGGCTTTGCAGCAAATGTTAAACGAGAAAGGAACAGAGTCCAGCTCTGCATTCAGAATAACGAAGGCAAAGAAAGGCTAGGCTCTGAAGCCAGCATGAGATGGAATAAGAGGGACAAGACTCATTGTGAGAGGCTGACCCGGCCCTCGCAGGTGCGCTAGAGGGGCAGTCTACATAGCGGGCTGCCCCTCTGGCCACCCCCCAGGGTCCACATACACCCCGCCTACTAGGCATCCCTCGGGTCCAACACATCCGGCCACGGACCTGGGGAGTGCTTATAATGGGGTGGGCTTGCAATCGCTCATCCTCCTTGTTTGCTGTACCCCCACCCCCAGAGGACAGTATAAGCAGAAACATCACACACCTGGTCCCTCTACTACCATAGCAGGGCTTACTCAGAGGTTCAAACACGATTTCCTCTTTCTTTGAAACCCCCATCTTTCCATTCCAAGAGACACACACGTCTCCTTGCCCCACACAAAAAAAGTAGCGACTTGCAGTTGGTAGAAAAGGCTTCAACTCCTTTATTTGGCAGGAGTCCACTTACAGGTGATCTGCCTCTTAAGGAGCTGACGTCCTAGCTGTGGCCCACTGGAAGTAATTGTTATTTCCTCTCTCTTACCATGAGCTCATAGGTCAGATGAAAAATCAAGAAATGCAACATACAAAGACATGTTCTTTGCTGCTGCATCCTTTAATTTTCTTCTGTTTTCTTTTCTTCTTTTCTCTTGTTTTATACAGTGATATTTGTAATTTAATACGTACTGCTATTTTAATTCTAATTTTGTGAAAAGTCGAGTTCTTTGACTAAAACACAATAAATAAATAAACAAAGCAAAGACCCCAAGATGTCCCTTCCTTGTCCCCCCCAGATTTTATGTGTCTCCTACGCCCCTGGGACAAAGCCTCATTAGATTATGGTCTTTCCCATTTCTGTAATGGCTTAGCAGGCGAAGAACGATAGTCTGGAGGGTTGCCCAGATCTATCCCAGTGGTTAAGATTCATTCTAAACGTTCCATCAATCACCTGTTTTGTATTGCTGGTGACAGGCCTACAATGGGATCCAGTAATTTAACTTAAAATGGGAATGAGGTGGGCATTTGCAAAAAGAGGTAAGAGGGCCCTGAGATTCCTTCCACCTGGATAAAGACACAGATATTGGATAATTTTCTCTGTTCTTGTATAGTCGGCCCCACAGCACAACAGTGGCTGCAGGGATGTCTGGTATTGCCTTGAGGGGATCACTTCACTCCTGGGGCTGAGCCTTAATCACATACAGCTTGTCTTGTCACTGGAGGACAGGGCCTAATAGTTCAGGGGCCAAGGTATACGCTCACTGTTTAGCTTAGACGGAAGCCAGTAGATAGCGGATTTGCTGTGTGAGTCAGGGAGGGTTATGAGGGCTTCTACACAGAAGTGCCACCTTTGCAGTAGGGGTTGATTTCATCTCCACAGTTTTGGAAGTGGACTTTTTGGCTGAGCCTTTTTCATATAGTGGAGGGATTATGCAGGGAAGAGAGATGGGGAAGCGGTTGGAAGGGTAGGCAGAAGGGTGCCCTCCGTTGTAAAATGATATGATATGATATGATATGGCATTTATAACGCACCTGCACACAGGTCTTTCTAGGCGCCACAAGACAACGGATGGAGGACATATGGAAGACAAGACAAATGATCCTACTAGGCCTTATGTCATTCAGATCATGGAAGTGTGACAATAGAAGTGGAAGGGGAAGGAGAGGGAGAAGTGCAATGGAAAGGGAAAGGGGGGAAGTGCGATCAGGGCAACAAGGCTCTAGGTAAGCACAAGGAGACAGGGGCAGTGGGGTAACAGTTACAGCCCCTAGGTTCGTGGTAGGCTAGGAGGCAGTGCAAAAAAGACATGGAGGAGCCTGGTACCCAGTTAGACTCTGAAGGAGCCAAGCAACCAGTCGGCACAGCAGACAGGTTAGTTAGCAAGAAAGTGAGAGAGAGAAGACAGAATGAAAAAAGAGGGTCCAGTTCTGCTTCCGGAACTTCAGGTTGTCCGGCTCAAGTCTAAGTCTGAAAAGGGCAGGGAGGCCGTTCCAGCGGGAGGCACCTGCAGAGGGAGAGATCTACCCCCTCTTTCTGCCTGGAGAATAATCTGACCCTCAGAGAGTTAGAGGTAGCTGAGCAAAGGGCTCTTGAAGGAAAGTATTTTGGAAGAGATAGTTAGATGCAGTGCAGGCACCGGCTCCACAAAGGCTTGTGGTTGATGCAGAGGGTCTTGAACTTCATCCATGCAGCCACCGTGAGCCAGTGGAGAGATTTCAGGGCTGGAGAGATACGGTCCCTGGGCTTCAGGCCAAGGATAAATCTTGCAGTCTTGTCCTGGAACAGTTGCAGAGGGCGAAGAGTAGAGGTAGGCAGATTGAGAAATAGAATGTTGCAGTAGTCCATCCTGGAGATAACCAGTGTTCTGGAGACAGTGAGCTTCTGGGGGAAAGTGAGGAAAGGTAGAATACCTCATAGGAGGTGCAGCTGAAAGTGGGCCTTTCAGTCAAGATCTGTGATGTGAGGAGAGAAGGAGAGAGTGGAGTGAAGATGACAGCAAGTTTCTTTGCCTCACAGGAAGCAAGTGTAGAGGGGTCAAGGAGGGCAGCCAGAGTCAGACAGCAAAAGCGAGAGAAAGGGTCCCAATGAGAAGAATATCCATCTTACTGGCATTAAGGCAAAGATCGCTGGAGGTGCACCAATCATGAATTTGCGATAGCCGGGCAGGAATGAATGAGGAAGGAGAGGAAGCCTGAAAGAGAGCTGAGTGTCATCTGCATAACACTGAAAGTTAGAAGAGAAGGTGGAGATCAGGTGTGCCAAAGGTGACAGATAGACATTGAAGAGCCAGGGCGAGTGGATAGAAGCCTGGGGGACACCACATGTGGTGAGAGAGGTGGTGGAGAGAAAGGACCCAAGGTTAACCTGGGGGAGGGACATTCCAGGAAGAAGGAGGTTAGCCACACCAGGGACTGATCCATGATCCAAGGTTCACACAGAGTCTGTTGATAAGCATGGTGTGATTGACCATGTCAATAGCAGAGGAAAGGTCAAGGAGGATGAGGACAGAGGAAGATCTGGAGTTAAGGTTAGCGAGCAGATCCACATGGGTGTTCAGGAGAGCAGTTTCCATCCCTCTGGCTGCTCTGAATCCAGACTGATGATCTGAATGACACGCCTAGTCAGATCGTTAATTTTGTCCTCCCTCTGTCTTCCCTCCCTTGTCTTGTCATGCTAAGAAACACTTTTGTACAGGCACGTTATAAATGACATATCATATAATACCATGGAGGCAGCCAACAGATTCAGTGTGGAGGGTAAGCTGGGAGATGGCCAGCTTTTCCATGAGTTTTCCCAGGAACGGAGTGATAGAAATCGGACGATAGTTTGCCAGCCATGCAGGATCGGCAGAAGGCTTTTTCAGCAGAGGGTGCACAAGGGAGTGCTTAAGGAGAGAGGGGAAAGCTCCAGTGGCAAAAGAGTGATTAAAGAAATCGGCCAAGCCTGGAGCGAGGGTGGAAATGTGCTCCTTGATGGTTCTGGAGGAGCAGGCAAAGGTAATATAGCCACGACCAAAGAGTGCACTATACAAATTGTGGAGATTAAATAACATTAAATTCCTCCATTGCAAGGACCTTGTGCAAGAGCAGTGTAAGAAGAGTTTTTCTTCATGAGAGAGGAAGATGTTTCCTATGGTTGGGACTGTGAGTATATAACATACTAAACCCGCCTTCCAATTACCCACTTGTTTGATCCTCATTGGTAATGGAGACTATATTACCATTTTAGCATGCTGACCATGGGCAAAGCACATTGCTGTGTCTATTTGTGGGCAGCAGGCTATGTGTTGGCCAAGCTGGCTCTGTTCTGATATAGATATTTTAAGCACCCAAAGATCTTCTTATCCAGCACTCTGAACATGTGTCGCAGTCATACAAGTGCATCAAGGCTGTGCAGGGCCTTCCAACTGTCTGCTCAGCACAAGGTACCAAATATCTAACAGTGTGCAATACATGGGGACTTCCACTTGGATCCGCAGTTCCCGAGCCTCAAGGACGCACAGACGGAAGGAGAATGTTAACTAATCATACCGTTATAATTTGATGCAAAATATCATGATCTTAATGAATGTAACTGTTTTTTGAGGAGGCAATATCTTTCAATATTTATAAGATGCTAAACGTGATCTCTTGTCCCCAAGAATTATGAAAGAAGTTGATCTCTGATTTGGCCTCTACAGGGTCCTACATCCACATCCAATGGAATGAGGAATACTGAACTGGGTGCTGTAGCTGCGCAGCGTCCGCGCGCAGTGGGGCTCATTCCACATGCTGCAAAGGCAATCACAGTTTTTAAATTAATTTTCGCTTAGGGTTAGAGTGACCACAGACCATAGGCCAACCCATTAAGATGCCTGAAAAAAAGCAATCTGTCAGAGGAAATAAAAGGCCATACTTAACAGAGGCAGAGGATTATGCGCATTCCTTATCATCAGTCATCGTAATGGAAAACAAATTTGGAGGGGTCAAGGGTCAGAACAATAGGATGCCTTTTTTGGGGAAAAATAATAAGGCGTTCAGGGAGAACCAGACAATGCGGCGGCTAAGTGTACGAAAGGAAATTGTCATTTAATGTAAAAATAAGCATTTTAAACTTCAAAGACCTCCGCGATATGCCTGTATCAGCCTGATAAATATTAGATGCAAAGCCTGCTCTTAATTACTAACACTATTAAAAAGAGGGCCTTTTAGGCACCACCCTGAAAGCTGGGCGATAAGCCATTTTTATGCTTTAATGAACAAATATATCCCTTTACCATTTCTTCGTAAAAAACACATTTTGCCCTTCAGGGGAATGAAATGATTTATTCCTTCCCATTTCGGGACCCATTACGGCTCCTTATTATGTTGTTTAAACGAAGTGCTCAGTGGATTTTGCGTTTAATTAATAAAAATATCTTCAAGCAATTAGGATTGTTGTGAAACAGAAACTGCGAGGCGAGAATACAAATCCTGGTGTGGCTCTTGAATTCGTCAACTTTGTGGCTTCTCGATTTTTTTTAGGCAGTGGTGCAAGTGGAACAAAGGAACTAGTGGTACTCACTCTGGCTGCATCCACAAATGATGAGGTGGCATGGCGGGAGGAGGAGGGTAGGACGGTGGGGGGGGGGGGGGGGGTGTTGTGGGGGCAGAGTAGCTGGGCATGTCAAAGCTTCACCTTTGGTTTCCAATAATGGCACTAAATCCATCCCTGACAGAGACTACTTTATAAATTAAATACATATTTAAAAACATATGAATAGATATCTTTGATACAACTGTGCATGCACATTAAACAAGGTACTATTTGACACACATCTCTTTAGAGAATGCTTATTTGTGTTTTCCGTGAATCATCATTTACACTAAAATGCACAAATGAAACATAATGTCAACACTTTGTGCAGGCTCATAACCCTACCCAGTGGTTTAAGTGGCTTAAGAAATCGACAGGGAGCTCTAATGCGTCGTGGTGCAATATTTGGGGGCAGGGTCTAAAACGGGTCTTGCCCCGCCTCAGATCCCAAGTAGCTAATAAAGCATTACAAGAGGAGTGGCCTGTGTAGTTAAAGAAGAGACCTAACAGAGCCAATAGAGTTTAAATATGTGTAATTAAAGGGTAAGCATCCTGATTTAAAAGATGCATTTAAAGATGGTTAATGTTTGTAAAAACTTTGACCAGAATAAATATATTAAATATGAAACAGAACATCAAATCAAAAAGGGTCAGTACACCAGGCAATACCACAATTCCGCTGAAATCAATCCTCTTTTCATATATACTAACAAAAGGCTTTCTAATGATAACATTTTAATACAATGTGTGCACAAATCAAACAATGTATTTTCTTATAATTTCCCTTTCATGTTTTAAAAGTACCTAATTTCACATTTCTTTAACTGATATAGTGATTCTAAACATTACTGAAGGCGACATCTACTGGATGGGATCAGTATTGCCACTCATATTTTTAAAGACATTTGGTGAGGCAGGTCAGTTTGGAGAGCCCTGGCAGAGCCCTGGCTCAAGGGTAATATTTGGAGACTGCCAGTGCTGAGACCACGCTAGCCATGGCCAACTTAAATCCCTGCCTCTATCTTACGTTCAACACACTTTGAAGTTGCCAGTAATCACTTGGCTGCAGTCACTTTAATTGAATCCAAGCATTGGTAAAGGCAAAGGGGTTTGGCTTTGGTGTAGGGATGACATAGGCATTTGCCAGGCACTGCCATAATGGTACTACCTGGCCATAAAATGCAACAGCTGAAACATGGTGTGATTATCTAGGCATATGAGTGTCTGGCAAGGCATACCTAATACCTATGCACAAGCCAAAACTGTTGACTTTGCCAATGTTTGTTAAGAGAGGACCATAGTGCTAGGAACAGATATGAATCAAGTCGTTGAAGGTAATGATAATAATGATAATGATATGTTATTTATATAGCCCCTTAATCCAAAGTGCTTTACAGAGCACATATTTACATACAATGGGGGTCATTACGACCCTGGCGTTAAGGGTTTAACAGCACCGTAAAAGGTGTCGGCGCCGTTAAACCCTTAACGCCTGATTACGAGGACCCTTTGCGGATCCAGACCATAACGGCTGGTCTGGACCAGCCGTTAAAGTAGGGACCCGCAAAGGGACTTCCGAGGTAATTACGGTACCGCAATTTGCAGTCCCAATGAGCCCTATGGGGCAAAAATGGGAATGGGGAAGGGCCAATGGTAAATGGGGAATTACCGCCCCGCCAACCTTGGAATTTACCATTGGCGGAATCATTACAATACCGGTAGCAACCATGGTGCTAATAGTGCCATTGGTTACCGCCGGTGTTGTAATGAGGGCCAATATCACCCAATGGAAATTGTTAAAGGCATTGGTATTGCACCTGGGGCTTATTTGTGGCTGCAATTAAGCCATTAACTCTCAACAGACAACTTAGAAATAACACTGTAAGTTCAGGGTTTGATATCAATGCTTATAAGAACAAGCAAGACATTCTGAGACAATGGGCCTCATTACACGGTAGGCGGTGGACCAAGGTGCATTTAGCACCTTGGTCCATGCCGGTAAAATACCGGCACCGCCTTGGAGGAAAGGGGAATTACCGCCCTATTCCAAGGTTGGCGGGCGGTAATTCCCCCTTCCCCCATTGCCCTTCCCCATTCCCATTTTTGCCCCATAGGGCATAATGGGAATGGGGAAGGTGCTAATTACGGTACCGCAAATTGAGTTGCTACTCTGGTCCCGCCCTCGTCTGGTCCTTGGCTCCCTTGTGAGTCACTGGCAAAAACAAAAGAAAGCAAACAGCTTCAATTTTCTGTATGTTGCTGATGTTTAAAGTACACTTCGAACACTTCAAATTCCTATTCTTGCATGGTGTGGCCATGCAATCAGGTTTGGGCATTGATTAGACAAAAATATGGCATCATCCGAAGGCATGTTCCTGCATTAAGTGTCTGTAATTAAAAAACAAACCCACCACAGATACACCAACACAATTCCCCACACTCCTTGACAGACTCACAGAGAAGCACACAAACAGGTACCATAGCAACCCAGCATGCAAATTAACTACTGCCGCAGACAGCTCATAAAATATCTAAAATTTACACTGTACAATGAGCCCACCATGAAGGCTGGAGATTAGAGAAATTGAAGAGGAGCGGGATAGGGGACTGTTGAATAAATGTCTGTCGTACTGGGGAAGGTTTTGGAGAAAGTTGTGTGAAATAAAATGTATCAGTAATGCTGTGACCAACCTGTTTGTTATCACTTGTTGTATAATGAAAATAAAAACAGATATAAAAATAAATACATTGCACTGCACAGAGCCCAATCTTCAGATCGGCACACAACAACATTGTTACCCCACACACCTGCCCTGCTCCCACATCTGTGCTACTGCATTAGCCCCCTCCCCCACTGCTTGCAGACCCCGAAGTTCCAAGAAAGTCTGACAATGTCAGAAGGTGTGTTAGAGAAGATGCAATAATAGCGCATTACATAACATAGCAAATAGTTTAACTCATTCTCCTGTAGTGCCAAAATATGTATGGGCCAAGCAACGCTCGTGACTGGCAGCATCAGGGAAGAAAATGATGAATGTTGTCGCTGCCACACTTTATAGTGTACCACAGATTCTAATATAGTGGACCGACTGGCTGCTGAGATAATTCGCCTGTCAAACTCAGGGAGGACCAGTGCACCAATAATGCATTTCTACGTGACAGCTTTGGGGAGCACTAACATAGGAGAATGTCTGTACGCCATGCTGTTCCTTCACATCATATCTGTTCCATTGCAAGGGTGTCTTTTTTTCAAATACTGTAAACTTAATCACATATAAAGACTCCTCCATGTGCAGTTAAGTCAGAGTGACTTGAAATTATTTGACCCGGATCACACACTTTGGCTTAACTGTGAAGCAGGGATTTGAAGCCACACTTCAGATTTTACCACACATCGTCCGATCTTTACCTGCTACAGAAATTTAAGTTTTTGATTTCATGGCCTACAATGATACTCAGAAGGAGAGGTGAATAATTAGCACTGTGTTTTTGTATAATCACAATCTCTTAACGGGACAGTTCACATTTGCAGATACCTAATTTACAGCCGCATTTAAGGGCTGGCCCTATCACGAGTTGGGCTCAAAATGGGCTGTTTTACCTCCAGCCTTTCTCTGGATGTGAAAATCCCCTGTTTTCGGCTGTATTACCGCCGGCTGTATTAGTCCGCATAATTAGCGCTGAAAATACCCCATTGAATCCAATGGACCCAATGGGGAATGGGTCCATTGGATTCAACACCCAACTCGTGATCCGGCGGTAATACAGCCGGACAGGTCGGTGCTAGGGCTATTACAGTCGGCGGTATTACAGCCTGGAATACAGCCCAACTCGTGATGAGGCCCATAGACTGGTATTCACACACAGTCTCATCTGAGCAAACATTAATAGCATAAACAGTTAAGGAATATGCGCTGAGTCTTGTGTTTTAAACCAGCTATAAGTTCAATTCAAAACACCAAATTCAATTTAAAAACAATCCTTATTTATTATAGACTAGCTGATACACCCGGTCTTGCCCGGGTTTTCATTCTCTCATAGGTACAGGTAACTTTGCAACTTTGCAAAATTTGGTGTAGATTGGTGAAACTCTGTGGAATTGTATAAGGAACAACGTTTCAACAAGCCACAAACCCACAAACACATTTTGACTTTTGCTTAAATCAGGGAAAAGGGATGGGGTATGCAAATCTCATGTAGCAAGTAATGTGCAGAGGGTCCTAACAGGTGACTGTGCAAAATTTGGTGCAGACTGGTGAAACTGTGTGGAATTGTATGGGGAACATATGCAAAGCCACAAACCCACCCCAAGTGTTCACTTTTAACGAAATCCGGGGAAAAGGGGTTGGGTGTCTAGATGTCATGCAGCCAGTAATGTCCAGAGGGTCCTAACAGGTTACTGTGAAACATTTTGTGCAGATTGGTGAAACTATGTGGAATTGTACAGGGAACATATGCAAAGCCGCACACACACAAACCCACACCCAAAAGTTCACTTTTGCAGAAATCTGGGGAAAGTTGTGGGTTGTCCAGGTGCCATGGGGCCAGTAATGTCCGGAGGGTCCTAACAGGTCAACATGCAAAATTTGGTGCAGACTGGTGAAACAGTGTGGAATTGTATAGGGAACATATGCGAAGCCACAAACCCAGAGACTTTTGCTGAAATCCAGGGAAAGGGGTGGGATGTCCAAATTTCATGTATCCGTAATGTCCGGAGGGTCCTAACAGTTAACTATGCAAAACCTAGTACAGATTGGTGAAACAATGTTAAATTGTATAGGGAACATACACGAAGCCACAAACACAGAAACCCACACCCACATGTTCACTTTAACTGAAATCCAAGGAAAGGGGTGGGGTGTCCAGATTTCATGTAGCCAGCAATGTCCAGAGGGGCCTAACAGGTGACTGTGCAAAATTCGATGAAGATTGGTGAAACGGTGTGGAATTGTATAGGGATCATACACAAAGCCACATACCCATATACCCACAAACCCACACCCACACACCCATTTGCACTTTTGTTGAAAGCTGGGGAAAGGGGTGGGGTTTCAGGATGTCTTGTAGCCGATAATGCCCAGAGGGTCCTAACAGTTGACTCAAAATTTGGTGCAGATTGGTGAAACAGTATGGAATTGTATAGGGAACATACATGAAGCCACAAACCCACAAACCCAAGACTTTTGATTAAATCTGGGGAAAGGGGTAGGGTGTCCAAATATCATGTAGCCAGTAATGTCAGGAGGGTCCTAACAGCTGACTGTGCACAATGTGGTGCAGATTGGGGAAACGGTGCAGGATTGTATACGGAACATGTGCTATTCCGCAAACCCATGAATCCACACATTTTCACATATATATATATATATATATATATATATATATATAGATAATTGTATGTGCAGTGGGTGAATAGATTGGAATTCCCAGTACCTCAATTCTCAATATTCGTTTCTGTTCAAGGTATCACTTTCAAAAGACATGTTTCCTATTTATTACAAATAATTGCATGTGCAATAGGTGAAAAAGTGCAGACTTCCCAATACCTAGTTTTACAATATGCCAACATCAATCTAATGGGGCACGTGCAATTGTTTCACCCACATGTTGGCTTTCTCCAGGCAAAACAGACCCTAATGGTCATATGATATCATCAAGTGAAAAGAATTTAATATTTGTCATCAAATGTTATTAATCAACTTTTTTTTACCTGAATGTAACCATGAGCAATTCTCAGTTGTGCATTTCTCCCAAATATTTGCTTTAATTCAAGAATTTACCCTAATGGACATATATATTCATCATATTAAACTTAAGTATATTTCTCTACCATCTTAATTTTTAATTCCACCTGTGTCTTAACTTCACATCATATCCATAGTGCTCCAATTTGAGTAATATACCCTTACGTAAACATCACATATATGTGTTTGATTTTAATAACAATAAAATAAGTGGCCCCTTATATTCAGATGTGTGCCTTGTTTGATTTTAATCATTGTGCAATTAATTAAGTGGTCCCTTACATGGAGAAATGTACCTGTCATTCAAGCTTTCCTTTATTTCTTGTATATGTATTTCAATTTCATCTCTGTGGCAGATTTCTCAACACAACTCTACGCTTTTGTATTCAGTCTGTTTTCTTTTTGTTTTGTTTTTTTAATTTTAGATTCCCCTTGTATAATTATCCTAGCTCGTTATTTTTGCTTTGGATGGCAGCAACGTGTTCTTAGACTTTAACCCACTCTGAACATTTTACCACATACCTTCCAATCTTTTCTTGCTACAGATATTTAAGTTTTGGATTTCAAGGCCTACAATAATACTGTCTTAGAGAGTTTACTTACAAAGTACAAAAATTGGATAGTAAAACCTCATGACTGCATGTACATTCCTATAGCAACATGTTAAGCCAAATGAACATCATTGTAGTTTTACTTTCCGCACCCTGAATCAGAAACTTTAAGTCCAAGAAAGAGAATCAAATATATTTAACCCCACAGGACTTTCGTGGCTTTAAGACGCACAATAAAATAAGTTTAGTAATATTTTCAGTTAGATATGGAGATTCTTTGTAACAAACCTCCAGCTCGTTTTTATGCATGATGTTGAGAACATTTAACTATCCACGTTAAAGCCAGCTTTATTTTTTGCATGTCCAGCAGTAGTCATCATGGCTATGAACAGATCTTTAAAAGGGAGCTTTGTGTGAATCATTTTATCACAGATTTGCAAGGTAACTAGTGCAAGGTCTTTCAATTGGCATTGTTCCATCATGCATATGAAAGGCTCTTCTGCTGACAAAAAGAAATGTGATTGCACAATTGTTAAGATGCTGCAGAGCCACGGATGCTGTATGTGTGGGTGTATATATACCTGGCCGTAACTTAGGAAATGGGCACTACTCGATCATCTGAGCTGAGGCAACTTAATTCTAGCTTTGGCTTGGCAGAAAGGGAAAGCATCAGAGACGATTTTAGTGCAGCTTTAAACTAAAGGTGTGCTCTTTAAAAAGCAAATGAACTCGTGGTATGGTGTACCAATGATTTGTATGACACTTCTACCTCTGGTTTTTTAAATCTGTGATGTGTGGAGAACTTCCATGCATTTGGGCGCCAATTTAGGTGCACTTGAGGCTGCATAAATCAGAAGCCATGGTGATATGCAAGTGCAGGGTGGCTGAGAGGAAATGGAGGGCTTTGTGCACATCCTCTGACAAACTGGCCTGCTGCCTGCTCCAAAAGCAATACAAACTTTCTGTCCTCTCCAAGAAGAAGGTCCATATCCAGGCCTGCATCTCTGCAGCCTCTAACAACATGGCCAAACTCTTTAAAATCTGCAAGGAGCTGGCCAATCCTACTGCAATCTCCACCTCTCCTGTTCCCTTTCAGGCCCGCTGCACGGTCCTGGCCTCTCATTTCACCACTAAAACTCAGGGCATTGTGTCTTCAATTTCCTCTTCCTCTCCCTCTACCTCTCTCAGGCCCCCTTTGTCAGCCTCTCACTCTCCTCTTCCTTTTTCCTCCTTCTCTTCGACAACAACTGATGATGTCTCTAGAAAAGTTTGCTCTATGAAAGTGTCATCCAAGCAGGTGCTACCGTGTTCATCCAGAACCATTAAGGACCACATTTCCACCCTTGCACCAGCCTTGAACGATTTCTGCAATCACTCTTTTGCCACTGGATCATTCCCCTCTCTCCTGAATAACTCCCTTGTGCACCCCATCCTAAAAAAGCCTTCTGCTGATCCTACTTGTCCGGTAAACTATCACCTCATTTCTATCACTCCTTCCCTGGGACAACTCCTGGAAAAGCTGGCCATCTCCTAGCTTACATTCCACACTGAATCTTCTGGCTGCCTCCATGACCATCAGTCTGGCTTCAGAGCAGCCAGAGGTATGTAAACTGCTCTTCTGAACACTGTAAAGATCTGCTCTCTAAACTCAACTCCAGCTCGCCCTCGGTACTCATCCTCCTTGACCTTTTCTCTGCTTTCTACATGGTCAATCAAGCCACCCTGATCAACTGACACTGTGTGAACATAGGCATAACAGATCAGACCCTGGCATAGCTGACCTCCTTCCTCCAGGACCATCCCTCCCAGGTCCAATTTGGGGGCTTTCTCTAAAGCACCTCTCTCTCCAAATGTGGTGTCCCCCGGGCTCTATCCTCTCACCCTGGCTCTTCAATGTCTATCTAGACCCTTTGGCCAACCTGATCTCTACCTTCTCTTCTCATTTTTAGTGTTATGCGGAAAATACTCATCCCTCTTTCAGGCTTCCCACAGCCTCCTCTCCTCCCTCACTCATTCCTGACTGCCTATCCGCAATTCAGGATTGGTGAGCCTACAATGATCTTTGCCTTAATGCCAGTAAGATAGAGATCCTTCTCATTGGGACCCCTGCTCCTGCTTTCCCTCTCTCACTCAGGCCTCCTTGGTCTCGCTACCTTCACCTTCCTGTGAAGCAAAAAACAATGGTGTCATCTTTGATTCCACTCTCTTCTTCTTTCCTCACATCACAGACCTTGCCAAAAAGGGCCATTTCCAGATGCACCTCCTCAGAGTTATTCTACATTTTCTAACTTTCCCCCAGAAATTCACTGTCACCAGAGCCCTGGTTCTCTCCAGGCTGGACTACTGCAGCAACCTCTTTCTCAATCTGCCTATGTCTACTCTTTGCCCCCTGCAACTAATCCAGAACACAACTGAAAGTCTTATCCTTGGCCTCAAGCCCAGGGACTGTATCTTTTTTTTTATTATTTGAAAATTGTTTTAGTTGAATTAACAACTTTTTCAATTAGTTAATTCTCATTTACAAACATGTGTTTTTCTTCAACACAGATAACAAAATAACAATGCCCATGCCTTTAGATGATTAATTCAATAAGATGCTGTCACAAAAGCAAAAGAGTTGACTTATAGTCATTCTACAAGACCTCATTTCTATACACAACCTGCACCATTTAAAAATATACAAGGATTAAAATGCAGATAAAAGTAAAAAAACACCCTTGTCACAATGGTGGCTGTACGCTATCAAAAAGCAATTAAGTTCAGTTCTCTCAGAAATTGGACAATGTCAATGATGAGCGAGGTCTTGGAGGCGTTAAATATTGCAAACCATATGTCATCTTTAGTTAGCAGTGTGAGATGGCGAACATGTTTATATAGATAGCAAATTCTCATATCCGCTAATTCTGTGCAATCTATCATGAGATGTCTCAAGGTTTCTACCGAATCGGCAAGCAAGTTTGCAATGATC
Organism: Ambystoma mexicanum; assembly: GCF_040938575.1. Lineage (NCBI taxonomy): Eukaryota > Metazoa > Chordata > Amphibia > Caudata > Ambystomatidae > Ambystoma > Ambystoma mexicanum. The sequence continues at coordinate 530,954,108 of NC_090934.1, forward strand.
ACAAGACCTAGCTGAGTTTGGCAGATTGTTATATGAAGCAAGAATCTCCTTTGCATGGAGAAGATTAAATCGAAGTGTAAAAATGCATCTGCATATTTGCTATCTGGAGACTGCATTAAGTATTGTGGTAATACATTAACTGCACATAATTGAAAAGAGCCCTTTTTAACAGCTTGATAAGAGTTAATTGAATCATAAGTGCTAATCCAATCTTGTCTCCATAATTTAGTCTTTGCTTTGTCAGGAAATTCAAGAAGTAAGGATATAGGAATGTCCGCTTTTTGAAGGATTAGGAGACACATCTTTTTCCATTCTTGCATCGGTTTATAATTTGGAGACTGCATGATCTTTTTCATAATAGGAAATAAATTTGCCGATGAATCAGATGCAATAATACATTTCCTATATGTCGCTATCATTAGGCAAGAGACTAAAGCATGAAGAGAAACAAGTCCAAGTTCAAATCTAATCAAGGCGATAGGGGTACATATAGGAACCGGAAGAATGTGCTTCCATTAGATACCCTCAAGTATATCCCATCTCACAGATTCAGGGTTTGTCTTGGTTTGACTTTCATATGTAATTATTTGTATGACTTTTTGAACATAGAATATTCTAGCAGGCAAAATGGAAAATGTCCCATAATGTGACTGTAGCGCTTTGCCTTGAATTGCTAAAAGTCTCATTCTAGAGGTAAGTTCTGACTTGTAAGGTTGGTCTGAAGGGTGAGTGTTAATGTTAATGCCAAGGTATTTGAATTCCTGTATTTGGGTTAAAGAACTCTTACCCTATTTCCAATTGAATTTGTAGTTTGACAAGTGGTGCTGAGGCTGAAAAAATAAGAATAACGGACTTAGAGGTGTTAATTACTAAGTCATTCTTTTCAGCATAATCAGGCAAGGCAGTCAGTTTCCTCTGGAGGCCAATGAGGGTCCTGTCCAAAAACATAAGATCATTGCCATAAAGCAAATAAGATATTTCGTGCTCACCCAGTTTAGGCGAGAACGAGCGCACAGACTTGAAAGTATATTGCATGTCATTGATCCAAAAATTAAAAAGAATCAAGGCAAACAGACAACTTTGTTTAAGGCCGGAGTCAGTTTCAATTGGCTGAGATAAAAGACCATTGGTTGTTAGTTTGACTCTTATTGAAGTCTTGGAATAAAATTGGTAAATTAAAAACCTAATATACAATGGACAATTTGCGTTTAAAAGTTTACACCAAAGAGTCTGCCTCGAAACAGAATGAAAAGCTTGCTTAAAATCTGTAAAAGATACAAAAACAGGTTGCTTGGATAAATTGGCTTATTGTTTTATAGTGGACAGAATTAAAAGATTTAATACTGTAACAATGCCAGATACGAATCCAGATTGGTTTATGTCCATCATTGATTTTCAACTAGCCATTTAGTAAAATCACGTAAAACCAATTTTGCAAAAATGTTCCCAGGAGTGTTTAGAAGAGCTATAGGTCTATAGTTATTTGGGTTAGACCTATCCCCTTTTTTGAAGAAGGGAATAATTATAGCTTGTTGCCAGGATGTCAAAATCTGAGTTGTTTCAATTACTCTCGTAAACATAGTTTCCAGGAGAGCAGCCCATTTCTCCGGGTTGGTTGTTAATATTGCATTAGTCAATTGATCAGGACCTGGAGCCCTTGAAGTGCTTAGTTTTTTTATTATAATCAGAATATCCAGATTATCAAATTTGAGTTCGGATGAAACAGGCTGCTCTATGAAAAAGTCACTTTGTTGCCAAGCCTATTTCAACAAAAGTGTTTGAAAATGAGAAGTCCACATAGTCTCTGACAGATCTGTTTGCATTGAAGGCACGTTATTAATTACCTTCCATATTTCACCTACTGACTTAGAGACAAGGGCTTTCAACATAAGTTCAGCTTTCTCTTGTTTGTGGAAAATAAGTTGTTGTTTAATTTAGGTTTTACAGTTTTTTTTTAATTGAGATCTTAGATTTTTGCTCAATTTAGCAGCTGATGTTCTCAAGGCACAATTTAATTACTTCTTGAGAACAGAGATTGCAGTGATTTGGGAGTATTTATGAACAAATATTGGGTGTGTGGAGCCCCAAGATTCTTGGTTTAACATCTAAATTCAATCATTGTAAAAAATGTGCTCAGATGATGATGACTTTAGATCAGATTGGATGATCCTCTGGTGAAGTTTCATGATTTGACCAGGAAACCATTTAAGGCGGTTTCTGGCATTATTTACACCAACATGAGGAGTAAAATATACAGAATTTTGCACACTAGGATGAACCCAGGAGACTTTAAGAATGTTGTGGTCGCTGGAGGTGACAGATAACACCTCAAAAGAAGCTATCAGCTTGTTTGCATCAGCAGAGATATAGACATAATCTAGAATGGAATTACTCTGATTTCTAGTCCAAGTGGGTTTAGGGGAAAAGTCTTCAGGAGTAGAGCTGTTCAACATTAAGAGCTTTCTCGCATTCATTAAACTCAACCGTTTGGTAGCTCTTGAGTTAGAACCAGACTTAGGGGTAAGGAGGCAATTAAGATTAAAATCACCTACAAATATTGTTGTCTTAATATCAGATTCAAGTAAAGTTTGATTCAAGAGATTTTAAATTTTGTCGGTAAACTGAGAAGCAGTGGTGGAAGTCGGGTTCCAATAGATGTTTATTAAGGGGCTACTTGGAAACAAAGGATGTAATGTGTTAGAGGAAGATAGTTTAACTACTTGGATGCCTGGGTCGGGAGAAGGCAATTCAGTAAGCGATAGCTGATCATTGTTGCAAATAGCAACTAATAAACCTGCATCCGGATGACCTCTAGCAGGTTTTAAAGCTTGAACAATTTTAATCTGGTGATTTACCCATATTGGGGCTGACAGCATCCAGGTTTCTTGTAGAGCTACTATATCAAAACAATTTAGATTAGAGGAATCAGTAAAAAGTAAGTGTGAAAAACCTCTAGTGTTCCAGGAGGATAAAGAGCAAATGTGGTTACAGTCTAAAGAGTTATCCTAGAGAGCTGTCATATGAACATTGGGCCTCATTACAACCTTGGCGGCACCATGGTCCATGCCGCTAAGGTTGCAATTCCGCCATGGTGGATGGTGGAATTACCGCCCCATTTCAAGGTGAGTGGGGCGGTAATTCCCCATTCACCAATGGCCCCTTCCCCATTCCCATTTTTGCCCCATAGGGCATAATGGGAATGGGGAAAGGCGATAATTACGGAACCGTAAATTATGGTGCCGTAATTATCGCCAAGGTCCCTTTGCGGCATGGCTTTTAACGCCTGCAAAAAGCAGGCGTTAAAGAGCCATCCCGCAAAGGGAACCTTGTAATCAGGCGTTAAGGGTCAGCGCCGTTTACGGCGCCGTAAACCCCTTAACGCCTGAGTCGGAATTTGTCTTTCGTAGAACTTTTGATCCAGTCCCATTTAGATGGCGGGGATTATTGCCAGGTCGAGCGTCATTCATACATCTACAACAGGGAGCTTCATTGTGGCCAATAGAGATTTTAGAATTTGAGTTTAATTGAATCAGGCTCAAAGGATGTGACTCATTGCTCGTTGGAGGTGGTAAAAAGGCTTCAAGATGCATACCTTTGGCAGATAATTTCTGTCTTTCACTCCACACTAGATTTGTAATGATTTGGGAGGGTATGATGATCACAGTGATGTCTTGCTGAGCAGGATTCGGATATCTCACTGAATCGATGTCGCTAGAGTTTTTCTGTTTCAGTGAGTTGATTGAATTGAGAACTGTAAGAATTGTTGTGAGATTTGGGAAAGGATCACTGTATAACCTGTCAAGCATTGTAATGCGATTGTTCTCATCTTTCAAAACTAATGGATTTGGATAATATACAGCTGGCCTAGGATCGTCGTGAATTATGTCTAATGGCAATTGAGGAGAGAATCTAACTGAGGGTCCAGTCTTTATAGAAGAAGTTGGCTCCGATCCGACAGTTGCCAGTATATGTTGTGCAAGGGGATTATGAGCCAACTTTGGAGAAAGAGTAAGCAGACTTGAGGATGACGGCATTAATGAGGTCGATCTCTCAGCTGGTTGATTATAGACAAAGGCGATTCCTTACGTCTTTGATCAAGGGTTTTAAAGGAACTAAAGTCCAGGTCAAAATTCACATGTAAAGTTGGTAACACCTGTCGTTTACTATGCGAGGAGTTTTGTAACCCAAGGTGAACGTCATCCACAATTTGATTCCTGTCCTCAGGATACACTGATAGGTCCATGAGTTGGTCATGGGTGTTGTCCAAACTGCAGTTATTAAGAACTTCGCAATCAATTACAGGCACATTACACACAGAGTTCACAATTACGTGAATCTTACCTTTGGAGATGCCAGGGACTAGATCGGAGGGCAACGTTGCAGCGGTAGAAGCCACTGGTAAGATTGGCAAAGGATCGCTGGGCAACTCCATGGGCTCATTTGAAACATGCTGAGGTACTAAAATGTTAGCAATACATTTTTTAGTTCTTGATTTTGAATTTATATTTTTTGGTGGTGACAACATATTTTTGGATTTTTTGTTTTGTCTTTGAACAGATTTCTAAGGCTACAATCATGGAAACTTTGAGAGGTTCAATTCCTGTTTCCTTTTCTCTGCCGCCTTCTATTGTGCAAAGGTCTGGAGAAAAGATCATAGAGTGTTTTTTCTATGATTTGGATGTCAGGCGAGCCATCTTCAATGTCAACAGGATGTGGCGACAATGTAGAATGAGAATGGAGTTGAATTTCAACACCCACTTCATCAGTACATGTTATGTCCAAAGGTATTACAGACTGATGTTCCTGAGACACATGAGATCCACTTGAAAAATTCAATACAGAAATAGGGCTAATTGCTTTATTTGCAGCAACCCAATCAAGTGTGTTATGCAGAAGGGCTAAAGACTCATTGTGTGTGGTTGTTCTACAATCTATCACTTCAAACTATTTAGTTAAGGTGAAAATGCTAGTGTTGATCGCTGTTAGCGCAGCTTCCAAAGCTGGATTGGAAACTGACGGAAATCCAAAAGATGGGCGCGGCAGAAGTTTAGAAAATGAAGCAACTAGCGATGATTCCGAATCACCAGAGGAAATTATGTCTTCTGGAGCGTCGGTAGGATAAAGCTCAGGGGATTTGGAAAGAGCTGAGATATTTGCGTCATTTTGGTGAGGGAATTGTGGAATCACAGGTCTTGAAACACCAGAAACTGTCTTTTGAGTAGAATAGGAGACAGGAAGTGGGAAGGGGTGGGTGAGATTATGGTGATCAGATAAAGGGTGAACAACCTGATTGTGAGTATCATTATTCCCATAAGAAGGATTCATGACCTGTGAATATAAGGGGATTGAGGTGGGAGCTTGAGAAGGGGGAACTAGAATATTGCCTTCTGGTTCCATTGAAAATTCAGGCAGGTAACTTGGGGTGTGAAAAGTCTAAGCGGTAAGGGGTCCAGTTGAGACAGAGATGCACCGATGTATTGTTGCATCGGAAAGGAGCATTGGTAAATTTGAAACAGCTGGGCTAGGTTGAACAAAAGCACGTTGATGCGATGGAGTGTTGGAAACAGTTTTCAATGATTGTGAATGTACTAGGGCACTACCCGCGTTCTCAGTATTGAGAAGAAAATTTCGAATATCGGGTGAAAATCCGATATTTTTTTGGGAAGTAGATCCGGGTTTACCCGAGCCCGGGTTAATTGGGGATTTTAATAATACTTGGCATTGCATTAAGTGAGTCAGGATACGGGGCATGCCAGCGGTAAGCCAAATAATTTTACTGCAATTCGACAGGGCAAGAGGAGGACTAGCAGGAGCTGGCAGTTCCAACAAATAATGGTTTGGAAAACTTACGTGAGCAAACAGCTAAGAGTGGACTTCACTGTAGAATTCAAACTCTCAACCAGCCGAAAGATTTCAAGCGACAAACGAGATAACTTATTGCCTAGCTGAGAGAGTAACCTGATCACTCGCTGCACCGCGGCTCAGCGGTCAGCAGTCAGTACTCTGCCGGTACTCGGCTGGGTGCACGTGCGCAGGTGCGTGCAGGAGCCGGATATGTAGTAGATGGGGGCGTGGCTAAGATCTAAAAGTAAAGAAAGGATTGTATAAGTCGTCTGGAATTTTATAGGTAAAGAAATATGTACAATACAATACAATCCAGTTAGTACCCAGCTGTAAGAGGATTCAATTCAGCACTACAGCTAAGTTAACGCCTAGTCTAGAATACTGAATGAAAACCCTTATTGATATATCTTTATGTCCAGTTCAGGCGTTCTGGATGACTACCCCTATATAACACCCCTCTCTTGGAATCCCCCTGACCCCACTGAGCCAAGAAGTAGTTCTGTTTTGCAAGTTTAAAGGTTTATTTGATAATTTAAAATATATATATATCACACTTTATAATAAATTAATAATTGAATAGCACACTTAATCTGATATGATAAAGATCAACAACGGAGAATCTGGCACTAGCACACTTCTTATAATCACTAATGAGTTGACATGAAATGGATAAGGTAGCACACTGGTAAATAGGAACAAAAGTATAATGTGATAGAGAATGCTTTATAGAGTTCAAATGGATGCAAGGTTGAATGAATGAAATGCAGTATAGAAATACTCAATATGATTTCAGCAAAACAATGTAATCACTTTTCTCTGGCAATCCCCTCCCCCCCTTGATGCAAGGCAAGGAAATGGAAGGAAAACACACAGTTCTCAGAAATGCAATCAAATGTGATTCAGTTCACCCCAGCAAGCTTAGACTACAGAAGTTTGAAAACACAGGCCCAAATTGCTTTGATATGTGCTGGCAATGAATTAAAAAATATGCTAAAAATGCGTTTAATTCCCTTTCAGAGGTTCAGGGTGAGTGGTATCTAGTTAATATTAGTCCAGGCTTACACTAGCAATGAGGCAGGGATAGTTAGCAGGTTAAACGAATTTCTGGCAAATGGAAGGCAAGCAGCAGCAGTTTTTTACACATGAAGAAATTTGCAAATCGCGGCAAAATTCGCGGATGCGCCGAGCGCTATAACAGAGGAACCACAAGGACTATCTCTATCGTTTTGGGGTCCTAGGAAAGCCTAGGATCTCAGCTTCCAAATAAAAGTTACTGCAAGTCTCTAGCACAAACGGTTGCGGAGATATGAGCGATTGAATAAAGGTCGTTTTTCAGATTTGAAATTTTAAACGCACACTTTTTCAGCTTTAAAAATGATGGCAGGATAACACAATTGCTAAGCTGCAGTTCTACTTAGGTTAAAAATGGATTGCATTATATTATTTAACTAGGAGATTGGTTCTGCACAGTTTTCTAGGTACTCACACTATATTCTTGAGTGAAATGGGCCTCGCCATGGATCTGGTCAGGGTTTTGGACTGGGCTCGGGTCTCTCTCTGGGCACAGCACTGCTTTCTCTCTGGGTACAGCACTGCTTTCTCCCTCTGGTCTGGTCTCTAGTTCTGGATAGATTGAAGTCTCTAGTTTGGCTCTCTGGAGGTTTGATGGAGGTAAAGTATGGATTTTTCCGGCAGAGCTTCCAGCGGCAGATGGATTTTGAAGGTCCCTATCTGTCCTGTCTGTCTGCTTTTATGTGTTTAGAATGTGGGTGTGTTCTAGCATCACTGACCCTACCTCTCTCTCAGCTTCTAATTGGTCAAACTTCCATTTATCATTTGATTGGGGAATGAACTGTGAGTCAGAGGGATGTCATTTTACAGCCTGCAGAAAGTCCACTCCTCCTGTCAACTTACACACAAATCTAGATTTGAAACAAATACATATTTGCAGAGGTACATATTGTTTTAAAATCATATGCACCCATCATGCATTACAGGAGGTATCCCCTGTTCAAACTCTGCTCTTCCTGGGAGCTTGCATTCAGAAATGGCACATATTTCACTTTTTAACTGATTTTGCAATTTCTGACATTGACCCAACTTTACATACATGTGCGCAGGGAGTACGGACATTAACTGATGAAGTTTCAGATTTTTAACATGCATACATTTAGAGTAATATCCACTTTTCCGCTGACACCCCCCTGAACATGCCACCGGGTCGAAAAACCTCTTAAAATGTGGGCAGAAAAATCACAAGAGTTATGGTATCATTTATAAAATTTTCACATGTCCGTACTATGAGTTATTCATCTTTTTCTAAACAATATTCTGGCTACAAAGGGGTGTGGTTTCCTCTCAGCACAAGGTAGAAATACTGGTCTTTCCAGTTCTGCCAAGCCAGCTTGCTCTCACAGGCAGTGCCCCTCCCCTTTCCTCAGGAGGAAGCCACTTTTTACGACCATTTACGACTCCTGCCAATAAAACCTTTGCCTGAGCCAGGACAGGGCTTTGTTCACTTTCCTGCAGAGCACAGGTAATTCAATTATCAGATAGATGGCATATCCTTAGTGTGAGCAGCAAAAGGGCAGCTAGGCCTGGGAACACAGCTGTGACTCAAGTTTCACTCCTGATGGGGGTAGTTGCCAGGCAGAATTCAGTTCCTTAAGCCAGGTTTCAGATAAAATGTCACTTTTTGTTCCCCAGTTTCTGCATTCAAATAAAACTAAACATTTTCACATATGCAGCTAGAAGGCTGATTCTAAGTTTAAAACTATGACATTTAAACAGTTACAAAGGCATGTGACACCAAACATAGGTCACTCATTTAATCTAACATTTTCGATTTTAGTGTCTTTAAATCCAGTGCAACTTAAACTGCTGACTCCATAGCTCAGCCAGTTTTGTTATAAGCATTGTTCTGGGCTCTTCATTTCCCAGATTTTGTAGGCACACAACACTCCATTCTACCAAATGTCTGCTGGTGTCCAGTGAGTTTTTAGATGTGTTGCAATGTTTAAAATAGACAGTTTGAGCCTGCCTTCAGAGAAACACAGGGTGGTTTTAAACTGCCGGCTTTTGGATAGTGGTGAGTACTGGTACTGCACCCATTTTTGGGATTTAAGAAAATGAATTCCCAACAATTCTAGGTTGCATTTGGCAATCAGCATTGCCATTCCCAATGGTTTCAGACTACTGTGCGGGTAGTCCAATGGTGATTTTAAAGCGCTTTGAAGCTAACCGGCGCTACTGTTTTTCCTTTGGCAACCCATTTCCCTCATGGCAACCCGGCCTTTCATTCTCGCACTGGTGGGTGGCAAGTGAGGCAACCATTTCGGTGTGCGCACAAACTGCGCAGCTTTCCTGGATTTCGGTGCACATGTGGGTTTTCCGCCATCTTGAATTTTCTAAGCCCACAGCACCAAATGTTGTAGCATGATAGCTTAAACGTCGGTCAGGACACCCAACAAGCCCCCCCACGCGACTGCACTTTGAATTTGAGTCGATGGGGAGTCGCGTGCCCAAGGGTTTTGACCCACGCACCGGTCTGTCCGCATAATCTTCTTCCTACTCTGTAGATGGCACAGTTCAGCATCTTCTTCTCCATCCGGTACTGATCGATCGGTTCTCCTCGCCGGTCCTGATGGGAATATTGGGCGGTCCACTGGGCCCATTGGATCTTCGTTCCCGGTCTCCGTATCATCCTCCTTGGCCCGTCTTCAGGTTTTCTTTCTCCTAGGACGACAAAGGAAGAGCGGCAATACCTACTCATAGACTTTTTCCACCACTGTTGAGATAGTGGGGCAGCATATGCATTTCATCATAACAAAACATTACATTCTTATTTTGAAAAAAAAAACAATATAACTAAGAGACAGTTTCATGCAAATCACAACATTTTAGAGACTAGATGTGGTATGTTTTATGATTGGAACTGAATTAGTCTGAGACAGTACCCGCTAGGATTCCAGAGGATTCCTCCAGTTGTTGCAGAGCGTGCCTGGGATGGCAACATTTCAACTGGTTTATGTGGACCCACTTGTCTTCCCCCGCTGCCAAAGGACCTTTGGGGATGTGGATTTTGTAGGCCACAGGGGAGATTTTGTCTATGATCTCGAATGGTCCCTTCCATGTAGGCAAAAATTTTCGCTGCTTGGCCTGGTTCCTTTGGAAGTTGTATAGATAGACCCGGTCCCCCAGCTGATATTCCTTCCTGGAAGTTTTCAGGTCATAGTGGGTCTTCATGCTATCAGCTGATCTTTCTAGATTCCGCTGAGCATAAGCAAAAGCATGTTGGAGGTGTTTCCTTAAATTCTCTACATACTCATGAGTAGTGGAGGCATTTATCAGTGTCTGCTCTTGGGTCCTGTAGAGCAAATGCTGAGGAAGCACCATCTTGCGCCCAGTCATCAACTCAAATGGTGACATTTTGGTTGCAGATGAAGGGGTAGATCTGATGGCCATTAGGACCAGAGGTAATCGGATATCCCAACTTGGCCCAGAATCTGCCACAAACTTCTTTAATATGCTCACAATGGTTCGGTTATATCTCTCTACTGCCCCAGAAGAAGCTGGCCGATAAGCAATATGCAACTTCCTTTTGACCCCCAGTATCTCCCACATCTTTGTCATTACCTCACTGGTGAAGTGGCTACCTCTGTCTGACTCAATCCTTTGAGGTAGACCAAAACGGGAAAAGATGTGGTTAATCATCAAGGCAGCTGCAGTTTCTGCCTTGCAGTTTGGGGCTGGGAGACATTCCACCCACTTGGTAAACAAGCATGTCACAGTCAACATGTACTTATTCCCCCTAGCCGAGCGAATCACAGGGCCTACAAAGTCGATTTGTAAATCTGACCATGGCAGGGTCATCCCCCTCTTTTGTAAAGGCGCCATGTGTGTGAGGGATGTCGGCTGAAATTGTGCACACACAAGACAACCCTTCAAATATTGGTTGAGGTCCTGGCCCATGTGTGGCCAGTATGCAACCTCTCTTAAGATTTCCAATGTTGTGTGAAACCCCGTATGACCGGCGGTGGCCGCATCATGGGCGTGACTTAACATCAGGCTTCGGAATGAGGTAGGAACCACCCACTGGTCGTGGCCAGCTTTGGATTTCCTTACCAACAAACCGTCTTGGATCCGGAACATTTTTGGACATTTCATCAACACTCTTAGGTCCTCTTTCCCAATGTAATCGGTATCCGTCAGGGGAAAGTTCTCAGGGTCCTCAAGGTGCTGGTAAAATTTACCAATTATTGGATCCCCCTTCTGAGCAGTAATCAAATCAGCATCAGGGGTCTCCTTACTCCATTGTGCAATTGAAAGGTCGTTGTGAGCATTTGTCTGGGACCTAGTGATAGCAGTGACCTGGATTTCCCCCAACAGGGACTCAATCTCAATTAGATCCCCTTGGATGGCCCCGGTTTTGGCCAGCTGATCAGCTAAGTCATTTCCAGTTTTGTCTGGTCCCTCTACTTTGGAATGACTCTTAATCTTTTTCCAGTAGATGGTCATCCCATTCGATGTGACCAGATCATCAATGTTTTGGATCAACTTCCCATGTTTCAAGGGTTTGTTGTTAGCACATAACATGCCTCTGGTTTTCCAATTAACCAGGTGCTCCACGAACCCGTTCCGTACATAATCCGAATCTGTGATTATGACCAGTTCGTGGAGTTGATGCTGGACAGCAGTGAGGATGGCCTGATGCACAGCCATCAATTCTGCCACCTGACTACTTCGGGGACCAATTTTGTATCCAGCGGAGGGTTCTGGGAACTCATTCACCCATGCATTCCCTACGCCGGCCACCAGTTCTTTCTCCCCGTTGTTGTCAACATGGTAAGAGCATCCATCCACATACACAGTGGGCATTCCCTCACACTTGTCTTCTTCAAAGACTTTGTGGGGGGAATTAAGGTATGCCTCCGTGTTGTCCTTTATTTTTAGACTTTCGTCCTCGAGACAGTTTTCTCTGGCACAATCATGCAAGTCAGCCAGACCTTGCGCGATGGGACTCTTCTTGTTTTGGCCATATCGGACCTCCACAGGAAAGCCTTGCATTGACAGAATCCAGGAAGTAATTCGGGAATTACTCACATTTCCGGCCCGGATTCTGTCACTTTGGAGATATTGCAGAGGCTGGTGTGGAGTCTCCACTATGATGTGTTCCCCCTGGATAAACGGGCGGTAATTCTTCAATGCCCACACCGTTGCCAGGAGTGCCTTCTCACAATTGTTGAATTTTTCCTCCACAGAGGATAAAGTTTTGCTCGCATAGGAGATTACTTTATTGACCTTGTCATGCTTTTGGTATAATACTGCCGTCAAGCACGTATCAGAGAACCCCGTCTCCAGGAAGAACTCCTTGTTTCTGACAGGGTAAGCTAGGCAAGGCGCTTGTGAGAGGCTTCTTTTGAGTTGTTTTACCGCCTCGGCTTGTTCTGGACCCCATTCCCACTTGACCCCCCCCTTCAGGAGATGAATCAGGGGTCTGGTGATCTCTGCGTAGCCCTCAATGAACTTTCTGCTGTAATTAGTCAGTCCAAGGAGGCTCCTTAGTTCCCGCAGCGTTGTGGGGTCTTTCAGTTTCTGAAGTGCTTCCACTTTCTTTTCCTGGGGACAAAGACCCTGAGGAGTAATCTCATGCCCCAAGAAGTTAACACGGGTTTTACACCACTGTGCTTTCTGAAAGGAAAGTTTTGCTCCGGCGGCCCTCAACTGTGTCAGAACATAATGGATCTCCGCTATGTGTTCCTCAACAGTTGAGCTTTTGATGAGGACATCATCTACATAAGCCAGGTTACCCCTCGCACCCAGGTCGGGCATGGCCTTATGTAGGAAAATAATGAACTCATTACCGGAGTTAAGGTATCCGAAGGGAGTCCGGGTCCATGTGTACTGCTGGCCCCCAAAGGTAAAAGCCAGTTTGTATTGGTCCTCCCTGCTGACAGGCACGGTCCAGTATCCATTGGTCAGGTCTATTGCAGTGAATACCTGTGACCCCTGAATCTGGGCCAGCCCTTGGTCAATGTAGGGCAGAGGCCATCGGGAAGTATGGACCCGTTTGTTGAACTCCCTAAGGTCGGCACAGAGTCTCCACTGGCCGTTTGGCTTCAATATTCCCAGCACCGGATTATTGAAGGTGCTGTGGACTGGACGGATTATTCCCCGGGACTCAAGGTTCTTAATTATTTCAGTAAGGGACTCCATTGATGCGAGAGGCAAGCGATATTGCTTCACAAACACAGGAGTCATGCCAGGGTCCGTGGGGATTGTTGTTGTGTGGATGTCAGTGCGACCACAGTCATATGAGTCTACCGCAAAGATATCTTGGAAATCCAAGAAAACTTGTTTCAACTTTTGCTTTTGTTCCAGAGTCACACAGGCATCAGCTAGGTTGACTCTCTCTTCCACCATCTGCCTGAAGCCTGGAAAGACTTCTGGTTTGGCTATTTCCGCGGCCTCCTCCAGCTGGGTGGAGAAGTCCCTGGTCAGAGTGCTGATTTGGACCGGAGGCTTCAGGTGGGAAAGGCAGCCCTCATGTACCTGGAAAATCACCTCATCCCTCCTGAAGTCACACGTCACATCTTCCTTACCATAGGGGCAGGAAGTGTACACCAGGAAGTTCCCCCCATGCCGGGTGAAAATCCTGTCTGGTGTTGTATTGTCCTCACTGTCACTGTCAACACAGTCCTTGGGGATTGGTCCTAACAGTTCATTTACAAGATCAATGGAGAAGTGTCGGTCATCAACCGCCATTCCAATAATGGTGCCTGCGGCTAGAGTAATACTCTTTAAGTCGCTGTTATCCACCTCTATTAGAATGGTGTCATGTTCTATGTTGACTAATAGATTTGGGTTTACCCCCAACCCTTGCTGTTGGAAAGAAGCATTTAGATGTATGTAAGCATCAGGCTTTTTCAACTCTTGTCCCCTTTTAACTTTCACTTCCAGGGAGAATTGTCGGGTCCTTTCTGGGATGGTGACTTCCTCTTTAACCTGAATTTCAACTGCATAAGGTAGCAATTGAGCTGACCTAAATGCTTTTTCTGGATCATCAAAGCCCATGGGATTATCCGCTAATCGGGACCAAGCTTTGAAGTTTATCAGGTCCAAACTAATGGCAAAGCGATTGAGAATGTCACTGCCTAAGTAAAAGGCGGCAGGGACGTCTCGCACGACCCAACAATTATGGACAATGCTCTTGTTGCCAATGGAGATTTTGAGCATACACCTGCTTGGCAGGAGATGTTTGGAATTAGGTGCTTCCAGGTCCATTTCCCATTTGTCTATCAGTTTGAAGGTGGGAATGGCTGGATCTTTTGGGAGATGGCGGAACATGGCTTCGCTGATGAAGCTCTTACCGTTGTTCACACACACTCGAGCGAGAACAGAGTCCTTCCCATCATTTAACTGAACAGGGATGAACAACTGCTCTCCAATTTGCTGAATCTCAGCCAGGCTCTGAGCTGATTTCACATCTTTCTGGACTATAGGAGTGGGAGTTTCTGATTGTGGATTAGTATAGAATTTCAGAGTGTTTCCTTCCAGCGTGGAATACCACTTTAGACTGGAAGGAAGGTTGATTTTCAGAAATAGAGAGGACCCCCCCATCACCAGTCTGTTGTCCTACTGCTATGACTGTCACGTCTGGAATTTGGTTGTTCTGGAAGTGAAATTCTACTTGGTCAGATTTTTGTTCAACCATGTGGCAGGTGCCGTTTAAACTAACATGGTTGACACTCTGTTTTAATTTTATCGGTCGGCTAGTCTGGGTCCAGAGGACCTTGTTTACGCAATCTATTAGGGGTGACAACCTTCTCAGGAGGTCATTCCCTAGTAAACAAGGGGTGCCCTCTGGGGTCACAACTATGACCGGGTGTTTCAACTTGTGTCGCCCAATTTTAATGTCCAAATCTGCCGTCCCCTCGACGGGAATTTCCTTCCCGTCAAAGTTCTGTAGTTGTCCCGGAAGAGAGGTGAGAGGAATTTGGTAATTCTCTCCCCTTCCTGCATTCAGTTCGTCAAAAGCCCTTATGGACAGAAGGGTAGCTTGAGATCCAGTGTCCACCAGTGCCGAGATTGTACCCTGCCCCTGTACTTTTACCGGGGCATAATATCTTCCCTCCTTCTCCTCAAGGGGGCACAGATAATGTACATTTTTGGACAACTGGTGGGCTAACTTTCTGGTTTTGGACATCGCGAGAGAAGAATTTTGGGCAGAATTCTGTGGAGAGCCTTGGGAATCTGAAAGAAAAAGTTGGCAACTGGAGATCAGAGCCATTGTGGGTTCCCCTGGCTCCGGTTCCGGGCCGCCCCCCCCTTTTTGGAGGCAGTCACCAGGATGGGTTTGAACCAGGGGATTTTCTTGCTGTTGGTTCTGGGATGAGATGGTGGGCGGCGGTAGCTCAGTCTCCACATCTCCCCAGTCTGGATTTGCATCCCTAGGGACCCATTTTTCTTTGGAAGGAGTTCCCCCCTCTCTGAAGGAGAAGATCCTTTTCCCAGGATCCTCTGAGGATCCCTCTCCCTCAAATTGGAAGATCTGTACTTCCTCCTCAAACTGAGTCTGTTTGGGTCTTTTGTTTCTCCTACCCCCCCTCTGCTCCTTAGGAGGCAGACTTTCAGGGGCAAGGGATTTTGTTTCCGGTTCCTGGGTTTCCAGGGGCTGTTTACAAGTGAGGAAGGAAGCTTCCTCCAAGGCTTTACACCCCCCTTCCCTTTGTGCCTCCTCCCTGGGAACCGGTGAGTTATCGGGGTGCTGCCCCCGTCATTGTTCTGGAGCACCAGGTCCAGAGTTGGGTGCGTTCTGCACCGGCACGCCCATCTGAGGGTTCTGCTGAGCCCTCAGTATGTGACCCAGATCCCGCGCCATGTTTTGAACCTGGCGCTCTAACTGGGAAACCCGCTCAGGCTGATACGGGGCCCTGTTTTCTCCCCTGGGCTGATCCCGGGAAGGGTAGCTGTCCCTCCTCTGGTAATACCCCGGGTTGGGAAGATTTGGGTACCCCTCCACCCTTGGCCTCCCCTCTCCCGGATTCAGTGGTCTGGGCTCAGGGAATTGGGGAAAGAAGGATGGATGGTTTTGGGGCTGAAAGTCGGGTGGATATCTGGGGAAAAAGTTCTTCCCAGGGTTTGGTAAATTTCTGCCCTCCTGTGGGAAGTTTGGAGGGAGGTTCCCTGGGTTAGGTGCTTGGCTGGATCCCCCCCCTTGGGCTGGAGGAGTCCACACATAACCCAGGATGGGTCGATTTCCCTTGTAACGGGGACTTACATAATCAGGAGAGCGAGGGACCCCATTTGTGGGGCTGCCTCCCTGGCTCCCTGTCTGTGACTGGCCCGAGGACCTTCTGGGCCTAGCATTATTAGGTGCAGGTAGGTTTTTAGGCCCCCCCATCTCCAAATCCAAAACGGGGGTGACCTTTACCTCTGCCACCTTGGCAGCAGCAGGGGTGCTGTTGGCTTTGGGGTTTTTCTGGGCATTACTTTTGCTATCTATTGGTTTCTGCACCTCATAGATCCGGGTAGCCTGTTCAATGACCCAGTCTAAGGATCTTTTCTCGTGAAAATCCCTCACGAGTTGGGTCATGATGTATTTGGGCAAGGCATGAAAAAATGTATTAACGAATTCTCGACTGTCTGTGCGCACCCTTCTGGTGGTCTGCGCAAAAGCACGCTTTAACTCCTGCACAAATTCTTGTGGGGCCTGATCCTCCCCACATTGCAAATTGTAGGCTGCCTTGCGAGCCTCTTGAGGATTTCTGTGAACAGAAAAATGTTTCAGGATGGCCGCCTTATATGTGGACCATCTTAAATGATTTTGATCCTCCAGCCCCGCAAAGAAACTGGAGTATTCCGGGGAGAATGTCCACTTTACATATTGAATACAGCTTTGGCTGTCCTTCAAATGGAAAGTCTCCATCATTTGTTCAAACAATTCTAAGTGCTCCCAAACAGAATACTTAGCGTTCTTATGGTAAGGCGTGATGACGCTCCTGATCGCCTTAATCTGCTTTAAGGGGTCCTTAAGCAAGGCCCTTTTTGCCTTATTGGCCTTTTTGGTTCGGGTAACCCTTGTCCATTCATCCTCGGACTCAGAGGCACTGCTCCCAGAGGTTCCCGTCTGATCTTCCAGGTTTTCCCGGATTCTGCGAGCCTGGGAATGGCTGGCAGAATGTGGGGACCTGGTCTCCTGTGTCCTGCGCAGTTCAGAGGAGTCTTCAGATTCCTCCTTGCTGCCAGGATTTGATGGGTACCCCCTCCACTGACCTAACTGGGCAGAGGTTTTCAGGATGCCCTTAATGGGCCTACTCTCCTGGGGTTCCCCACTGAACTGTACTGTACTTGGGTGCCCATACCCGGATGCCCACCCCTCCATTCCTGAGTGGTACTGGCCTATGAGCCCCATACTTTTAGCTGGATAGTAATCTGCCATCCCTGTGGCCCTGTGCTCATGTGCACCAGGGGACATGGGGGTGGCAGAGTCCAGGGACTGAGAGGTATGAGGGCCTCTGGTACTAGGGCTCCTGAGGTTATGCTCCGGAGTTTCCATTTCCCAGCGAACCTCATCTCTATCCGCCCCTGCTCCCTGTTGCACTGCAAGAGCCTGCATTTGTGCCTTCAGTTCCTCTGTTAAGGCCTTACTCGACTCTATCAGTTTCTCCTGCATCGCTACCTGTTGCTGGAGCCTCTCATTGTGCTGGCAGAGAGCCTCATTTTCCCTCTGTGCTTCCTGGTTGGTCCTGGAGAACTGGGCCAGTCTTTGCTGCAGGAGGGTTACCTCCTGAGCTGTGTCCCTATTGGCCTGCTCCTTTCTTGCTAGAGCATCCTCCACCCTCCTGGTGTGCTCTAACAAGTTCTGGTGTTCTTTTTGGAGGTCACCCAGTCCCTGGCGGGCCAGGTGATTTTCTTCCGTTTTCCTTTTTAAATGGCAGACTTCCTGGCCTAAGGCGTCTCTTTCCTGACTAAGAGCCTGCATTTGTGCCGCCAGGTCGTCCCTTTGCCGTTGAAGGGCACCAGCTTTTTGGCGCTCCTCATCAAACTCTGCCTGGGTATCCAGGTCTTTCAGAATTAGTTTGTTGCTCTCTGCCTTCTCTCTATCTAGGTGACTTTGCAGGGTGACTACCTGCTCAGCACATGCCCTATTGAAGTCTAGCTGTTGCTCCAGCTTTTTCTGGCTTTGCAGTAGGGAGTCCAAACCTTCTTGGTGTTCCTTCTGCAAGGCCAGAAATCTGGTATCCTGTTCTGACTTTTCCTTTTGCAGCACATCCATATCCTCCTTTATTTTAGTGATGTACAGTCTGCTGTCATTTTCTGACTCTTGGCTCCTCTGCAGCCTCTGCTCAGAAGAGACCAGGTCAGATTGGACCTTCTCTAACACCATCTGTTGCCTATTTGCCAGATTTTGGCTTTCAGCACATCTATCCTGCATGTCTCCCATATATAGGTACAGGTATGCTGCTATCCTGGCAATCTTATTGTGTTCCTCTTTGGCTTTAGGAGCCATATATAGTTCGCTCAGGGTCACATGTAATGGACCCTGATCTCTATATATATCTGACCCTGTTTCAGTGACCTGTTGTGTGATTGCCTGCAACCACGCATCCTGGCCCTGTTCGGTCCATTCACCTCTCACAAATAGCTTATGCAAGAGGTGCTCTCTGGCCATTTTCATGTCTACTAAGGTCGTCATTCTAGAGATTGGTCTCTGTCCTGACTTACAGAAGTTTGTATTTTATTTTTGCAGAACAGAACTTTTCTTGGAGTGTCCCTTTTGAGGAATGCTTCACAGCGTAATGCAGCGTGGTGATCCGACCGGATGTATGTATCCCGTCAGTTAGCACACTGTATTAAGCTGCACAAGTGGTATTCTAACCCAACGTCTCGGCTCGAGCCCCCAATTTGTAAGAGGATTCAATTCAGCACTACAGCTAAGTTAACGCCTAGTCTAGAATACTGAATGAAAACCCTTATTGATATATCTTTATGTCCAGTTCAGGCGTTCTGGATGACTACCCCTATATAACACCCCTCTCTTGGAATCCCCCTGACCCCACTGAGCCAAGAAGTAGTTCTGTTTTGCAAGTTTAAAGGTTTATTTGATAATTTAAAATATATATATATCACACTTTATAATAAATTAATAATTGAATAGCACACTTAATCTGATATGATAAAGATCAACAACGGAGAATCTGGCACTAGCACACTTCTTATAATCACTAATGAGTTGACATGAAATGGATAAGGTAGCACACTGGTAAATAGGAACAAAAGTATAATGTGATAGAGAATGCTTTATAGAGTTCAAATGGATGCAAGGTTGAATGAATGAAATGCAGTATAGAAATACTCAATATGATTTCAGCAAAACAATGTAATCACTTTTCTCTGGCAATCCCCTCCCCCCCTTGATGCAAGGCAAGGAAATGGAAGGAAAACACACAGTTCTCAGAAATGCAATCAAATGTGATTCAGTTCACCCCAGCAAGCTTAGACTACAGAAGTTTGAAAACACAGGCCCAAATTGCTTTGATATGTGCTGGCAATGAATTAAAAAATATGCTAAAAATGCGTTTAATTCCCTTTCAGAGGTTCAGGGTGAGTGGTATCTAGTTAATATTAGTCCAGGCTTACACTAGCAATGAGGCAGGGATAGTTAGCAGGTTAAACGAATTTCTGGCAAATGGAAGGCAAGCAGCAGCAGTTTTTTACACATGAAGAAATTTGCAAATCGCGGCAAAATTCGCGGATGCGCCGAGCGCTATAACAGAGGAACCACAAGGACTATCTCTATCTTTTTGGGGTCCTAGGAAAGCCTAGGATCTCAGCTTCCAAATAAAAGTTACTGCAAGTCTCTAGCACAAACGGTTGCGGAGATATGAGCGATTGAATAAAGGTCGTTTTTTCAGATTTGAAATTTTAAACGCACACTTTTTCAGCTTTAAAAATGATGGCAGGATAACACAATTGCTAAGCTGCAGTTCTACTTAGGTTAAAAATGGATTGCATTATATTATTTAACTAGGAGATTGGTTCTGCACAGTTTTCTAGGTACTCACACTATATTCTTGAGTGAAATGGGCCTCGCCATGGATCTGGTCAGGGTTTTGGACTGGGCTCGGGTCTCTCTCTGGGCACAGCACTGCTTTCTCTCTGGGTACAGCACTGCTTTCTCCCTCTGGTCTGGTTTCTAGTTCTGGATAGATTGAAGTCTCTAGTTTGGCTCTCTGGAGGTTTGATGGAGGTAAAGTATGGATTTTTCCGGCAGAGCTTCCAGCGGCAGATGGATTTTGAAGGTCCCTATCTGTCCTGTCTGTCTGCTTTTATGTGTTTAGAATGTGGGTGTGTTCTAGCATCACTGACCCTACCTCTCTCTCAGCTTCTAATTGGTCAAACTTCCATTTATCATTTGATTGGGGAATGAACTGTGAGTCAGAGGGATGTCATTTTACAGCCTGCAGAAAGTCCACTCCTCCTGTCAACTTACACACAAATCTAGATTTGAAACAAATACATATTTGCAGAGGTACATATTGTTTTAAAATCATATGCACCCATCATGCATTACAGGAGGTATCCCCTGTTCAAACTCTGCTCTTCCTGGGAGCTTGCATTCAGAAATGGCACATATTTCACTTTTTAACTGATTTTGCAATTTTTGACATTGACCCAACTTTACATACATGTGCGCAGGGAGTACGGACATTAACTGATGAAGTTTCAGATTTTTAACATGCATACATTTAGAGTAATATCCACTTTTCCGCTGACACCCCCCTGAACATGCCACCGGGTCGAAAAACCTCTTAAAATGTGGGCAGAAAAATCACAAGAGTTATGGTATCATTTATAAAATTTTCACATGTCCGTACTATGAGTTATTCATCTTTTTCTAAACAATATTCTGGCTACAAAGGGGTGTGGTTTCCTCTCAGCACAAGGTAGAAATACTGGTCTTTCCAGTTCTGCCAAGCCAGCTTGCTCTCACAGGCAGTGCCCCTCCCCTTTCCTCAGGAGGAAGCCACTTTTTACGACCATTTACGACTCCTGCCAATAAAACCTTTGCCTGAGCCAGGACAGGGCTTTGTTCACTTTCCTGCAGAGCACAGGTAATTCAATTATCAGATAGATGGCATATCCTTAGTGTGAGCAGCAAAAGGGCAGCTAGGCCTGGGAACACAGCTGTGACTCAAGTTTCACTCCTGATGGGGGTAGTTGCCAGGCAGAATTCAGTTCCTTAAGCCAGGTTTCAGATAAAATGTCACTTTTTGTTCCCCAGTTTCTGCATTCAAATAAAACTAAACATTTTCACATATGCAGCTAGAAGGCTGATTCTAAGTTTAAAACTATGACATTTAAACAGTTACAAAGGCATGTGACACCAAACATAGGTCACTCATTTAATCTAACATTTTCGATTTTAGTGTCTTTAAATCCAGTGCAACTTAAACTGCTGACTCCATAGCTCAGCCAGTTTTGTTATAAGCATTGTTCTGGGCTCTTCATTTCCCAGATTTTGTAGGCACACAACACTCCATTCTACCAAATGTCTGCTGGTGTCCAGTGAGTTTTTAGATGTGTTGCAATGTTTAAAATAGACAGTTTGAGCCTGCCTTCAGAGAAACACAGGGTGGTTTTAAACTGCCGGCTTTTGGATAGTGGTGAGTACTGGTACTGCACCCATTTTTGGGATTTAAGAAAATGAATTCCCAACAATTCTAGGTTGCATTTGGCAATCAGCATTGCCATTCCCAATGGTTTCAGACTACTGTGCGGGTAGTCCAATGGTGATTTTAAAGCGCTTTGAAGCTAACCGGCGCTACTGTTTTTCCTTTGGCAACCCATTTCCCTCATGGCAACCCGGCCTTTCATTCTCGCACTGGTGGGTGGCAAGTGAGGCAACCATTTCGGTGTGCGCACAAACTGCGCAGCTTTCCTGGATTTCGGTGCACATGTGGGTTTTCCGCCATCTTGAATTTTCTAAGCCCACAGCACCAAATGTTGTAGCATGATAGCTTAAACGTGGGTCAGGACACCCAACACAGCAGATCCACAAGTCCAATTCTGTTGAAATAAGTCCATAGAGAAATAAGAGGGAATTGAGCGCGATGAAGAAGGCAACAGGGAGCTGTGCAGTCGTGCAGTCAGTACTCTGCGGGTACTCAGCTGGGTGTGCACCCGCAGGTGCGCCCAGGAGAGGGATATGTAGTAGATGGGGGCGTGGCTAAGATCCAGCAGATCCGCAAGTCCAATTCTGTTGAAATAAGTCCACAGAAAAAGAAGAGGGAATTGAGCGCGATGAAGCAGGCAGCAGGGAGCTGTGCAGACGTGCTGTCATTACTCCAGTATCTCTCCAGCCCTGAAATATCTCCACTGGCTCTCAGTGGCTGCAAGGAGCAAGTTCAAGACCCTCTGCATCATCCACAAGGCTTTCTGGGGCTGGGGCCTGCACTACACCAAACTCTCTCTTCTGAAATACCTTCTTACTACAGCCCTTCGCTCTGTTACCTACAACTCTCTGAGGGTCAGATGCTTCTCCAGGCAGAGAGTGGGAGTAGATCTCTTTTGTCTGCAGGTGCCTCCCTCTGGAACGGCCTCCCTCCCTTTCTCAGACTTGAGCAAGACCACCTAAAGTTCCAGAAGCAGCTCAAGACCCTCATTTTCTCCTATGCCTTCTCTCTCTCACTCCCTTGCTAACTTACCTGTCTGCTGCGTGGACTGGTAGCTTGCTTCCCTTGGGGTCTCACTGGGTACCAGGCCCCTCCACGACCACTCTTCCTTTACACTGCCTCTTAGCCTACAGCGCATTTAGGGGCTGTAACTCTAACCCCTAAAGCCCCTCTGCCTCCCTGCGCTTACCCAGAGTCATGCTGCCCTGGCTGCACGTACTCAGAGACATGCTGCCCTAATCACACTTCCTCCTTTCTTCTCCCTTGTACTTCCCCCTCTCCTTCCCCCTGCACTTCTATTGTCGCACTTGCATGATCCAAATGACCCATGGCCTAGTAGGATTGTTTGTCCTGTCCTCCCTATGTCTTCCTTTCCATGTCTTGTGGTTTCTAGAAACACTTGCGTACAGGCACGTAATAAATGCCTTATCATATCATACCATATCATATAATAGGCAGAGGTAATTAACAAGGACTGGGTAGCGGGCATTCGCCATTGTGAGAATGGATGGTTGATTGACAGGTGAGTAAGTGGATGGATTAGTGAATTGATAAGTAAAGTGATTGATTTAATAGAAAAGTGATTGATTTGAGCTTCAGCATACCTAGTGAGAGGCTGTGGGTGCCAACGTCCTCCCACAGAGGCCTTCAGGTCCAGATGTTGCACCCTACTTCACAGCTTGCAAAGTGGTGTTATATGAATGACCAATTGTCCATGAGGATCACTTTGCCCCCTTTGGCACAAAAATCGGTCTCTGCTACCGTAATCGAGTGGCCCGTTGAGAAATTGTGCAAGGGGCAGAGTACTGAGGACATGGGTGAGTGAGGGAGTGAATGAAAAGTAAGCAAATTAGTGTGTGTGTGTGCGTTTGTGTGTTTGTTAGCAAGTACATGTTCTGCTGACTAAATGTGCATGTCCACAAATGGGTGTGTAAGTGGAAAGCAAATACAAGGGAAGGTGAATAGGGAATTCCTCTATGGGTAGATGGGTAGATGAGCAAGTGCGTGTGAATGTATCTAAGTGAGTAGGACATGAATAAGCTATTAATGGAATAATTTGGCATGCAAATAAAAAAAGAGTAATAGGTGCCAGTTTTGGTTTGATCGATGACTTTGTGGTCGCCTGAGGCATCGTGTTAGTGATGTAACAATAGAATAGACAGATGAATGAGAATCCATATGAGTGAATTGATGAGTAGACAGATCATCAAGCAGTCAGGTGAGGGGAAGGATGAGTGGTCAGGTGAGTGAACAAGCGAGTGGATGAAAGCATGAGTGAATGTGATCAGCCTATCGAAGCAAATATAATTAGGGGAGATTTACAATCGTAAGACGTGTAAGGCCATGAGGATTTCCTGTAGGTCTGAGAACACAGACAGCCTAAGAAGAAAAAATAGAGATGGGAGCTTTACAGGCCTGCAATCTGTCGAAAAGGTTGAGCACTGTGAAGATGTGTGCACCTCAACTATAACTGTCTATGGGCCAGTAAAGTAATCGCTGTCACGAAAGTGTGTGATGTTAGCTGCATCACCTCCATTCATATCCCGATCCAATGACAAGATGAGCGAGAGTGGAGGTCAGGAAGAAGATGGAGGG
Organism: Ambystoma mexicanum; assembly: GCF_040938575.1. Classification (NCBI taxonomy): domain Eukaryota; kingdom Metazoa; phylum Chordata; class Amphibia; order Caudata; family Ambystomatidae; genus Ambystoma; species Ambystoma mexicanum. The sequence goes on from NC_090934.1 coordinate 530,978,224, forward strand.
AAAGGGTGTGTGTGGAATGGAAGGCATGTGACCTACAGAGACCGAGTTTGGGGTGTCAACTTAATTTCTAACATTGGTCCCGGAAGAGTGCATTATAGTTCAATGAGATGAAATTATGAATTTATCTCATGAAAGTGTACTCTTAATTTTTCAAATGCATTTTACAATGTCCCTCTGTTGTCTCTCATCGGCTTGTTTTGCCAGTGTTGAGCCTGTCCTGTTTCTCTAATATTGCATTAGGTCTGCAATATGTTCTACTATTGTTTCTGGTATGTGTGGGTATTGGAACTAGTCCTATTTTATTATCACCAGATTCCATCTCATGCTAGAAATATAAAAGTATATTTTCCTATTCCTATTATCAGTATGATACTTGAGTTGGAAATAGAAAAATGTTTAATTCTATTCCCAGTGCCGATGAGCCTTCACTAGCAGCAGATGTACAAGAACCTTACTTACATCTGGAAAAGCAGAAACTAAAGACGTAAATAAGAGCCATAATGCATGTATGCCTGCATTTCCTACTCTGTCCCATTTTCCTGTAGACACAAGGCGGAGGAAGGGCAGGAGCGGAGATAAGATACCTGGCATGCTCACCTCCTCCGTCCCCTGTGAGCACATCGTTTTACGGCCGACAAACCTTCATGTAACACTAAATGAAATTATTGTGATGGAATCCGCCTCTGTGATACACCTGATTAAAACCAGGCGGATTCCATTGGAATCCAATAGTTATCACCACCTTCAAAGCATATTTTCAGGCAGTGTTTGCTTTTCCATGAGATGGAGTGGAAAATGGAAAGAAAAAGCAAGCTTGCCTGATTTTTACTCTTTCCTTTATCACTTCACCTCGTAGACTTTTAAAATGTAATGCAGGGGATTGCACAGCACGCAAGTGCTAACCTTGTTGGTCTCCTGCAATCAATGATCACCTCTTGTAAAATGCAGTTGAAAGTATGTTTCCTTTCTGTTTCTATCTTGAGCATGCACTCTAGCCTGAAATCGAAAAAAAAGGTCTTGCCGCGGTTGGCAGCCTGCCCTCTTCCGCAGGACCCATGCTGGCTTTGAAACACTTACTTTTTTCCACTGAATAGCTGGAAAAGTTTGAAAGTTCCTGGTGCCTTCGGGTGATTGGAGTTTCCCCTCAAGCAGGTGTAAGCATAACTCATTTTGACTTTGAAATACATCCTTCACACGTAGAGAAATATTATGGAAGATCCGAAAGTGGAGTGATAGCATTAAGTTATTGCAACTGTGCCATGTGAAAGTACCTAATAATGTGCTGGTTCCCAACTGAGGACCTGATTTACAGAATGTTTTGCATGCTGAATAGCCACTATGCACGCTAATCAGTGGGCAAAACTCCTTTTGTGGAACAGACTTTGCATTCCTTTAGTGACTTTGCGCGGGCCCGTCACGTCTTTGCGTGAAGTCGAGTGCTGTGCACGAAACTACAAACAAAGTGTGGGACAGGCCTACACAAGGAAATAATTATGGGGCGGAACATGCATATACCCTATTCCCCACACAGAATGAGGAATAACGGGCATGTTGAGGGATGGGCCACGCAGATAAACCACACGCCCATTCAAGTGCAAGAATACCCAACATTATGGATTTCACTGTGCAACATCATATCAGAAATAGTCCCACGCAAACCTCCTGATCTCACCACCACATGACAGTACATGCCACGTGCAAAGGAAACAATGCATGTAAAGCATGCAATGCACACCATTTTAACATTGGTCAGCCACAATGAACTCAGGAATACTGGGAGCCGTGGTAGTTGGGCACCAAAAGAGGAGGAGGATGCAGAGATCCTGGATTTTCACAACATGCACCAAGCTGTTTGGGATGCCAGATGACCAGGTGTATGCAAGGTAACGTTTCCTACTCCATGTAATACTAGAACTGGTCAGGAAGTGGGAAGATAACCTTGCATCCCCCACCATTTTCTCCCATGTTCTCACCCCCCTCGAAAAGGTGCTGACAGCACTCCATTTTATAGCCACAGGCTCCTTCCATCGCACCACAGGTATAGTTGGTGGCATATCTCAAGCCACACAATCCTGCTGTATTCACCAGGTGTTGGCCTGCATAACATCATGTGTGAGTGTGCGTAAGAATATATACATGCGTGCACACTACAGGAAAGGCAATGAGTGTGCCAGGAGTTCTATGCAGTACACCACTTTCCATGTGTACTGGAGCCATTGATTGTACACATGTTGCACTACGCCCCCACCCCCGATTGGCAGAGTACATTTACTGCAACCAGAAGCGCTGCCATTCCATTAATGTGCAGGTCATCTGTGATGCAAAAGGAGTCCTCATGCAAGTGAGCGCCAATTTTACCGGAAGCACACATGACAGTTACATATACCACCACCAGTCACCATTCTAATGGGCCCTGGCATCGTGAACGTTCTGCAACAGCTGGCTCCTAGGTGAGCATCAACTATCACTCATGTGAAAAAATGAACAACTAACTATGACAATAAATGGCAATAACAACCATCTACACATTTGCAGGGGACAGTGCCTACCCACTTTCAAGATTCCTGCTCATGCCATCCATGAATCCATAAACACCAGCTGAGTTAAGAAATAATGTAGCACATATAGCCACTAGGGGCATAATGGAGTGCATATTTGGGGTGCTCAAGTCACATTTCTGCTCCTCACTTTGCTCAGGTATTGCTATATGCCCCATCAGTAGTATGCAACATCATCCTGGCAGCATGTGTACTGCACTATGTTGCCACATGGCATGGCATACCAGTTTATAGGTAGGAGAGTCACCACCCCCACCTGCAGCCACAGGCATCACCCTTGCCCTTGGTCGGCCAGAGGCACAGGGAGAGGCTGCAAGTAATCAGTTTATGCAAAAATACTTCTCATGAAAATCATCCCCTGTGGAGCACACACAGTGAAGCTAGATCCCGGGTGCCATTCAATGTTGACATGGGGCCAATCCTACGTACCCATAACAAAACCCTGAGAATGTGTGTCTGGGAGAGGCCAATTGTGCGTGGCCAAAGTCATAAAATAAACTGCAAAGAACACTGACACAGTCATAGCAACTGTTAATAACAGTGCCTATGTTACACACACCAAAGCACACAACACAAGGAATGACATCCCCAACCACAGTCGCATGGACAACACCAACAACAGTGTATGCAGACCCACAACAACACAGAGGAGAACACAAGTTGGAAGGCACAGCACACATTTCAATCTGCAACTAGCACTTGTGTGGTCCACCCTATGCGTGACTTATAACAATATAAAGCCTGGATGGCCACCCCATTTCCTCGCAACAATAATGCCCACAATACCCATCTACATCAAAATAGTCAAACAGAATGCAAAATTACAGGTTCACTACTAGAATGATGCACATCTCACCTCACACCTTTCCCCTTTTGAGCATGTTGCAGTTTCACCCTGGAAGGAATCCTTCCTCCCCTTGGTAGGCTCACAAACCAGCCTACGCTGCTGGTCTGCAACGTGCAGGCATCTGACTGCACTGTCCTCCACACTACCAGCAAACATCTTCCCATGCAGAATGCCTCAGTACACAAAAACAACACAAGGTCAGAGCAGTTAACACATCAATGCACCCAATTACACTGTATTATGTGTCCCCTAGAGTTCCATGCAACAAATGCAAGCAAGAACACTACAGTCACCCATCACCATGCATCCCTGTACCCATGCATCCAGACCCACCCACCTCAGGCCAATGGAAGTAAATAAAAACACACACAAAGTGACAGCTTCCCCACCCTCAACACATGCTTGGTTGCCATGCAGTGAAGGACTAGGTACCAGCTACCCCTTGTTATGGTGTGGACATTGTGAACTCACTGATCTGGTTAGAGACAGTAAGAGGACTCCAAAGTAGAGATCACTGAGAGGCTGGAAACCCAGTATCCCCTTGAAAGCACTCTCAATGCCACAATATGGTATCCCCTGAATAATGTGGCATCAGGTGTGAAGGCATCATGAAGCAAGACACAGACAACAGATTTAAGGTTCAAACAAAATAGATGTATTAACTTAAATGTGAGGATGACTGAAGCTTTAACTTAACAAAGCAAAGGAAAGTCTGAGTCAACTTAAATATCATCTGCACCCAAAACCTATTCTTGCCCTCATAACTAAAGCTAAACAATGTGTAGGGATGTTACTAACCAAATAAACAGTGCTTAACTCAAAGTCTGAGCTTCTTCCAATTCTGAGCTTTCTTTCAGCTTCGCTTCCCCAAATGCAAGAAAGTTCTTCAAAAATTCTCAAGCAACACAGTTCCAAATAATCCTCGGGGTTCCCTTCCCCAAGTTCCAAGTAACGCAGTTCTCAAAGTAAAGGGGCCTTGATGCTTTGTCTTCAAGACAATATATACAGTTCCTCAAGTCTCTGGGTGGCCTTACCTAAGACGTCACCTCTACCAAGTTTATTTTAGTCTTTTCAAAAGTGCAACATAACATCGGGTCCACCGGATTCTCCTTCTGATTGGCTTCACAAGTTTATTCCCAATATTTATCCTTGGTTTCTTTCACACTCAATCAGGGCTCACTTGTCTGACCACAAGATCCACCCATCACAGGTCGTGCAACCTGGATCCATAGTTTCTGGGCTATACGGGTTCTTCAGCTCCTGCCCCTGTGTACCAAGTCTCTTTAACTTGAGTCCACTTTGTTGGTATCCTAGCTTTATGTGTAAATTGACACTTTTTTGTTTTCTCCTTGTCAATCTCTTGATTTTGCCACCATGTATTTCATACATGTACTCCAGTCTGTGGCCTTGATGCATTGCATTCATTCATAAAAGTTCACCTTTGTGGGGTTTTATTCATATCCCACCTGCTGTGGCACTCCCTCACACGTATGATCTTTTCCTTTAGTTTATTTCCACATGTGCACTTTAAATGTTATTCAAGTTTGGCTTTGTTCATAGAGGATTTAATGCAGAATTCAAGATATATAATTTCAGGGTTTCATTTAGTTTGGAATTCAATATATTTCTGTGATACATAATTTCAACTTTTTGTTCAATTCAGTGTTTAAAATGCATTTGTTGGGCTTAATTTTAAGTTTCAATTAAGCTCAGGAATTACGATGCACTTGTTATGCTCAATGTGTACGTTTTTATGCAGTTCGGTATTCATTATGCAGTTGTTATATGTAGTCTCATGTTTCTGCTTGGTTCAATATTCAATAGGCATATATTGTATTTTTTTCAGACTGTTATCAATTTCCATCTGTTCGGAGCGCCCCGGTGCCCAGGTGTTTCCTCTGACACTCACCGGCTGATGGCAGCTCCCTCTGACGGCACTCACATCTTCTGTCTGCCCTCGAGGCAAGTGGGCCTTCTGATGCAAGCACTGCTCACCTGCCGGGCAGAAATCACTTCACGCCGGCACCTCGAGAGGCTTCTCCTTCGACACGGAGAGTATGCTTTCTGTGCCTTCCATCTCTAGCATCTCTTGTGTTAGATGGAATTACCAATAAAGATCTCAGACCAAATAACCAGACAGACTCAAGGAATATGGCAAAGGACTACTTTATTCTCAGGTTTGTTTGTTTGTTTGTTTATTCATTTGTAGAGCGCTCCAGAGCCGAGGGTATCAGGGCGCAAAGGTTACAGGTAGGTTCTCGGCTTGATTATACAATCGATAAATTAACAATACAGTTACATATGTGATAAAATACATATGATAATATTACAGATACATATGATACATATGAGCACAGGGATAGTCACAGGATAGCAGGCAACAAAGAGTCATACATTACGTTGCTGTCGGCATTAAGATATTATACGGATAGTGGACACAAGGTGTTAGATATCAGAAGATTTGAGCCAGATGGTGCAAGTTCTGATAAGGCTGATCTTCTCTGATTGTAGGGGGCATGGAGTTCCAGAGCTGGGCGACTTTAATGGGGAAGCTATTGCCACCTACTTTGGATAGTTTAAATCTGGGGACAATGAGGGCGTTGCTATAGGCTAGTCTAGAAGGTCTGGTGGATGTACTTTTATGGAATCTCTCAGCGAGATAACTGGGGGCAGTGTTATTTAGGGATTTATGGGTGAGTGAAGCAATTTTCAGTTTGATTTTGTCATTGGTAGAGAGTCAATTGTTGCCTAATCTCCGAAATATGGTCTCTTCTGGACACTCTGAGGGCTGCTCTAAGGGCGTTGTTTTGGAGTATTTGGATTTTCCTGATGATTGCTTTATTAGAGCCAATGTAGAGAGCGTTGCAGTAGTCAAGTCGGGACAGGATAAGGGCTCGGGCTAGGATAATGCAACTGTTGTTTGAGAGGAAGGGTTTACCAGTTCTAATGAGTTTGCACGTGTAGCCGATGGTAGAGGCCAACATGTTAATTGTTTGGAGAAGGAGAGGGTTGAGTCGAGATAAAAGCCAAGGGTTTTCACCTCGCTGGCCACTTTGATGAGGTTGCCATCAATTAGGAATGAGGCGTATTCGAAACCTAATTTATTTAGGTTGGTGGGGGTACCTAAGATGATGAGCTCAGTTTTGTCATCATTCAGGCATAGACCATGATTGGCCATCCATGCCTGGATGATGAGATACACCCTATTCACCAAGGCCAAATCCTTAATATGATCCCCTGAACGTGGGAGGAGAATCTGTGTATCATCTGCATAGTTAGTGTAGGTGATACCAAGACTGTCCAGATTATAGAAAAGGGGCTTAGTGAATATGTTTTATAGCGTGGGAGAGACACATGATCCTTGATGGACGCTGCAGGTCATGGGGATAGGGTCTGTGGCTGCTGAAGGTGAAAAAACCTGCATGGTCCTTTCACTTAGGAACGACTCAATCCAAACTACGGCCTACCTGGAGAAATGAGCAGCTGATTCCAGGTGGCTGCACAGGACCGTGTGATCCACAAGTTCGAATGCAGCCGAGAGGTGAAGAAGGAGAGCAGATTTCCCTTTATCCCTTAATTCATCGACTTGGGTCTTAAGGTCTATGAGGGCTGTCTCTGTGCCGTGCTGTGGACGCAAACCAGATTGACATGCTCCTAGAAGGTGGTGTAGTTCCAGGTATTTCTGGATTTGTGTGTAGGCGACCTTGTCAAGAATTTTTAATTGAAAGGGTACGGTTGTAATGGCCCGGTAATTAGTAGGTATTGAAGGGTCAAGAGTTTGTTTTATTAGCAATGGGAGCACCCAAGATTCTTTAAGGCTAGCGGGGATTGTGCCGGATGCAAATTAAGCATTGATAAGCTTGGAGACAAATGTTGCTAGTTACCTTGCTGCATCTTTAATGAGCTGGGCTGGACAGGGGTCACCCTGACAATTGGAAGGTTTGAGTGAAAGTATGATTTTTTTGACTTCAAGGATAAAGATTTTGGAAAATGTGAAGCGAGAGGGTGGAGGGCTGGATGTGGTGGGTGTCTTCTGGTAGGCTGTGTGGCTTCGGGAGGATGGATGATGGGTGGCGGTGAATTAGTGGGCGAGTTCAAGGATACTTTTTTTAGGGCAATTTTAGTTTGGAAAGTAGCTATTTTATTGGATAGTGCATGTTGGATGCTGGATCACCAGCTTTTGTCTTTGGTACAGGTGTCTGGCACAGAGATAGGAGTTTCTATCTCTTTGAGGATTGTGAATAACTCCTTCATACTGGAATTAGCTTGGGAGATTCTAGTGTTGTATGATTCTTTTTTGGCCAGGCAGATTTCCTTTTTGTAAAGGGTGGAGATCTTGATGAGTTTGATCTTATTGGTTTCTGATGGGCGTAGGCGCCAGGCTGCCTCGTAGATTCTTTTTTTTTTGTCTTAGCTCTTTCGGGTACAGGGTGAACCATTTGTTCAGGTGAGTTTTAGGTTAGCTGAATCTCAGTTTGAGCAGGGCAATTGTATCTAGTGATGTTGCCATGATTTTATAGTACTTCTCGACCAGTGTTGCTGGATCGGAGCTGTCAGAAAGGGAGTTGAGGGTAGGAAGAATAGCTGGGATGAGCCTATCGGCGGTCATGTTTTTTTTGTTTCTTGTTAGGGTGGGGGGGGCAGTGGGGATAGTGGTAGCAAGAGGTCTGGTGGTGGAGAGTGCAAATGACACGAGGGAATGGTCTGTCCAGGTTAAAGGGGAAATGGAGGTGAGGTTAGCATGACAATTGTAGTCATCTATCCAGTCTAATACTTTTCCTTTATTATGGGTGGGTGAGGAAACTTTTTGGTGTAGACCGAGTTCGATCAGGATGGTGGCAATGTTCAATGCGGGTTTATGAAAGGGATCATTGAAACCCAGGTTTAAGTCGTCAAGGAGTAGAACTTGCGATACGTTTTTGAGGTTGTTGGACAGTATGGAGGACATATTCTCTTCGAATGATCTGATGGGTCCAGGTGGTCGATAGATCAGGTGTAGCATTAAGGTTTGGGATTTAGCCAATGGTAGTTTGACTGTGAGCATTTCGCAGGATTGGATGTTTTGGGAAGGGGCAAGTGTCATGGCGAGGCTGGATTTGACAATTATGACAATACCTCCTCCTCGGGACTCAAGTCTATCTTGTCTGAGAATAGTGTAACCATCAGGCACAGCTAGCATGTGTTTGGGTCCTTCTGCAGTATGTAGCCAGGTCCTGGTTAGGGTGAGAAAATCTAGGTAATCAGCTAAGATCAGATCTGCAATTTCTGTTTCATGTGCTACCAGGAACCTGCTGTTTAATAGTGCCCCCTTTAGCGGTGGTGTATGGGAGTCTTTGCTTGTAGTCTGGTGTGAGGGGTCATGGGTCTTGGGGTGAGGAGCTGTGCACTGCTCAGTGGAGACATTGGAGGGGGTGTGGTTGTTGTAACAGTTGGAGTGAATTACATTTTGGTTGGGAGAGTGGTTAATAATAACGTTAGAGCTGGGTGTGAGTCTGGCCAGGGGTTCAAAGAGTTTGGCCGGTCTAGATCTAAGTCCTGATTCCTGATATTTGTGTTGCAGGTATAAGAAGTGGCTTGGCTCTGTGTATAGTGGCTGGATTGACTTTCAGGGTTTAGTGACCGGTGCAGTCATTGTGAGGCAGGTCAGGTTCGGGGGGGGGGGGGCGAATGTAAGGGCTGGCAGGGCGCAGGGAGGTATTGAAGTAGATTAGTGTACCTAGAGCGAAGAGGTAGACAGAGGAAGAAATGCTAGGATAATAATCTAGGTGGCAACGGAAGTACACCCAGTGGCACGGGCAGGGCAGAATAGGCTAATTCAGACTATCACAGGGCTGGTTAACATAATGGAATAGGCTGAGACAAAATTGTCGCAAGGCTAGATAGCACAGTGGGCTAGGCTAGTTCAAATAACAGAAAGCTAGATAAGATAGCAGCATAGGCTAGTACAAATTATCTCAGGGCTAGGGCGCTCATCACAAGGCTAGATAACACAGTGGGCTAGGCTAGTTCAAATAACAGAATGCTAGATAACATAGTGGTATAGGCTAGTACAAATTATCACAGGGCTAGGGAACACATCACAAGGCTAGATAGCACAGTGGGCTAGGCTAGTTCAAATATGTGCAATAATCACATAGCACATAGGACATGTCATATCACATAGCTTGGTTAGTATAGATAGTGTGGGCTGCTTCTACTTGACTCAAGGATAGGTGGTGCAGTGACATAGGTTGATTCCTTTTATCGTGGGCCAGGTCACATAGTAACTGTGTACTCGAGTGAAATTATTCTAATTATCATTACAGAATTGGAGTGGGCTGGCTTGATTGATATTAGCGTAGTCAGGTAAAAGTTAGATACTGGCAGTACTCATACATGCAGAATAGAGCTGTGATTGTGCACCATGATCTGACTAGGTGTATCCGGCGTGTTAGTGACGTGGGGGGTTAGGTAATATGGCACGGCATAAAGTCATGGTATTGTGTAAAGAGTCTGACTGAGGTGTATGGGGCCAGTGGTACTGGCTCACCCCAGGTCTGTAAGCGGTTACAGGTGTGCGCACTCAATTCGGCATTAGGCGATTAATGGGCGTGCTCAGCAGACAGCACCTGTGTATGCATGGTGCTTTCAAGAGGCGGGGAAGATTCAGAGTACTTGCAATTGATTGTAGACAGTCACGTTGTGGTTGAATTGCTTGGTGGCGAGTGGCAGGTGAATGAGAGGGTAAATAAAGCAGGGTCAACTGACAAACATCAGACAGACTATTGCACACTCACACATAAACTTGATTACACTGAGGTCTTATACCCCAATATGTGTCATCTATGATGTCATCCTTCATGGCAAACCATAAACCTTATTAGCGGGAGGGATTGGATTAGGGGAACATACAGAATATATACAGGTTAATACTTCATTGGCTGTCTCTTATCTGTAAGACAACCCTCAAACTACCTCTAAATATGTATGATACTGATTATAGCAAACAAAATGGCAGCGGATTGGTCTATGCAACATTGTATAGCAGGTTGTCAATATACCCATAGATTGGTTGTCATTATCACCCGACCTTAGGCTTTCGGCTCGGCTAGAACCGCGTAAGAAAGCCGAAACACAGCAGCATGGATCACCTCAGATTACTCCGCACTTTCCCAACTAGTCCATCATCTCTCATCAGACTCCCCTTGAGCCAAAGTTTCCCATCTGTAGTTGCCCTTGTTGCCTATTCTCGGTACTAGGACATTCAAGGGAGTGAAAGCACATCACTATCTTCATTTGAGGCTTAATGAATAGCCCTTGTTTTCGAGTTCTGAATCACATGTGAAGAGACCACAAATTTGTCCATGTCAGCCTCTTATTTACTGCTATTTAATTTAATTATACTGGGTGTCATTGCTCCTCGTGGCCTCTTGAGACTTACTCACTCTACCTTGTATACACTTTTAATTGCCCAATGCTTGGCTCTTGCAAATGTTTTCCTTGTCGTTTAAACTAAGAGGGATATGTCTTATGTCAATGACTCATCCGTCTGCCTCCCTTTGTGCTTTTCAGCTGTTCTTTAAAAATAGCATTGTTGATCCCAAGCCAACATTGACTCCTCTTTGCTTTGCACATGCAGATGTTCGTCCTGCGTCTCCTGACTGCAACACTGATCGGCTTCTGAGGTAATTGAATTGCATACTTACACGAGCCGTCATCCATTTTCCAATAATGGCCATCTTAGCCACGTTATATATTCCTCTATTAATAAGGTTCTATGCATCTCTTCTACCTTTCGTTACTGCGTATTTACACATGTTGGTCAGCGAGTTACTTTATCTTCTTTTACATTCATGATTACTTTATCATTTCATACCTGTTTCTCTTATTGCTTCTGTTATATCGTCACTCTTCAATATATTCATATTGTTTCAGCATGGCAACTATACATCTTCTTCATGACATATTTCAACGCTCCACAATGTCCAATGGTGCATGCTGATATCGTTCTAGTTGGCATCCTTCCACACTTTCAGTGTGATGGTACATTCAATACAGTTGTCTGAATGCATATTTTCTCTCATACACTTGATGAGGTATAGGCATAAACATGGGGTCTTATACAGAGCCCTTCTCCTGCTGTTCCAGTATGACAGCAGTGAACAGGCGGGAGCTATGGAAATTTCATCCAACTACTCCTCTACATTTCTCATCAGGCTGCTCCTGCAGCTCCTACTGCTCACTCTTTGCATTGGAGGCTCTCACACCTGTGCCACAACACGGCCCACTTGCCTTGGGCCACACAAGTTCTTCAGAGTCTCAGCCCGTGACCTGGCTCCTGAGCGGTCCCACCATGACTGCCTCCATAAATAAGGGTTTTTCTGCTAGTCTCTCCCATGCAGCACACTGCTTCTTTCTCTGACCATCTTTTTATACACCTGCAGTCAGTTAACATGCTGCAGGTGTGTGTCTTTACTTAGGTTTGCTTGACCATGATTAAAGGGACATGCCTGACTCTCTGCAGGAATTTTCTTTGTCCCAGGACCAGATTGGTAAAAGTACTCTCAGTCTCCTCATCCTCGTTCCATTACTTTTAACTGTAAAATGTGGGGAATGCGGGGAACAACCTTGTATTAGCCCATTAAGGTCGGAGGAGGGTTAGATTGATCATTATTAGGGAAAGAGGGATACCATGTGCTTCACCTAAAGGTACCCCGCTTTTAACTCCTCTCCTTTCTCCCTCTTTCTGCTGCCTCTAGACTGACAAAATCTCTTAATTCTTTCTTTGTCAATGTGATAGAGGTAATAATATCCCATTATTGTGTTTGGGATAGGGGATTCTTTGAGCGAAGGGAGTGTGGAATACTGTGTTTTAACTGAGGACATCTCATCTCCAATCCCCAAGGATTCTCCACCCAGGTGATCCTCCCTCGCTTCTCCACCCCCAGGGTTGAGATCCAAATGTAATGGCCTTTCCCTGGCCACCTGAGAAGAAGTCTTGAGGGTATTATTTGTGAGGACGCCCTCAGGTTTATCACACAGGACAGTGCAGTAAACACTGGCAAGGGGAGCCAATGATGAAAAACTCCAAGATGATGCAATGCAAACATCTCATCAATTGCAGTGAAGACAGGATCTGGCAGAAGGCATCTGGTCAAAGAGGAAGAAGTCATACAGAATGGCAGGACACAGAGGCAACTTGCAAAAAGGAAACAAGCAGACAAGATGAAGGAATGAGAAATGGATGGCAAGGAGACTACCACACAAAAGGGAGCAGGTAAAAGGCACGAGGAAGGGAAGGCAGAGTTCATAAGGACTGGACTGAACAGGGACCAATGTGCTGGGAACTGAAGGTAGTGTTCAGATGCACTGAGCAACTGTCAACATAGAACAAAATATCTTCTGGTATACCGTGCATGAAACATGTCCCCATGGCAAACAACAAAACCAAGCAAATGGCGTGTGAATTGTGTCTGTGGTGAAACTGCCAACCCCCATACGGGATGTACTACTGTGCTGTGTGTGGATTTGTCTCAGAACAGCACCTCCAGAAGGGTCAGAAGTAGCAGGAGTGGACTAGACATGCCATGAAAAGCTGAGTGAACGGGATGCTCTGCGGCAGCCAAGACACATGCAAAAACAGCCAGAATCCCATCACATGTGTCCCTGACTCATGCAGCTGGACCTGCTCACCTCTGGATAACTCATAAATAAATGCCCTACAATTACAGCCTACCTCACAACAATCAGTCTGCAACCAGTGCCCCACTGATTACCATGCAAAAACAGCAGTCGTAGACACACCAGCCTACCATCACCATGTGTGCCCACACCCATGAATCCAGACCTGCTCACCTCAGTCCAAGGAAGAAAGAAAACACCCCACACAGTGCCAAACTCCCTGCCACCAATGACACCAATGACACCATAACCTGTGCCCCCCTGAGTGCCTTTAACTTACTGCACAAGTTACCGACCTGTCTCGCATCCACAGCATCACCCATGAAACAACATTCTAAGCTTGCAATGACATGCATTGCATTAAAGAAACTGGACAGCCTTCACAACTCCTGTATGGAACAAGATAACTGCTAGGGACCACCCAGTGTCAATGTCCAGAAGTACAAACAACAGTGCGTGAGCAACTATCAACCCTACGGCAGCTAAACTCACCAACAGAGAAATCACTGGCAGTGAAGCAAACAGATTTCAAGCACAGCACGCCATGCACTCTTGAAACAGGTGTCGGTCAAAAACGGGATGCGGGCACAAGTGGAGCCATTGATTGCAGGCATACAGGTTTTTGGGTCACCCATGGATGCTGGGGACAAAAATGACACCAAGTGAGGAGGTGAAGGTGTGGGGAGTGGTAATACATGTGTGGGAGCTGATTTGAAGGATGACAGTCGGCAAGAGTGAGACAGGAAACAGAGTGATGAATATGTAGCTGCAGAGTGGAGAGAGGGATAGGGGAATCATGGTGCAAGGAGGACACTGGATGGTGGAGCGAAGAGTAGAGAGATGCTGGTTGTCACAGTGGGTGAGGGCATAGAGAAGGTGGCGAAGAAAGGAAGACAGAGACAGAAAGACTGTGAAAAATGCTACATGGTCTGGGAGCTTGGAAGACACATGGATGGAAAAAAACACATGTCGGGGTCGATGAAGGACACTAGTGGGTGAGTGGAAAGGGCAGACTGTGAAACAAAGGCCACCTGTGAAAGGGAAATCCTCAGCTCCTCCTCACATAAACAACATGCTCAACCCACCATGGCATGTAAAGCAGAAAGGCACCCATGTCCACAACATTCATGCAAATAAGTCAATTCAACCACATCTACAGACTCTGCACCAACCCCCCCCCTTGTTGGACACCGCAGTAAATGTACATGACAACAATACCCAGCTGTTGTCTCACCCTCCAAAGGACCACACACCCTGGACCAGACAGTCCCAGTAATTGTTCAGGGATCATAGGGTCCACTGGCAACACCTACACGGACAACAGATGAACAGAAACTGGGCGGAGTGGCCAGTGTACCAAATGCAAGTGCCCACAATGTACACACACACCGTGCAGTCACTCACAGTGCTGGATTTGAACAACAAACAGTTTAAAAACAAAGTCATGCAATGCATCCAGGTGGAGAGAACATACCAAAAACAACAATGAACAACAACTTGATTGGGGTACACAGGTAAAGTCTGTCAGGGGTATAAATGTGTAAACCAATGCATCAGTTGTGCCAAACCTGTCCTGTGGAGTCAATGGAGCCAAATGGCCAGAGAGGCAAGGCCATGAAGGAGAGCCGTTGAGGACATGTTGTCCTGATAATGGACGTGTGTGCAACAAGTGGTATTGTAGCAGGGCGAGCCATGTGAGCCGATAAGGATGTGGAGTGGGCTCTGGCACAGGTCAAAGAGTAGTGTCAACTGGGAGCACACCTGCAGGGCCCCATAGGAGACATGGGGCAGGGGGAGGAAAAGGGTGGCAGTAAGTAGACATCATAACGATCAGTGAGGCAGTGGTGAACAACCAAAAACTCAGAGTACAACTGCAGAGAGAATGCAGGACGTGAATGAGGATGTAGATTCAGAATGTGGCAAATGCGGCCAATGGCTCAAGTTTGATAAGTGCTGCACCTTACCATTATTTGGCTGTCAATTGAGGAAGTGCAAACTCGAAGACAATCCACACGTATTGATGTGGAAGAGTGCAGACACACATGTGGACAAATACACATCTTCACTGACATTCACTGTGACTAAATAATTACACCCGCAGAAAGTAAATGTGTGAAAATGTATGCAGAAATCAGGGTGACCACTAATACAGATATAACATGATAGGCAGTATTGCATCTTACTTGATGACAGAGCTGACCTGATGTGATTCCCTCATCTCCTCCAAAGGAAACTGTACCTACACATTTTTGAATGGAGGGCCAGTGCCTGGCAGAGGGTATGCGAACTAGGGAAGTGAAAGGGTGCAGGGTCGACCTGCCATGGAGTGCTGCCACTGGATGAATAAGGATCACTGCAACAACATGGGACATTGTACGCCACCAGCCATAGTAGCAAGTCATGCATACTGCACATATGTTCAAAAAGGCCATTAACCCATTGTTACCTGCACATTTTATCCTGTTGTCCTAAAGTCAACCATGGCATTTGACACCACTGTGCATGGCTTTATCTCCAGTAGTGCACTCATTATTCCCTTGAGAGGGCAACAGCACATCTCGCAAGGTCAAAAATAAAATAATAAAAATTGTCCATCTCGAATCGGGGAAAACACAACACATGCCTCCATCCTGGGCAGGGGTATGAAAAATAAGAAGAATGTGTCCATCCAGATGATGGGGGCCCAAAAAAATAATCAGACCACACTGGTCAGATAAAAAAATAAAAATGTCCACCCAGGAGGGGGTAGGAGAAGGGTGCACGTCCATATCCACATGAGTGTAGCACAAAAAGATATAAATAAATGCATGCTCATGGACATCACGGCAGAAGTGGTTGAGGAGTTGCGGGTGTGCTGGGACCCCCATCCTGCAGTGGATCTGCTGGTGGTGGTCAAACCAGTCCATGCAGTGCCAAGGCCTGATCTTCATTGGACAGGGACAGCTGTGACAGGGATGTATGCTCCAGCACCCCTCAGGTTGTGAGGTCGCAATGCTCTTCATCGTGAATGGCCACAGAGTCTGTATGTGTGCTCACTCGTGACGCATCAAGTTGCTGGAACAGTGTCTGCTTGAAGGCATATATCTCCTCATGAAGCTCTGTCCTTGTGGTCAAGAGTTCATCCTGATGTGAAGTCATCAAGCTGTCCATCTCACAGTGATTGGATCTACAAGATGCCAACATCTCACACCTTAGGGCCTCTCTATGTGTCATAGCATCTGCCTGCAGGTACTCCTGCAGACACTTCAGATCAGCCTGTCGGCCCTTGATTTTGGCCTCCGTACCAAGTCTGTTGGAGTAGCTTGAGCACTGCATGTTTTGCTGCCGTTACACACCCCTGGCCACTGATGTGGACATGTTCTCGGTCAGGCAATCCATGCCTTCTGCAATATGACTTAACATCACCAATGCCGGATCACAGCATGTAACGTTTGCTGCTCCCACAGTGTCTCTCCAGCATGCACCCATCTTCCACGTGTGCAGGATACACCGCGGTGTGATGCAAGGGACCAGGCCCATTGCTGCGGTGCCGCTGTCATTGTCTTCAGGTCTGCAACCCTCCGTTGGACATCAGCCCTTGCACCTGACACCAACTCATGGGTGGGAGGTCTTGCAGATGTAACCACTGACTGGCCATGCGAAGCCTGGTGCGCCACTGCAGTCTCAATGGCCGCTTCTGATCTACCCATTGGGTCACACACCTTCTCCCTCTGCGAGTCATCCACTTCTGGTTCTGCATCCAAATGAGCAGAGTCAGAAGGGCCCGAAGTGGCAGGAGCACAACTGATAATCACCTGTAACACCTGTGGATTTTCTTGGCGAAGGACATAACAGCCTCCACTGGTGGACAGACGTACCAGCACCTCTTCTTCTTCCTGCTCCTCTGTATTCACTGCATCATCACCTGCACAGGGACAGAGAAAGACAGTTTGAGTCATGTTTCCTGACAAACATGCACATGTACATCAAAGTTCAGACAGACACAAAATGGCAGGACACCCATACACCTGAAATTGTGAGCTGTAAGCCATGGATGTGTGGCTTTTGCCGACATGCAGCACCTCCACCACCAGTCCTGTTACTGGAAACATAGACATACAAAAGTAGCAGATACATTGACTGATGTGCCATGCAACATGCATTTCAACAAACAATCCAGGGACAAGTACTGCACATAGCAACAGTTTGCCGGCCATTGCATTGCTGAAGGCCAGCACATGGCAACAGTTTGCGGGCCAAATCCACAGATACTACCAAGATCAAAATATGACAGACAATACATGATTACAAATGTGTACTTGATAACCATGGCATACTACATATGCCACATGCCTGAGATGCCAAACAGTAATGTCTTTGCCAAAGTGCTCCCATGGATGCCTTGGGACACAGCCTAAATGCATTCCTTCACTATCCTCACCATCCACCCAACATGCCAACCACTGCCATTTCACCTAAATGTGACTCGGCACCCTGATCAGGACAGCATGGTCCATTGCGTTATTTTGCAGAATGTAGACCTTGTGCAATCAATGACATGATAAGTGTGCAGCAATAATGTGTGCACAGACAAATTCACAACTGTTGGGTATTTTATGTAGATTTGGGGCCTGGCGGTATTTTCTTACCGCCAAAAAAATTATTTAGCAACAATCACTCCTTGTATTCAGATTGGGTTATGTATAATAATAATACAGTGGATATGCATTATTTCAGTACACAGACATATTTAGATGGTATACATGTGTTGGTATACGCGGTTGGTATGCGTGGTTGGTGTTTTTTTTGGTGTGCATAATTCCTTTCTTTTATTTGTGGCCCCAATATCCAGAACCCCTTATTTTTGTTTAGATTGTTCATGTGATCACTAGAGAGACCTCAGGCCTACATTTCAGAAATACCACATTTTCATTTTTAGTGTGCCACCATGGGCAATTTCTCACTGAATTATTTACAACAGCGAGCTAACATGTGGTACAACACTCACTATTTTATATACAACAGTGAACTATGTCCCGGGTCTCTATTTCTGCTGACTCATTTACCTTCAGCAGGCTATAACACACACAGTTATTTATAACTGCTCATACTGAATGAAATCGTGCACACAGCTGCAGCCAAGTCTTATTTTTAGCTACCTTAAAAATGACAATTGCACTGTCTAAACATCTCCCCACATCATCAGCACTGTAATGGTAAATGCACAAAGAAAAGAGAAAATAAAACACACTACCCGTCTGCTTTCAGATATTTTTGTGTATTATAAAAATTGCATTAAACACGATCTTACTCTTTTTACAGAGATAAATGAAATAGCACAGTCAACATTATCTGTAACAAAATGAGAAGAGGGTGACGAGAACAGTCGCAACATTAAACATGTTGATAAAACACTGAAATTCTTTCTTCTACACTGACTGAATAGTTTCGCACTCATGCACACTGCCCCCGTACTTTGCAATGTATAATTACCTAATATGTTCAGCATGTGAAATTCTTCGGCTGGTCGCCTTCTGGATGTGGCAATTCCCTCTTCAAGCACCCCCAGTGAGAACAGGCATCTGCCGTTACTCAAACCGGGGATTATTGTCTGGAATTCCCAATCTCTGCAGCAGTGCAGCTGGGATCTGCTTTTTCAATCAGGAACTCCACAGCCACCAATCAGGTCTTTCTCCGAGCTGTGTAAAATGTATTCTGCCTTCTTCTTCCCCCAGATTCTACAGGAAAACTTGGTTACAGCCTCTAACATGATGCTTGTCCAATAAGAATCCCCTATGTCCTATCCTCCTCCTGCACACAATAGAAATCTTTTACAGTAAGCAACTGTAACAAAACTGATTTCCTGCTTATTCAAATCTGTGCTTCCTGCAAATACTGTGGACAGAGCAGCACAGAGAAAAAAAAAATCTGGATGCGCGTTTAAAATGACTTTCAGAGTCTGCCTCATTTTGCAGTGGAGAACACATTATATTATTAAGAAGTTAAGATCAGGTTAGTTTTGTTAATGAGGTTAGTGTATTCATTCTCAAATGTGTCTCTTGCAACAGAGGTATTTCAGGTGATAAAATGGTGTGCATTTTGAATGTGAAAAAATGTGTGCTTTTAAAATGAGAAAATGGTTTGTTTTTTACCTGTGTAGCCTGTCTTCATTTACATGTCCATAGCTTGCACTGGCAACACATAGCTTGAAACAATTGCATCATAGCAATGCACCAAACCCAGGCAGTAATGCTGCATAAAAAAAAGCTAAATACTCTTACATATTCCCTCCTTTTTTCTGAGAATTTGGCAGTCCAAGCCATAATTAGAGGAAAATCAACTTGCTCCCGTCCTTCTTTTAAAATGTAGTAATCCAACAAAATGAATATTCACATGCAAAAACGAAAAAGTTGAAAAACCACTGTCCAAACAACATAATATCAAAATTCATCTTTGGGTCCATATGTTCCTTCCCAATGGAAGTGTCCATAGTTCAGTGCTTCAATTTTATACTTGAAGTCAATCAAAAACAATAAGATAAAACAAATAACTAAAACAAAGAATTAACATAATAGATTAAAATAATTAATTAAAATAATAAATACGTGGAACTCCATACGCCAGGACACTTGTCTGCCTCTGATATGTCCCGACCAGCGATGTCACATCATTTGGCTCATTCGGGTGTTCTTCCATCTTGGTACTCTTGGATCCTTTTCTATAGAAGTAATCTTTTCTTTGGCATTCCGGTTACTTTGTCTTCACCTCCACCCGGAGGCAGCCATCATTCGATCTTCATCCAGGGGACTCCAGGACTCCATCGTCTCCCGTGACCTCTGGTACAAATATGTTAATATTCTAAATCAAATAGAAAAGAAACAGATAAAGTAATACTAACTTCACCCTTTTGCCAAAAATAAAACATGCTTTGTAAAACATTTTGCCCTTTTTCTTTCGCCTTCTGAAATTAAGCACAGCTTATAGAGAACAAGCATACATAAAACAACATTCAATATTTAATGCATTTTCATTCTGCACACCGACTCCATAAACTTCAGCTTCTTTTTTATATTATATATATATTTACATATATTACAGTGTCGGGGGGAAATTCTGCCGGGGTCGGCCGGGCCGTCCGCAGACCTCCAGGCAGGGAGGCCCCAACTCCTCCCGTATATCCCAAAAGAGATAGAGTATGAGACACACGCAAGAAGCAAGGTGACTCTGCTGTTTATTAGACAAACAGCAGGGATGGGTCAAGGAGCGTACGCGTCCGTCCTGACACACACACAATCGTGGGGCTCGCAGGCCCTTTTTACCTTAGTATGACGCGCTACTTGCGTCACTTGGAAAGTTTACCAAAAAACCTATCTCCACTCTGGATTGGTTACTCAAGTGGTAGGGTTAGTATAGCGCACATATAGAGAACGGTGTTAGTGGTTGAGGGTTAGTCAGGTGGTATACCTGGGCTGTTTCTTCAATTTGATACATGAAAATTGTTACATGAAGACCTCTGAGGATTGGTCAATGTTAATGGCGTCAGTGATAAGAGCCCCATGTTCTAATTGGTCCGCTCGCGAGCCTCCCAGTCTGGGACTATCGCTGTTCCCAGCTCGCGGTGCACCTGTAATTTGCAACAATGTTTTAATATGGGTAGGTGTAAACAATGTGAGGATTTATTCATATGTTGGGAGGTCGACTACTCCCACTGCTGCAGATGTCCAATGAGTCTTTTAATTGTATCTGCCTGTGTCTTGAAACGTGAGATTCAGGCGTCTCCTTCCTCCTGGGCTTGGCATCTTGTCAGGTTTGGCTCTGTCACGTGAGGTGGGACTGTGTTTGAGGCAAAATTCAACATAATTAATATTGTTTTTCCTACTGTGTGCCTGGTTTATCTTGCAGGTGCGACCTTGGCGTTGGCTTGCAGCGTGCGAGATTGCAACATCGTGCCCTTGGCGGTGTGCTTTCGCCGGGCTCATTCTGCAGGGTCAGCAACCCAGTTCTTGCTCATTCAATGTTCATGGAAGCTTTTGTTTGCGGCCTACTTGGGCCTGGTGCATAGGTGGAACCGCTTGATGCAGAGCGCTTTAGGTTACGGTATCATATTGCTCTATCCTCAGTATCGTGTCGCCGTTATATTCTTCATTATGGTACATGGTTCTTAGAAGAAGCGTGAGCAAGCTTTTTTAGATAAGTTCATGATGCGTCTTGCGTTTCTGCATTTTGAGAGCCTATGTGGAAAATAATAAAGATGCACGTCCGTTAGTATGTCTGTCGCCTACGTCATAGCACTGAATATATTCTTCGTGTGGATTGGTGTGGGAGTGTCCGGTGTGCATGTTTGCACAGGTGTGCTGACCGTTGGCTAGGTCGTCATGGCATCTCTAACGACGTGTAGGTTTAGTCGAGTTGATCCGTGCCGCAGGTGTCGGCATGGACAAGGCGGGCTGCTGGGCAGGTAGATGGGCACATCCGTATGTTACTGTACCAGGGTATTTGGTCGTCTGGTAGATAGGCAAACTCCTCTTGTGGCGGGTGTCTAGGCCATGATCCTCTAGGCCAAGAGCGAGAGGGGAAGGGCGGGAGCCTGGTCTTCCATTCTCCCACTTCAGTCCCCCCTCTGGTCGACTTGTCGACCAAAAACATATCCTTTTCTTTATCTCCTCTTACTCTCCATATTTTAGTTATTCCTCCCAAATGTCCATAGTGGTTAACATGGTCTTCAAATGACCAATACATATATTCACAGGTTCCCCCAGGAGTGCAGTATACCCATTTCCCTATGTAGCTCCTTGGGTTTCTTGGGTTTTCGAGCTTCACAGATGGTGGGTCCAGGTGGTTGGTGATGATCTGGTTGCGCAACTTCTCTCTCTCTTTTATGATTGTGCCTGTGTGTTGGCCGTCATCTGTTGGCATCAAGAGGTGTATACCAACCATTTCGATCATCTCGTCTGTGGTGCGTGCCTTCCGGGCTTTCCAAAATCTTATTATGATCATTGTAGCTTCAGCCAAAATAGTACATCCAACTATAATCTTCAGTCCATCTGACAGCCAAGATGGCATCCATGACCATAATATTGAAAACCAGCTCTCATCCTTTTTCACACCTTTACTTTCATCCATCATTTTTGAGTGCATCTGGGCCAATTGTGATACAGCTTCCGTGAGTGTACCATTGTCAGCATCGTTAGCAGGAATGAATGTGCAGCATGATTGTCCTATCTTTGCGCAAACTCCTCCTTCCATTGCTGTGAGGAGGTCCAGTACATATCTGTTCTGTAGTGCAACCATTCTTACTGCTCGCAATTCCTCTTTTATTGCGTTGAATCCATTTACTGTAGAGTTAATTGTCATCATTAGTTCCCACCTAGTTATCTGGAGCCATTTTGCGTTTGCGTAAGCCTGCAGTCCAGGATGTATTATTGAGGAGAAGAACATAGCTGCTCTGCTGAATAGTCTGTGTTCCGGCGGAATTGAGGTCAGTGCTGTTTCCGACCTTCCCCACAGGTAATTTCCTGTCAGAGGTTCTCCTTGTCTTTTCCTTCTGTTGAGGACAGTGTTGTTGCCGTTGCGTCTGTTCTCTGGCCCTTTCCGAGGCTGTGCAGATCTCTTCTTCCTTTTGTTCCCTTCATCCATCTTGGGGAAATTCGCCATATTCACATGCTTCTGGGGTACCACTAGTGATGGTACATTAACGTGTACTATAGTGCATACACCATTCCACAAAGGGGGCAGTGTGTGATACGCCTTGTCTCCACAGGCCCAGTAATGGTCCATTACTACTGCTGTTCCTGCTCCCCCCTCAGGTAACTCCATCACGCTTTCACAGTTGGTGTTGTATCCTACATCCACCTCTCCTTTATGTTGGTAGCATACCTTAGGCGCAGTTAGCGGCAGTATTGTTATTGGGTCTTCATCCTTCTCCATCCACGTGAGCATGGGTACGTACTTGATCCAAGTCATCCAACATCTATGGTTATGTCCATCAATAGTTGAAATATTTTCTCTTGTTACCATGTTGCTGCCAACCACTCCTATGTCCCATTTGTTGTCCATGTACACCTTCCCTGTTATTATCATCAGTGGTCTTTCCCAACATCCGTTTTTACCAGGGACTTCAGTGGCGTACCAATCACATGGTAGGTATTGCAGTGTTACTTTCTTTGTTTCTCCTTTTTCAGGACCACTTGTTATGTATTTGAATCCTTCAGCATGTAAACTGCTCTTGTGGTAACTCAAATAAGTCTTGAGGAAGTTGTTTTCATATGGATATGTATCTCGTGTTTTCCACACCAGATGCACCACTGTCCCTTGAAATCTTCCTTTCGTCTGGAACAGTGCCAGGTATATTATACATCGTGCTATTTTTCCATCTATCTCCGTGGCAACAAATGTTCGAGAAGCGCTCATGGCGTATGGGATCAATGAGCAAACGTAGCAGCTGTCTTCAGTTGTCTGCTTACCTATGTGGGTCATGTGTTGATACCATATGTTGTTTGAGATGTGTGCTGAATCTTGTACGTAGTTGTCAATGCCTTTATTATCTGAGTATGTGCTGCGTTTAACTCTATTTTCCTTGTGTGGGATTTTACTAGTACCACCTGACATAACACCTGTTGCAGCTGGGGGTGGGGGTGTATTAGGTTTGGGTACAGCAATAATATTGATAGCATAGCTGTACTGCCATACAGAGGCAGCCAATAACCCGGTGAACATTAAAATCCCTATCAATTTTATTACAAATGCTAATTTCACCAGCATTTTGCTCTTACCTTGCTGCAGTCCGGCAGCTTATTCTTGCGACTTTACAGTTGCTCGCCTGAAAATTCTTAATATGCTTGTTATTGGTGTTAGTTGTCGTTTTTTTTTTTTTTTTTTAAGCTCTCCCTATCAGGTAGTCATTCAGTGCCCAGGCGAAGAGCTGTTCCCACGCCAATCTAAGCGATCTATCTCTTAGGGCAGGCAAGTATGGTTGGAGGTGGGGCATTGAGTGTTCTATGGCCAAGAGGAATGCTGTGTAGTAGACACGTACCCTCCTTCTTTTCAGGTACGTTGGCCTTTTTATTTCATATACAAATTGGTGTGACAATTCTTCTAGGTAATTATCGTCTGAGGGTACCATCTACTCCTGGGCAGTGAATTGGTTAGTTATCTACTTTCTTAACAGTACAATAATACACTTTACCTGCATGTGCGAGAGAAAAGAAAGAGAACATACAGGTGTTTACATGTGTATATGTGCAAAACAATGTCCTTCAGTTCCGTTATTACTACAGTGGGTAGGGGGTCAATGGGCAGAGGGTTTGGGGCTCAACTGGCGGAAGTCTCTTTACCCTTTGATCGTGTAACCATGGGGTGAGCGGTATGGGGATCACCCCTTTCTTTTCTATTAGTTGTCTCTGGGCAATCTGGGGGGTGGCAGGGTATAGGGACACTTAGGCCGTTAGTTGTGGTAGAAGTCTCTTCCTCCGTTGGTGAAGCTGTCGTTGTTCTTCCAGTGGCCCTGTCGGTGGCGCTGGGGCGGGTCTGGAGTTTGTAGATCTTTACGTCATGTAGGTGGTTCCAGGCACATTTGTCCTGTAGTTTTACTGCTCTCGTTGATACCTCCTCTACCAGATGGGGGCCAGTGAATCGTGGACTGTTCCACTTTCTGTTGAAATTGCGAAGTAGTACGTGGTCACCTTTAGCAACTTTGCACAGTCTTTCCTTTTCCAATTCTTTATCCACGTCCTCTTGTTGATCGCTGTTAGACCCGCCCCGCGTGCGCTCGAGCTGTTGAGACACAAACGCTACACTAGTAATCAAAGAAGACACATATTGGTACATTTCATCACCAAGGACACTCGCAGTACTCTCGTGGTCGGTAAATGCTCTTGATGTTGGCGTTAGGGGAAGGCGCATTTGACGTCCGGTAACCACCTCGTGAGGGGTGAGGTGGTGGTCGGAACCTGGTCTATTCCTTAGCTCAAATAGGGCTAATGGAAGGCAATACAACCAACTCTTCTTTGTTTTTTGCTGTATTTTTGCAATTGCCTCCTTTAATAGGCCATTCAGGCGTTCACAAATACCGTTGGCCTGTGGGTGGTATGCACATGCAAATTTATGCTTGATGTTCAGCAAGGATGTGATGTGCTGGAACATTTCGTTTGCGAAATGTGGGCCATTGTTTGACCTCAGTACCTCGCACACTGCCCACCTGGGGAAGACCTCCCTCACTAGGAATTTAGCTGCTCTAAATGCATCTGGGTGTGAACAGGGCCCTGCTTCAATCCACCTCGAGAATGGGCATACTACTACAATCATATACCTATTTCCTTGACATACGTTGATCATATCAACATAGTCAATATGGAGATGCAGGAAAGGTCCCTCTGGCCGGGGTATAGTACCTCTTATCACCTTCAGAATGTGGCCGGCCGTAAACTGTTGACATGTGAGACAATTGCTGATAAAATTTGACACATGAGAATTTAACTCGGGGCAGAACCAGTCTTCCCTAATTCGTGCTGCAATTACTTCCTTGCCTGTGTGGGCTGGGTAATGTAGTTGGCTCAGGGCGGTGTTCAATAGTGCCAGTGGTATTACAATCTTTCCAGTGTCACCCTGGCGCCATAGTGCGTTGGTTGGTGACATTGTGCATCCTCTTTTTACCCATATTTCTTTTTCGGCCATTGGTGCAGCCGCTTGTAGCTCCATAATCTGTGTGGCTGGGAGATGGGTGTACCCTTCTCTTATCAACATCTCCTTAGCCATTCCCCTCCCTCTCCCTCTCTGTGACTCTGGGGGGTTCCATATCTCACCAAAGTATGCAGCATACTTCGCATGTGCGTCTGCTGCTGCATTCCCTTTTGAGATATGGTCTTCACCATTGGTGTGTGCGGTGCATTTGACCAAAGCTAATTCTTGGGGTCATTTATTGCTTCAATTAGTTCAGCCAATAGGAGGGCATGTTGCACTGGAGTGCCATCAGCTCTCCTAAACCCTCTTCTTCTCCATTTCGACAGCCCTGAGTGGACAGTGGATGTAACATATGCGCTGTCGGAATATATGGTCACTCGTTTGTCAAAGCTTTCCTTCAACGCCAAGATCAGTGCAACTAATTCCGCTGCTTGAGCAGAATAATGCTGTGGTAGTTGTACACATCTCATTGCCACACACACCGGTACCTCCATCATTTTTACCACTGCTGCCCCAGTCCTCCTTATACCATCCCTTTGGTCGATAGTTGATGACCCATCAATGAACAGGAGCTCACCTCCCTCTAGTGCGTTTTCTTCAACCTTTCTAGTACATGAGTACATTTCAGTTATTTGCGTACAGTCGTGGGCATAATCTCCCTCCTCAATTACTTCTGCTAGGAACCTTGCAGGGTTGACCGTGCTACATCTAACAATTGATAGTTCAGCTCTGGATAAAATGATCTCATAACCTGATGCTCTTTGCGTGGTTAGGGTGGACTTAGGTTTATTCAATATCGCAAATAGTGCATGTTCCACAAACAGTGTAGTTGGGCACCCCATCGTGATTGCTGTTGCTTTCTCTACCGCAAAAGCAGCTGCGGCGAGACCTTGTTCGCAAGGGAAGTGACCTAACATCACAGGATCTAAGTGGCCGCTGTAAAATGCTACTGGTTTGTAGCCCATGCTTGTTTTTTGAGCCAACACTGCTTTCATTACTGCTGAGTCGCAATGTGAAAATATAAAAAATCGTCGCTCATAGTCTGGGGATGCCAGTACCGGAGCAGTTGATATCGCATCTTTCAATTCATCAAAAGCCTCTTTCATTTCCATTGTCCACCCCAACTTTTTCTCCCCTTTATTAGCTTCCTTTAACGCCTCAAGCAGGGGTCCTATGTATGAACTGTAATCAAATACCCATGCTCTACAGTAGTTGCACAGACCCAGGAACTGCTGCAGTTCCCTCACTGTTTGTGGCACTGGTGTGTTTGAAATGGCCTGTGCTCTTTGTGGTGCAATCTTTCTTCCATGTTGGGATATGAGCTGACCAATGTAAAGTACCTGTTCTTGACAGTACTGTAACTTTTCCATGTCTACCTTGTAACCTTTCTCAGCCAATATTGTCAACATCTTTAATGAGTCCTCTCTGCATGTTCTTTCGTTTGTACTGCAAATTATTATGTCGTCGACATACTGCAACACTGTGCTTTCCACTTCAATGTTACCCAAATCCATCTGTATTTTGAGGGTGATTCGCAATACCCTTGTGGCAATCTAGTGTGTTTCCACTTTGTGTTTCTGTAAGTGAAGCTTGTCAGATCTTGTGAGTCTGGGTGCAATGGTATTGAGAAGAATGCATTTTTAAGGTCGATCACTGTAAATCGTGATGCTTCTGCTGGAATGCCACACAATATTGTGGCCGGGTTTGCGGCTATGGGGTATTCTGCTTCTACTATGTTGTTCAAGGGCCTGAGATCCTGTATGAAGCGCCAAGACCCCCCTTTAGCCTTGCGCACTGGGTATACAGCCGTGTTACATGGTGATTCTGAGGGGACCAATATGCCATTATTTATAAGAGCCGTTATGGTTTCATATATGCCCTCATCTGCCTCTTTTGATAGTGGGTACTGTTTCACTCTGGGGAGTATTGCACCTTTTTTCAATTTTATCCTTACTCCCCCTATACTTTTTATGCACCCCACGTCATAGGGGCTAGTAGTCCACAATGATGTGGGTACCTTTGTCATATCCTCCTTAAAGAAGGGAACTGGGGTGGATGTGGGTGCCTCAAGTGCCATTGCAATTTTCTGTGCTACTTGTTTGTACGCCACTCTTAGCCATATTTCCACACTCATCATAAACACCATTTCACCTTCCTCCTTTTCTTCTGAGAACAGCTCCTCATCTGACACCTGGGTGAGTCTACATCCTTCTGCTAGTGCTATCACTGCCCTCCATGCTCTTCCTTCTCTGTCTTGGGCATGTTCAGCAATGTAATCAGCTGTTGCTATAATGCTCTCAATGTCCACTGGAACCACCTTTCCTTCTGGTTCATTGACTGGTGTTTCTGGTCTGAACAAATAGGCTGCTGGCCTCCTCCAGATCTTTCCCTCTATTCCTGGCATCCATGCAAACGCCATGTCTGTCCCGTACTGGAAGAGTTCGCCATCTACTGGCTCCGCCCTAATCGCTGTCTGTCCGCAGTATGCTTGCATAATCTGTCGTGCTGTGAGCATGTTATTCCCTGGAGTAGAGCAAATTATGCCGTCCTCAGTAAAGGAGATCGTCATATTCAACCTGTTCATTATGTCTCTCCCCAGTATATTTACTGGTGAGGCACTATAATATAAAAGTGGAACTGACATGTCATAATCTCCTATAGATAAGGGAATGTTATCAGTAAAAGGAACCAACCCTCTAGCCCCAGAAAATCCTTGGGTGTTCATGGCTTTGCCTGACATCTTAAATTTACCCTCCCTTATGCAATACCGGGTCGCCCCAGTGTCAACAAGGAATGATAACTTTTTTTCACCTATCGTTACCTCTATGCGTGGTTCCTCCGCACTATTAGGTGTTACTGACAGGATGGGACACACCAAGGCAGTCTGTGGGCTGTCCTATTGAGGGTACAACGATTGACCATTTCCTGTGTAAGGGTTGTGTCCCAGGACCGTCACCCTACCCAGTTGTGTTTGTTGTACTTGGGGTTGTTGTGTTATCGCTACCTGTTGTTGTGTCAGTGAATTTGTCTGTGGCTGTTGTTGTGTTATTAGTTGTTGCTGTTCATTTCCCTGTTGCAACGTCTGCTGTTGCTGTATGCCCTGCTGTTCCTGTGTGGGCCTTGGTTGTCCCTGTTCACTCCATGATGGTGTTCCTGGTCTTACTCTACACGTGCGTGACATGTGCCCTAATAATCCACAACTCCAACACACCGGTGGTTCCCTACTCTGCCATGGAAAGCTCCCTGTGTTGTCCTGGTATACTGGTTGCCCTGTGGGGTAGGAATTTCTAAGTCCTCCCACCTGTTGTTGTGTGTTATATCCGTATCCTCTCCCTCTCATAATTCCTCCTCTTCCCCTGTTGTAAGTATAATACCCAGCTCCTGGCATTGAGTATCCTCCTCCCATATTGGTCGTGTATGGTTGGAGTGGCGGCACCTGTTGTGTTATAGTCTGTGAGGGTGGTATTTGGGAGGGATCTTGTGCAGCCACTACTTGTGTGGGGCTTTGGGTCATTGTTGTAGGCGTAGTTATTAGTGCCCCTTCCATTGTGTATTTAGTACGTTTTTTCTCTACTAGTTTGGCCTCTTCCGTTTTCCTGTCCTCTTCCTTTTGTTTCGTTTTTCCTTGCCATGTCCTGCAATGATGCACTATTGTCAGTTGTATTTCTGGCCATGCTTTTGCTTCCATTCCCACTACTTTCTTCAGTTGTTTCTGAACTCCTTCTGGGAGCCCTTGTACTAGCATATGATAAAATATTGCTGGTGTTTTGTCCCATTGTTCTCTAGTTTCCATGCGCCACTTCTCTTGGATTTCCTGGATATAATCAACAGGATCTTCATTCTCACGCATCTTGCGTGAGGTAATTGCTTCTATGTCTGATGTGTCTGGGTACTGTACCCTCAGTGCCTGCCACAGTGCATGTCTGCAGTTTGCGAATGGTGCCCCATCGTGCGATGTGTTTACTATTGTTACCCCAGGGAATCCCGCTCTCTTCCAAATGTCATCCGCTGCATCCCCTAATATCGATATTAGAAGGCCCTTTACATCTCCCA
Source organism: Ambystoma mexicanum (assembly GCF_040938575.1). Classification (NCBI taxonomy): domain Eukaryota; kingdom Metazoa; phylum Chordata; class Amphibia; order Caudata; family Ambystomatidae; genus Ambystoma; species Ambystoma mexicanum. The sequence goes on from NC_090934.1 coordinate 531,007,999, forward strand.
CTGCCAGTTTCTGTCCTGCGGTGTGTTTTTCCACTTCATATATCCACTTACCTGCACCTCCACTTAATGATGGGAGCCTGCACTTTATATTTTCTTTGTCTGTATGCTTCCAAGGGACATACTGTGGTCTAACCTCTCCCCTCTCCAGAAGTGGCATTAAGTTATGTCTCGTTTTACCCTTTGTGTTCCATAAAATCGAGTCCTCACACCCTTCCTCTTCTTCCCTCTCTTCTACATCGTCAATTTCGTCCGTATTTCCCCTGCTCGTAACTCTTTCTTCTCCATCTTTTCCCCTTCTTCCATCATTTCCTGTATTTAATGTGGGCATGTGTATTCGTCCTTCCTGCCTGCGTCTAGGGAGGTCCCTAAGCCGACATGCATAGGGTGTCAGTTCGTCTGTGAAGGGCGCAAGTTTTATTGTACGTAACGAGCGTGAGGTGGTTGAGCATGTAGGGTGGGATGGGAGAGGGCGTGATGGGGACGGTGCTGCCTCATGTGTCTGTCTTTCCGCTATTCCTTGCTCTTCCTCCTCACTTCTCTCCAGTTCATCCTTTCTCCTACGGATCCATGGTGAGTCTGTGTTGGTCCGGGTGATGTATAGTTTATCTAGGCTTTCCCTTTCACTGTTTCTTCCTTCCTTCTCCACTCCTTCTTCTTCCTCACTACAAAAGTCAGTCATAAACGGCACCCCCCACTCGGTCTTTTTCCCCTTGATTGTTACTGTTTTTAAGTCTATTAGGTCCAGTTCTCCTTTTTCTCCTTTATCAACCACTCCCCTTTGCGCTGATGTTGTTGCTACTTCTGTGTCTCTATATACATCCCCCCATACTTCACTCTCCCTTCTCCTATCTTCTCTTTCTCCTTCATTTCTCTCCTCCATCTCCCTACCATTTTCCTCCCTTTTCCTTTTTAATTCCTCCATTACTTCACTACTCACCTTTTCCAATATCCTTTCATCCTCTTTCTTCCTTTCCCATCTCACCCTCTCCCTTTCTAATATACTCTCTATCACCCTCCCTTCTTCGTATTTCTTAGTCGTTTCTGATAGTAATCTCCTCTTCCACATTGCCATTTCTCTTTCTTTCTCTTCTTCTTCCCTTTTCTTTTCTCGCAGCACTGCTCTTGATACCCTTTCTGCTGCTGCTTTTACCCTTTCAGCTTCTCTCCTTTGCTCCTCAGTTCGTTCCCTTATTTTTTCCAATTCGTTCTTACCTTCTTTCCTTTTCCTCGCTCTCTCTCTTTCCTCCCTCTCGAGCTGTTTGATCAGTTCATTCTGCTCATCCCTTAACTCTGCTAGTCGTTCCTCCAAAATCTCTTCCTTTTGTCGTAACAGCTCTTCCCCTCTCATTCCACTCTCCCTGGTATTATCCTCGTCTGTTTTCCTTATTACCTCCTTCTCTTCTCCTGTTAATGAACCTCGTAATTTTAATAGTATCTGTGCAGCTACCCACTCATCATTTCCTATTTCCACAGTTTGTTCTTCTCCAGTCCTCCCCTCCCCTGCTGGCATCTTCCTATGAGCCACATATGGTGGAGGGCTGTATGCCGGGTTCGAGTACCCCTCAGCCGCCCTTAACTGACCTCTTTCTATTTCTCCTAATTCTCTTAAAGGGTACAACCCCCCTCCCTCTGTTTTCACTCCCTTTGCTAGGGGTATATCGTTGCTCGGTTCCTTTTTTATTTCATTTGATTTATTATTCTTCTCTCCTCCCTCTTGTCCGTTCCCCGTGTTCTTTGGGTCTTCACTCCCCTTTTTCCCATCCTCTCCTTCCTCCTTAATCTCTTTTTCTTCCGGTATTTCCCCCACAGTGAACATTCCATTTGGTCCTGGTCGGGACCCTTGGAACATCCTCCATAAGTTAAACACCTCCACATGGTTTGCCAACTTCTTCACTTCGTATGTATTATGCAAATGGTTTAATAGTGAATGTTGGGTATATGGATCGAAGCTACCATTAGGCGGCCATGGTGTTATCATTTTGTTGTCCGTCCCCTGTGTCCATTCTATACTATACTTGATCAGTTTCTCCCTATGGGGTGAGAGTGTGGTACATATGTGTTGTAGTGGGGTAGTGAGGGTGTTCCCCCACCCTCCCGATCCTGTCCCGTGTGACATAGTAGCGCTCCACTTGTTACCCTTCCCCTATTTGGTAGCGGTTATCTCACTAGCAGTTTACAATATACAGCCTTATATCGTTACCTGGCCCCGTAAGTTTGGGGACTTGCGATAGTCCGCTAAGGAAAATTATTAAAAATATAGTATTTACATTTGTATATTTTCTTCCTTCTTTCTTCCTTTACACGACACCCTTACGGCCCCCTGCGGCCGAGGCGCACGTAGCCCCCTGCGGCTGCGTACCCCTTATGACGTTCTTATACAGTCGTCCTATTTTCACTTGCTCCTCCTCCTTCTTCTACACTTGCCGTGGCCGGCGTTCTCCGTGCGCCGCCACGTCCCCCGTTTCGCCTTTCCTTGATCAATTCATTACCGTTTATCTCCGTTTCCACTCCCTTACCACAGTTCTCTTCCCCACCACCCTCAGAAGGAAAGTTGCCTTGTGCTCGGGATATCCTATGAAAGCCCTATTGGTGACGTCACCGATCTCTTCGAGCTACTGGTAAGTTCTTCATATATTCATTAAGTTCAAAATACACTTGCAATCTACCCCCGTTAACCTCACAGCTGTCTTCCTGTCACTCCTGGAACAAGGTAATCAATAATATAATCGGACTGCGCACGCTGCGTCGCCTCGCGTGTGATACGCCCCTCGACAGGAGGGCTTAACCAGCCAATTATCTTCCGTATTGGTCAACTGACTAGCTACCGCCTACAGGGAAACGTCATCTACCTATCGAGTTTCTTGCTCGAACAATAGAGATCCTCATCTACTCATTGATCAATAAATGCCAAATCGTAGGAAACCACACACACACACACACACACACTTACACGTAGTCGCGACCTAGGCCAATCAGTGTCTACGAGCGGCCGCACGTGATGTTTTCGTGCTCCGCCCCCCTCTCTCGCATAACGTAACCGGCTGCTCTCGCACTCGTTCGGCTACCATTCATTTCATTGCCAACACTAAATTGTCAAAACCTTCGCCGCACACCTGTGCAACACCTCCCACCTCCCGTATTTAACTCCTCCCCCCTCCCTCACAATTTCACATTGCTTGTTGTGCGTGGCATGCTCACCAAGTTCTCCTGATGCGGGGCCGCTCGACTGCGTGCACCCCTCCAAGCGGCTCGCCACCTCCCCTCGTCTGGACCACGTCTGGACACTCGCCAACCGCGGGCGGGATACTTCTCAACCGGCTCCCGAAGGCCAATATCCGGATTGCGCTGTCCGGTCTTCTCGCAGTTCCGCGATGGTTCTCTAGTCCTCAGAAGGGGGCAACGGCAGAGGGGGCCGCGCCGCCGGGCCTCCTCGCAACGGTAGTACCGGGAAAAAAGTTAAAATAAAAAAGCACATCTTAAACAGATCTCAGCAGTGCCTCCAACTTGTCGGGGGGAAATTCTGCCGGGGTCGGCCGGGCCGTCCGCAGACCTCCGGGCAGGGAGGCCCCAACTCCTCCCATATATCCCAAAAGAGATAGAGTATGAGACACACGCAAGAAGCAAGGTGACTCTGCTGTTTATTAGACAAACGGCAGGGACGGGTCAAGGAGCGTACGCGTCCGTCCTGACACACACACAATTGTGGGGCTCGCAGGCCCTTTTTACCTTAGTATGACACGCTACTTGCGTCACTTGGAAAGTTTAGCAAAAAACCTATCTCCACTCTGGATTGGTTACTGGAGTGGTAGGGTTAGTATAGCGCACATATAGAGAACGGTGTTAGTGGTTGAGGGTTAGTCAGGTGGTATACCTGGGCTGTCCCTTCAATTTGATACATGAAAATTGTTACATGAAGACCTCTGAGGATTGGTCAATGTTAATGGCGTCAGTGATAAGAGCCCCATGTTCTAATTGGTCCGCTCGCGAGCCTCCCAGTCTGGGACTATCACTGTTCCCAGCTCGCGGTGCACCTGTAATTTGCAACAATGTTTTAATATGGGTAGGTGTAAACAATGTGAGGATTTATTCATATGTTGGGAGGTCGACTACTCCCACTGCTGCAGATGTCCAATGAGTCTTTTAATTGTATCTGCCTGTGTCTTGAAATGTGAGATTGAGGCGTCTCCTTCCTCCTGGGCTTGGCATCTTGTCAGGTTTGGCTCTGTCACGTGAGGTGGGACCGATTTGAGGCAAAATTCAACATAATTAATATTGTTTTTCCTACTGTGTGCCTGGTTTATCTTGCAGGTGCGACCTTGGCGTTGGCTTGCAGCGTGCGAGATTGCAACATCGTGCCCTTGGCGGTGTGCTTTCGCCGGGCTCATTCTGCAGGGTCAGCAACCCAGTTCTTGCTCATTCAATGTTCATGGAAGCTTTTGTTTGCGGCCTACTTGGGCCTGGTGCATAGGTGGAACCGCTTGATGCAGAGCGCTTTAGGTTACGGTATCATATTGCTCTATCCTCTGTATCGTGTCTCCGTTATATTCTTCATTATGGTACATGGTTCTTAGAAGAAGCGTGAGCAAGCTTTTTTAGATAAGTTCATGATGCGTCTTGCGTTTCTGCATTTTGAGAGCCTATGTGGAAAATAATAAAGATGCACGTCCGTGAGTATGTCTGTCGCCTACGTCATAGCACTGAATATATTCTTCGTGTGGATTGGTGTGGGAGTGTCCGGTGTGCATGTTTGCACAGGTGTGCTGACCGTTGGCTAGGTCGTCATGGCATCTCTAACGACGTGTAGGTTTAGTCAAGTTGATCCGTGCCGCAGGTGTCGGCATGGACAGGGCGGGCTGCTGGGCAGGTAGATGGGCACATCCGTATGTTCCTGTACCAGGGTATTTGGTCGTCTGGTAGATAGGCAAACTCCTCTCGTGGCGGGTGTCTAGGCCGTGATCCTCTAGGCCAAGCGCGAGAGGGGAAGGGCGGGAGCCTGGTCTTCCATTCTCCCACTTCAACAGTGTTTATGTGCCATTATAATCAACCATCTTTATTTAACTTCTCTGTCACTGCCTCCTGACTGTACCCATTTATTTGACCTTTTTGTGTTCAAGGGACTTTATCTGTTTCTACACGCTCCAGATTTTTTATCTCATGTCTTGGATGACATGGCTTGATTTGGTTTACATGGGCAAACTGCTCTATTATTGTTTCACCTTCATTCTTCAAAATTTTATAAACTACAGGAGAGACCTTATCTATAATTTGAAATGGCCCCTGCCAGGCTGCTAGAAATTTAGAATTTTTCTGTTTACTTTTCCCAAAATGAAACTTATACACCTGATCCCCTACACTATATTCTCTCACTGATGTTCTTTTATCGTAGTATGACTTTGCACTGTCAGCAGCTCTTTCTAGATTTCTCTGTACAAAAGCAAATGCATGTTGCAAATGCTTCCTCAATTCATCAATGTACTCATGAACTGTGGATGCACTCACAAGTGTCTGCTCATGTGTTCTGTATAGTAGGTGTTGTGGTAACACCATGTTCCTACCTGTCAAGACCTCATGTGGGCTAACACATGTTGCTTTGGCCAGAGTTGATCTGATTGCCATTAAAACCAAAGGTAAACGTAAATCCCAGCTGGAACCTGCTTCTGCCACAAATTTCTTTAATATGTCCACAACAGACCTATTGCTCCGTTCAACTCCACCTGAAGACGCTGCCCGATATGCGATATGTAGTTTCCTTTTCACACCCAGTATTTGCCATACCTTACTCATTAGAGTACTTGTGAAATGACTTCCTCTGTCTGACTCAATTCTTTGTGGCAACCCAAAGCTTGAGAAGACATGGTTCACCAGCAATGTGGCTGCTGTTTGCGCACTACAATCTGGTGCAGGAATACATTCAATCCACTTCGACAGCAAACATACCACACTCAAAATATAACGGTTTCCTCTGCTCGACCTTTTTAAAGGGCCTACATAGTCTATTTGCAAATCTGACCATGGAAGGGTTAGGCCTCTTTTCATTAGTGGAGCTCTGTGCATTGGTGAAGCAGGTTTAAATTGGGCACATACTAGACATCCTCTAGTATACAATTCCACATCTTGGGACATATGTGGCCAATAAGCATAATCTTTTAGTATTTCCAATGTTTTTTGTGAACTTCTGTGGCCTGCTGTTATGGCATCATGTGCATGGTGTAGCATTAGCCCTCTAAATGAAAGGGTTACCACCCATTGTATCTGTCCTATTATGGACTCTCTAACCATGAGTCCATCCTGTAGTCTAATTTGTTTTTTATTCTTTAATAGCACCCTCAATTCCTCTTTTCCCACACAATCATCTTCTGTTAAAGGGTTTTGTCCAGGATCTATCAAATGGTTATAATAGTTTCCCAAAATTGGATCATTCTTTTGTGCCTCAATCAAATCTTGGTCTGGAGTGTTGTAACTCCATTGTACCACTGATTGTTCTCCTTTGGTGCTTTAGAATGTGTTACTGCATCAATCTGTATTTCACCCAGTACATGTTCAATAGGTAACAATTCTCCCATCACAGCCCCAATTTTAGCCAGGTGGTCTGCCTTATCATTCCCCTCTTTATCCTGAACTGGAGTTTTTAAATGCCCACGAATTTTTCTCCAGTATATTGTCAAATTATTTTCTGACACTAATTTGTCTATGGCTGGTATCATTTTTCTATGTTTAAGTGGCTTTTTGTTGTATGTAATCATGCCTCTCGCTTTCCAGCCAGGTAGATATTCCACAAAGCTGTTTCGTGCATAGTCAGAATCAGTCACCAGGACAATATCACTGAATTTATTATCAATTGCAGTAGCAATGGCTTTAAAAATGGCTGCCAATTCCGCTACTTGACTGCTCCTAGCTCCAATTCTCATCCCTATGCTGGGGATACCTTCACATTTCAACCAGACATTTCCTATTCCTGACACTAATTGATTATTACTGTCATTTTCAATGTGAAAAGCACAACCATCGACATATACAGTTGGCAAGTCCTTGCATGTTTTTTCATCAAAAGCTTTGTGTGGTGATTGTTCAAACTCCTGTAAATTAGGTTCTATTTCCATTTCGTTTGATGCTTGTTCAGCTGCACAGTCGTGTAAATCTGCTAAACTTTGAGCAATTGGGCTCTTTTTATTTTGGCCATATCTCACTTCTACAGGAAAACCTTGTAATGCTAGCGTCCATTAAGTGATTCTGGACTGCGCTAGATTACCTGACCTAATTCTTTTACTCTCTAAGAATTGCAAAGGTTGATGATTTGTTTCAATAATCACCTTTTCTCCCTGAACAATAGGGCGGAAATGTTGTAGCGCCCGCACAGTGGTTAATAGGGCCTTTTCACATTCATTGAATTTCATTTCAACTTGGGAAAATGCTTTACTTGCATAGGCAATGGTTTTGTGATTCACATCATGGTTTTGTGATAACACTGCTGACATACAATGTTCAGAGAAACCTATTTCTATAAAGAAATCCCTATCCTTTATGGGGTATGCTAATCATGGTGCCTTTACAAGACATTCCTTCAATTTGGCTACTGCCTCAGACTGCTCTTTCTCCCATTTCCAGGACATATTTAGTTTTAGCAGTTTAGTCAATGGTTGAGTGATTTCCGCATAATTTTCAATGAACTTTCTGTTATAGCCTGTCATTCCTAATAAACTTTTCACCCCTTTCACATTTTAGGGTCTTTTAGTTTTTGTATGGCCTCTATTTTCTTCTTTTGTGGATTTAGTCCATGTTCAGTTACTTCATGGCCTAGAAAATTCACTTTTTTCTTGCACCATTGTGCTTTTTGTAAAGACACTTTGGCGCCTGCTTTCTGCAATTGGCCAAGCACATGCCTTATTTCATTAAAATGGTTTTTTAAGCTTTCATTTTTTCTCAGGACATCATCCACATAAACTATGGTTCCTCTTTCCGCTGCATCAGGCATGGCCTTCCTCAAAAATATTCCAAATTCACTATTAACGTACCCGAACGGAGTTCTAACCCATGCGTATTGAGTCCTGTCAAAGGTGAGATCTAATATGGTAAATACTTTTGGACCATGTACCTGAGCTAGGCCCTGATCAATGAATGGCAGTGGCCATCTGGACACTGGTACTCTTTTATTTAACTCCCTCAAATCTGCACAAAGCCATTTGGCTTTAACACACCTAAAATGGGCGTGTTGGATGTGCTATGGATAGGCCTGATGATTCCTCACGATTCTAAATTTTTAATAATCTCTGCCAATGATTCTAAACATGCCAGCGGTAGTCTATACTGGCGTACAAATACTGGACTTCTGCTACACCCTTCCGGAAGTGTGGCCACATGTAACTTAGTTAACCCGCAATCGTAGGCATCTTTTGCAAATACATCTTTAAATTCCATAAATATCTTCCTCAATTTGTTTCTATCCTCATCGTTGTCACACGCATCCGCTAAGGAGATCTGCTCTTCTACCGTTTTGGAAAATTCCGGAAAATGTTCTGGTAGTGGAATCTCGGCGCTTTCCTCTAGCTGTGTGGCTGTGTCTCTTTGTAAAGCTGCCACTTTTAAATGTTTTGTCATGTCAGCTTCCATTTCAATAGGCTGATTTTCCATTTCATTTTCACTTAAATCAAATGTTATACAACTCTCTTGATAACAGCACACTGTCTCACTTGAATCATAAGGGTACACAGAATGAATTCTAAATATTCCTTTGGGCTGAGAGTCCAGGTATTCTGGCAACTCACCCTTGGCATCTACATACTTTTCAGGGATATTTCCAATCACCATGTTATTTAGATCTGCAGTATAATGTGATTTTTGTATGGCCATTCCTAATGGGGAGTTTTCCTCTAAGTGAATATCTTGACAACCCTTATTATTTACCATAATTCTTACAGGCCCTTCACCAATATCTACCAATGAAATGTATTCATAATCCAGGCCTTGCTGTTTTATGGATTCATTCAGGCACACAAATGCATCAGAGTCTTTCATCTGCTGTCCATTTTTGCATTTCAGTGTTATTGCAAACTGTTTTGTAAATGCAGGAATAATAGTATCTTTCCTCATTTGTAATTCGATTGCATAAGGAACTAGTTGTGCACAATGATAAGCCCTTCTTTTGTCTTCAAATTCAGGTGCCAGCCCACCTAGGCGTGACCATATTTTTTGATTAAGGAAATCTAACACCGTACACATTCTGTGCATGATGTTGTTGCCCATGTAAATATCATTTTGTGCTCCACTCACTATCCATACATTATGGTAAATTGTTTTCTGCCCAATGCTAATTTTAAGCATGCATCTGCCTTCAATTCGGTTTTCAAAGTCTGGACTGTCCAACCCAGAAACATATTGGTTTTTAATCCTAAAGTTCGGGATTTCCTCCCTCTCCATTATTTTTTGCAACAATTTCTCATTAATGAAGCTCCTCTCCTGTTCAAGCGCTAAAGTGGCTTTTATTGTTTTAAAACAGTCATTTATACCAACATGAACCCGTGGTTGCTCATATTCCATGTGTATTTCAGCAAGAGTGGTAATGTGTTTTTCTGAATCTGTTTTAGGAGCAATATTCTGTTTGAATGTTTTCTCTTTTAAATAAAAACGTAGTGTGTGCTCATCTATGGCAGTCTGCCAATTTTTCCTTGGGTCCAAGTATATCTGTACAGGTAGTCTTTCATTGTCGCTCTGCATTTTGTCTTGACACATCAATATAACAGTGACACTAGGTATGCAACTATTCTGGAGATATACCTCCACTGCATCATTTGTTTTGGCAACGGTGTGACATTCATTTATGTTGCTGTTTTGTGATTTTAGTTCCTTAGCTCTCAGCGGTTTTTTGGTTAAGGACCACAATACTCCATTTACCCCATCTATGAGAGGAGACAATCTTTTCAGGCAATCTGTTCCTATCAGAAATGGAATTTCACAAATAGATGTGATCAATACCTCTTGTTTCATTCTGTGCTTTCCTATTTTTATGTCAACCTCAGTTACACCTATGATGGGCACCTCCTCCCCATTAAAGTTATGCACTGGACCTTGATTTTCCTTCACTGTGATCTGATTCTGTGGGGATCTCCCTTCATTGATACTCTTTACCAGCTCCTTGGACATAATTGTGGCCTGTGCGCCAGTGTTAATCATTGCAAATGTTTGGCATTTTTCTTCTACAATGATGGGTGCATAATACCTGTCCTCAACTTCCTCTAATACACATAAGAAGTGTGAATTCTTACTGATTTCAGGACTCACCTTTCTCAGGCCTTTTTCACTTTTGGCTAAGCACATTGGTAAATGGAAAGACATTTTTCCCTCCTTTTTACCCATTTCATGCTCGAGAGACTTTATTCATTTCTCCGTGTTCAGAGGTTTTTTGGAGTGTGGCCACTGTTCGCCTATCCATCCAGGTATCATCAGAGGCCACATTACAACCCTCCAACTGAACATGTGTAACAACATCATTCAGCAATCTGTCATTGTTTAATTCTGTGCATTTGTGATCATTTAGTGTGGTACCAGCCCTTTCAGCCTCTTCAAAAATATGTGGCTCAAAGAATTCTTCAGGTGATTGGCATGTACCCTCCTTTGGAGTATTTCCTTTTTCTGCCTGTGTTTGGTCATTGTTTTGACTGCCCAGGGAAGAAATCATCGCATCCCCACTTACTCCCTGTTTACTGGTATTCCCCATGCATGAGTCATTTTTCTTAAATCTGTCTCTTTGTTCTCTTGGAGTTTCAGGTTTTCTTATTTCATTTGTACAAATCTCCAATGTTTGATTTAGCTCTAGGTTAAACCGTACCTCTCTTTTAGAAGTATTTGCACTTTCTGTTACATGTTCATTTACTGGCATTTTCAGTTTTAAATCATTAGACATCTCAGAGTCATTATGCGAAATTACATCAGAGCAATCTGTTTTTTTTGCACTGCAGGTATCATAAGTACTTAGTCACTTTTCAGAAGCCCCCCGGTCGTTGCTATGGCCATCAGCCCCCTCTTTAGATGGTTGTTTTTGCGCTGTATAGAGCTTTCCTATTTGTTCAGCTAACATTTTCACTTGGGCCTCGAGGCACTGGAACCTTTCCATCTCTCTAGAATCCTCTTTATGTGGCCTAGGTCGATATTGGTTGTTTTCCCCCTGATTGGATTTATTCTGATACCTCTCAGGTGAGTGATTTCTATTGGGATGGTTCCTGAACTCTTGATTCATTCGTGGAGGGGAGCGGGGTGCGCCCATCCTTTGACTGTAGTCCCCAGGTGGGGAATCATTGTACTGACGTGGATTGTAGTTCATGTTCTGCCTCATGTCCTGTCTCTCAGGTTGTGGGTACTGGCCCCTATGTTGGTTCCCATTATCAGCAAATCGATCCACATATCGGGGTCTATCCTGATTACCATATATCATGGTGTTGGGAACAAATTTGTTCTGTGTCCCCAATGTCTGGTAGGGAGCATCATTTCTTTGATCTTGATTTTGTCTCTGATTATAGTTCATACCTGACATATCAGTCCAATAGCCTGCCCGGGGCCTATCTCCTAAATACCTAGGACTGATGTAGCTCTCCCTATTACTAGGATCATGTGATTGAAACATTGGTGCAGAGTGTGATGACCTTTGTTGATTAACCCTTTGTTCAGGTGCCGAATTATTTTTACCTGGACTTTGAGCATACTCAAGGGACATTTTGGCTGAACTGATTTCCATCACTGTTGCTGAGGGTTCTTCAGATTTAGGTCTAGTATCTTTCATTTTATCACTTTCTCTACCCTGACAAGAGAGTACCTCATATAGTTTTGTGCTTTGATGCACAATCCACTCAAGGGACTTGTCACGATCAAATTCACGAACCAATTGGGATATGATGTCTTTCTGTAGCCCATAGAAGTAGGTGGTTTTAAATTCATTAGAATTGGGGTCAAAAGATACATCAAAGCGAGAAAATGCTCTTTTTAAGTCTCGTAAAAACTGGCGAGGGGATGTATTAGGCCCAGCAGTAAGTGTGTAAGCAACTTTCTTTGCCTCCTGTAATGACTGTAAAGGAGAAAAATGACGCCTAATTTCTTTTTCAAACTCCACCCATGTCATATTCTGCTGTTCATTTAATCCCCTTATGATGCTGGCTGTCGGAGCATCTAAAGTTAAATGAAAATATTGTCTGTACTGTTCCTTAGGTATCTGGAGTGCTTTAAAAATGTCATGAACCTTTTCTAAGTGGTCCCCAATGCAGCATTCCCCTCCTTTTTCAAATGGTTTGATCAGAGCTTTAATAGATTTCATTATTCTTATGGGGCTACTTGTTGCAATGCATGGAATTGCACTACTTGGTGACTCAATCCTGGTTCCAGGTGTATGGGATTGGTGGCTGCCCCCAATGGGAGTATCAAATCCCCCAAGGGCACTGCAACCAAGTTCAGTCACCGGCCCAGTCACTGGAGCACTAGCTCTTTGAGCAGAACTAGAATTCACCTCCACTCCATTGAATGTAGTACACTGCCCCCTCTCCTGGGTCCTGGGAATGCACATTTGTTGTTCTAAGTCTTTGCACTTTTTAAGGAGCCTGCGTGCTTCATTTTGCAGATAGTTGTTTATTACCTCCTGCATGTCGTGTTAGGGAGAATTCTCCGTTTAGGCTGAATTTCCTAACCTAGTGAGTCCCCCAGCAGCTTTGCTGGATTTCCGGAGTTTGTTTTTGTCCATCCTGCCAAGAGTGAGACTCTTTTTCTCCCACTCTTGGACATAAATGTGGTTAATTCCGATGAATGTCAATGTGTTCTATGGGCTATGGGGTCTTTTACTCCATAGGGTCTCATATGTTTTACTATGTGTGTTACACCGCACCCTCCGTGCCGTAACACTGGGGCATCCTAGAGGATCCCCACCATAGACTCCATACCCTGGGACTGACTACTGTCTCCAAGGGCATGTAAAGTCACCATTGGCTTTACTAGACCTCAATTTACTAACAGAACTAGTATAAACCATCCTATTGTGGACGTACTAGTAGGGGTAATTCGATTACCCCTGGGTCTGTTATTCGAGGGGGGCACTGTCCCATCCCCCCTCATCGAGTTTTGGCTGGTGGCAGTGGAAACTACATTTTATATTCGACCCCGAATATAATTCTATGGGATTCTTCCCATTGTTGGAGGCTAATACTTTTTCCTGTTAGTCTCTAACATACCGCCAGTTTATTTGTCTTAAATAAATCTACCGGGCGGTATTTTCTGCCAGAACTCGGTTTTTAAAATGGCGTCTGTGTTCGCCTCTGTAACTCCGAACCAAAGGTTGAGCCCTTTGTTCCACTTTTGGCGGGTTTCTACACAGAAGCCCTCCAAAGTGGTGCCATTCTGTCTGTGTACCACAGGGGGTGTGGGAGGGGGTTTAGGCACCCTGGACTGAGTTGCCTTGCCAACTCCAGTTGCACTCTGGTGTGATTGGCCCAAGTGGTGAGCCACCCCGCTCACCACTTAGCGTGTTTTGATTGACAGCTAGGCTGAATGAATGGGGGTTTCCTGCATAAAAGCAGGGCTTTTGGGACTGGATCTTCAGAAGTCGCCACAGGACCTAAGAATCCAACGAGGGTAAAGCTGAGCCGACCTGCAACGACGACACCTCCGGTGGAGCCTTGCTGAACCGTCTCACCACTTCACAACGACAGAGGAGATCTCCCGACTGGAGAGTCTTCTTCCCCTGACTGGTGGGAACAACCAGTCCCTTTGCTTTTTCTTCGCTTCCAGGGCGTAGTGGTTGAATTGCCCGTGCTGAGCACCCCGGCATCCGGATAGCCACTAGCCCATACCGCGACCAAAAGGTGGTGCCTTGTGATGGAGCACTCTGCGGCTGGTCTCTTCCCTGGTGGTGCAATGATCTTCAACTTTCCTTCGACGACGGGATCATCTCATTCTTGGCAAAGCCCCGACTTGCATCCACCACCAGGAACAACTGCCCCCGCCGGAGCTGTCTCTCCACATACAAGGTACCGTGTCCGCCTGGCTTCCGTTGTGACGGTAAGTGGGAGGTGTCTTAATCCTTGCCTCTCCATCGGGTCGCCTCCAGACCTTCTTAACTTTTTGTTTTAAACTGGTCCAACCTTTCTGTGACAATTTGCTACAAAGACTCAAAGTGCATTTCCACTGTGATACTTTTTGGGACATATCGCCTTGCCTCTCTCCGAGTGGGCCTGGCCTCTGAACTTTGTGATCCACAGTAGACCCTGCCTTACTTGCCTTGCAATTGCTTCGTAAAAGAGTTGGTACCGAGTTGGTTGCATACCCTGCCTTTTCTCTCCCGTTCTAACGAATATTAGAGTGCCATCTAGGTTAAAGCATTCACCTCTGTCTGCAAATAAGTGGTGCCGTTGAACCTAGACTTGTCGAACTATTGTTAGAGGAGTGAGATACTTATAGTAATTGTAATTGAAGTTGTTTGCCGTATTAGTGCCTGTGTGTTTTTCATAGATGTGTTTTTAAAAATAAATAACTATATATCTTTACACCCAAGCTCTGTTCCGTGTCTGCTTGTTCTACTGTGTAAATTGCTCTATTTTGTATACTCCACATACTGCCTAACTCTTCTTGAGGGAAGTCTGACTGCTCAGCCACAGCTACCAAGTGAATCCGTGTGGTACAGACTGCTACCAAGTGGGTTTACTGCCAAACACCTGTAGGCCTAAATCTTTTGCAGTGGTTCCAGAGGGAACTGCACAGGTTTCCGCTTAACACTGGTGTACAGCGGTGGGATTTGTATCGAGTATACAGTTTAGAGTGCTTTCCAACACTTTAGGATAACTAACCACAAAGCTTAGCACTAAAAAGCAACTTTCAAAAACATGTCTACTATGGAAGTTTACAGTCAAGATTCCTTGTCAGGTGAAAATACTGAGAGTTTGAGATCTCTCTGTAGACAAAAGAAACTTTCTGTAAGAGGCAAGAAAGTAGAACTGATAGCGAGACTGCTGGAAAACCAAAGTCTGGGTACTGGTTCAGAGGAACCAACTTCTCCAGCGAATGTAGAAAACAGTGATGGTATTGATCTGAATCAAAGTCTTGATAATGAGTCAGAAGAGGAAAGTGAACCTAATGAAGTTAGCCACTCTGAGCCTCTGTCTGCCTTACCTACTGTACCTACGGGCCTATACCAGGTCCCACATGTAACCCTGCTTATTTTGAACTTGCAGAAAATGAAGCTCGAATTAGAATACAAGCGTTGTTTAGCCCAATCTGAAAGAAATCAAGAGCTAGAGTTCAGATGGATGAATGCCCAGGCTGAGCAGAAACAAGCTGAATTAAGGCTCAGAGAAATAGAACTTAATCATGAGTTAGAGATGAAAAAGTTATCTGTGGAAAATGCTTCTCTCTCCTCTGGTTCCTCTAGAAGTTCCAGTCCCAAAAGACCCTGGATGCCTAAGGAATTAGTGGGTATGTATGAACCTAGATTGGATATGTTGGATTGGTTAAAACTGTTTGAATATAATCATGGGCTCCAGGACATCACAGGGAATGAGTTACTTCCCTGGTTGTTCTCTAGGCTTCCCCCTGTTGCGACTGATGTGGTAATAGAGTTGGGGGAGGTGGATAAGAAGGATTATGAAAGTGTGAAACTAGCTTTGATAGCTAGGTTCGGGAAGACCCCTTCCCAGTATCTTAAGAGGTTTAGAACCCTCAAAAAGCATAAAGGTACCCCTTGGGTTACTTGGGTGAGTGAAGGGTTGAAAAACCTAGAGGGATGGATTAAGGGGTACAAGGTGAATACTTATGAGGGTATGAAGAATCTTTTTTTGTTGGAGTCTATTTATGATGCCTGTTCTCCGGAGCTCAGACCGCACTTGGCTGATTCGAAGGAATTGGATTCCCGGGAGCTAGCTAAGGCTGCTGACTTGTGGGTTGCCGACAGGGCTACTCATAAGGATTCTGGGGCAACTCAGAAAAAGGATGAGGGAAAACAGCCTAAAAAAGACTCAAAAGAGAATTCTAATAACTCAAATTCCAAAGAGGGCCCCAAACAAAACCATAAGGGTAAGCCACAAGGAAAACCGCAGCAGAATAGTGTACCTTCTGGTGCCAAACCGGAAGGAGGCCAGAACAAGCCACCATTCCAGAAAGCATCCGGTAAATGCTTTGTTTGTGGCTCTACTGACCATGTGAAAGGAGATCCCAGATGCAAGGGTAAACCTTCAGGGGTCCAGCTTGTCTCCTTAGCCTTCGCTCCAGAGGAGGAAGTCCAAATGGCAAGTGGAAACTTTCTTCTACTGGCTGATGAACCCATTGGAGTCTCAGCCAGTGTTTCTTTAGTGTCTCTGGGTTTGTGGGAACAACAGAATTTAGATGTCTATAATTCTATCCCAGATAATACTAAAGAGAATTATAAGGACAGTGTCCAGGTGAATGGTTAGGAGACACCTGCCATTAGGGACACTGGGGCCAGCATAACTGTGGTGGATAAATCTTTTTTTCAGGCTGAGGATGTTGCTAAGGCACCCACACACCTCACCAAGTTAGCTGGGGGGCCTGTGCAGATTCTTCCCCAATTACCAGTTCTCATCCAGTGTAATGACATGACTGTGAAGATACCTGTCAGCATACAGAGTGAGGTACCAGGACGAGTTCTGTTGGGTAACGATTTAAAAACTCTCGGAGTTGTGTCTCATACCCCCAGACCTCCTAGTAAACGGTTACAGGAGCTAACCAGACCTGCAAGGGAGAGAACCATGAGAGGTACTCTCCAGGAGATGATGAAGAAAGATATCACTCCTGCTCCACTGGAATTGTCAGCTGCTGTCTCAAAGAAATCAGAAGCGAAAGGGAAACCTAAGACTTCTATACCGAAACCAGCAGCCAGCATTTCAGTGCAGCCAACAAGGACTTCCCCGTGGTTGTCCAAAGTTACACCCGTACCTCCCCCTCCAGCTGAGGCTGAGAGGGTGGTACAACCCTGTGTGGTAGAATTAGACTCTGAAGAGGAGCTAATGGAAGTCCAGTAACTCATTGGAGATCTGGATCCTGTTGACCATCCTGAGCTGCAGTCTTTACTGGCAGAAGGTGGACCCAGCAGGGCAGACTTCAGTAAGGGACAGAGAGAATGTCCAACTCTGGAAGGTCTTCGCCACCAGGCAGAAGCTCAGGCTGAAGGGCAAGAGCCTGGGAAACACAGGTTGCACTGGGAAGATGGCCTCTTCTACAGTGAACCGACCGAGTCTGCACCTGGAGACTACAAACGACTTGTAGTACCCCAAGAGAACAGACCACATTTCTTGCAGTTAGCCCACAAGATTCCTTTGTTTGGTCACTTGAGTTTCAAGAAGACTAAGGAAAGGCTCTCTCTCTACTTTTATTGGCCGAAGATGGGGGCCGAAGAAGAAAAACACTGCAGGAGCTGCCACACCTGCCAGACCTCTGGTAAGGTGGGCTCCAAGA
Organism: Ambystoma mexicanum; assembly: GCF_040938575.1. Taxonomy (NCBI): domain Eukaryota; kingdom Metazoa; phylum Chordata; class Amphibia; order Caudata; family Ambystomatidae; genus Ambystoma; species Ambystoma mexicanum. The sequence goes on from NC_090934.1 coordinate 531,025,432, forward strand.
ATGTGGCACCTTTAGTGCCTCTCCCAGTTGTGGGAGTCCCATTTGAGAGAGTAGGCATTGACATTGTTGGTCCCCTTGATCCTCCAACCTCCTCAGGCAACAGGTTTATACTTGTTGTAGTAGACCATGCTACTAGGTATCCTAAGGCAATTCCTATGAGGACTGTTACAGCTCCGGCTGTGGCTAAGGCCCTCCTTGGTATTTTTACCAGGGTCGGGTTTCCTAAGGAAGTAATCTCTGACAGGGGGTCAAACTTTATGTCCCACTACATGAAAGCCATGGGGAAAACCTGTGGAGTTACTTACAAGTTCTCAACAGTTTACCACCCACAAACCAATGGGTTGGTAGAAAGGTTCAACCGAACCATGAAGAGGATGATAGGTGCTTTAGAAGAACCCCTTAAACGAAAGTGGGACCTTCTACTGCCATGTCTTCTCTTTGCTTATAGAGAAGTCCCTCAGGAGGGAGAAGGTCATTCTCCCTTTGAGCTTCTCTATGGTCATCCCGTCAGAGGTCCATTGGCCCTGATTAAGGAGGAGTTGGAGAGTGCTCCTTCCCACAAGCCAGTCAGAGTGACTGACTACGTGATAGGTCTCCGGAAGAGAATGTCGCACATGATGACAGAAGCAAGTGATAACTTGAAAGCTGGACAAGCATTGGTCAAGCACTGGCATGATCAAAAGGCTAACATGGTTGAGTTCACTCAAGACCAGCTAGTTCTCGTTATGATCCCAACAAGGCAGAGGGCCTTGCAAGACAAATGGATGGGACCCTTCAGAGTTGTGGGTAAACTTGGAGAGGTCAACTATCTGGTGGACTTGGGCAATCCCAAGGAGGCTCCAACAGTCTTCCACACCAACCGACTCAAAGCGTATGTCTCGAGACCTGATGTAGGAGCGTTGCTTCTAGCATCATCAGAGGAAGAAGAAGAGAGTGAAGCTCTTCCTGATCTCCTCAGAGGCTTACCTTTAGACGAAAAAGTTGAAGGAGTGAATTTCTCTTCAAATCTGACACCCGAGCAACAAGAAGAGTGCAAATCTATGTTGAATCAGTTTGCCCCTCTGTTCTCGCTTTCACCAGACTTGACTCCTTGGGTCCAGCATGACATACTCACTGGTGACTGTCTGCCAGTCAAAAGCAGA